>NC_142004.1:1560000-1860000 GCF_049901715.1 Pseudonaja textilis
GGTTCTAGATCTTTTGGCTGATTCCTCCCACGTTGCAGAACCTAGAACTCTACGAGGAATGGGTTGTCTCTGGGAAGCAGAGTGACATTTTCCTGGGGGACCGCGTGGAGCTGTGCCAAAGAATCGAACTGAAACAAGGACACACTTTCTTCATTCCTTCAGGTAAATCCCCTTTCAGAGCCAGGAGCCGGTTTTTCAAGATCAACCCTTTACTGGGTGGGCCTCCATCGCTAGATCCAGAGTAAGGAAGAAAGATGGAACGGATAATGAACCTTAACATTCTCACTGGGAGAAAATGATGGCATAAAAAAGCTGCAACCCCATTCTGTTGGTTCTGGACATCTCCTTGCAATGTCCCCTTTTTCTGCTGACTATGGAGATGATGTAGGCCAGAGGTGTCCAACCTTAGAAACTTTAATAAGACCTTTTGGACTTCAAATCCCAGAATTTCATAAAATGGCTGCCTGGGGGGAATTCTGTGAGTTGAAGTCCACAAGTTTTGAAGTTGCCAATGTTGGACATCCCTGATCCTGGCATTTTCTACCTCTTGGTAGTTTAATGATTTATACCCTATTCTCAATTCAGGGCTCGTGCTGCCTCAGTGGCTGAAGCTTGAACAGAAAGGTTTTGGAGGCAGATCCTGAAGAAAAACACAGTTTTGTAGGACAGACAAGAGCTGGACTTCATTCCCAACATGACTGTTGTGATGTGAATCCTTTCCTCTCTCCTCTATCTTTCTAGGCTGGATACATGCGGTTTACACCCCTGTGGATTCCTTGGTGTTTGGTGGAAATATCTTGCATAGCTTTAATGTTCCCATGCAGCTTCGCATTTATGAAATTGAGGACAGAACAAGGGTAAGGACTCCATAGATTTTTGGCTTAAGGTATTGGATCATAGTTTGTTCTGCAGAAGGTACCGGGGTGCCTGGAGTGGTTCAAAGGAAACGTTGCTTGGTCTGTAAACTTTTGGGATTAGGCACTCAGGTATTTGGACTGTAATGCTGCAATTCTAAAACCCAGAAGAGTAAAGGCTGAGGTTCAGAACAGAGCAAGCTGGTGGAGAACTGGTCTTCCCTGGCTAACTGGGCACCAGTTTGGATAAACTTAATGGTTGGGTTCACCCATGGAGTTTAGCAACGGCTTGTTGCGTGATCACAACTGACCGCATTCTCAATCCTTCTGGGCCATGCATTATAGTAGAATCAACCAGAATGGCTTAACATAACCTGCCAAGCCATAAATTATGATTTACAAACCACCTGAGAATATACTTTCCATCACTGTTGTCAGGATGGAGAGGCCGGTTGTTTTAACGGATTCTGCAGTCTCCGCTTGTTCCATCTTATTAGCCAACCAGGTTTAACCCAACTATGGCTTACCGCAGCACATGGGAATCTAATTCTCTTTGAAGTTAATAAGCGCAACCTTTCACGGCCTGGCTTCTGTTCTTGTGGGGAAAACAATCGGAATTCTGACCAATTCCCAGATTTTCAGGGGAATATTGGTCTTTGTAGGGGTGGGCTTTTGACAACTTAACACGCTCTTATTCCCCAGGAGAATGGCTACTTTGGGCATCACGCTGTCGAGCTAAAGAATGCTCTTGAAGAAGCGTCAGCGGTTTGCTTTGAGATGATGTTGGATAAAGCTTTGATTTGGGGATGTGTCCCCACACTCTGGAATTCTGGAAGGCCTCTACTCCCAGGGTTACAGACCAGTGTCAGTGACTCGTTTTCCCCAATACAGTCATAAATGTAATGAGTGTTTACTTTCAGCCTCTATTTGCCTGCCCATGATGAGAACCTGGTGAAGTCAACCAGGTTTATTCAAGCCAGGTTTTGTTTTGTTTTTTGAATTTTCACAACACACCGAGCTCTTTGATGGTGGTTTGATCTGGGTTTTTGTCATGGATATTTGCTATAGTGGGCTTTAAGTCATTGAGTTACAGGAAGATGACCTTTTCATCTTCGGATGATTTAGCAGTGATGGTTCGCCATTCAGGAGCATCCTTGGTACAGGAGTCCAAAAAAGTCAAGGCAGTGGCCACAACAGGTGGGTGCTAGGAGTGAAGAACTGTAGCTCCACCCCTTGTTTCTGATTGGTTCCCTCCAGAGTTTGGAATGTTGGGTTTTGTCATGGAAACTGTTTGATTGGCTCTCTAAAAGCTGGTAAGTCACCAAATCAAACTCTGTTGATCAGCTGTTTCTAGGGAATTCTGGGAATTCCCCCCCACTTCCCCCAATGCATCATCGCTATCCCTGTTCCTGCTGTGGGGCACACCTGTATCTTGCTGTTCCAGGTGTGTTGGGCCTTTCCAACCCATCGTCAAGGTTGATGCCAATGCCATTGTGTCCTTTGTTGGGACCAAACCTCTTTTAGAAGAAGATCGGAAGAAATGCCTTGATTTTCCAATGACAGGTCCATCTCGACTTGACAGGATCAGGCTTCTAATTCCCAACAGAGTGTAGTAGGTTTCCGTTGCAACGCAGAGGGCAGTTAAGAAAATAAGTTAGGACGGTTGGAATATCTACAGCCTGAGTTGGTTTTCGAAAGGCAAGTTGAAGATCATTGAAAAAAAAAAACCTTGAGATAACGAGAGGCTGGCGTCTTCTCCAAAGTGTGTGGGAAAAAAGAGGTCCTGTCTGAAAAATGTCTGAGGCCCATCTTTACTCATAGCCTTCAATCATAACTATGGTCAAGTTGAGTCAGAACAGAAGAGACTAACAGCAGAAGGCCGGTGTGAAAATGTATGTAAGATGGAGCGAGGTTGGCTGATGAGCCTGGATGTGATGTCTCTCGTTTGGGTCTTCTTCTCAAACATTGTCCACTAAAGCAGGGGTCTCCAACCTTGGCAACTTTAAGACTTGTGGACTTCAACTCCAGAATTCCCCAGGGTCTGGCCTCTCTAGAGAACAAACTCTATGGTTGCTGGAGTTCGGTAGGTTGGTTGAACCAATGCTTTAAGCCAGGGGTCTCCAACCTTGGTAACTTTAAGACTTGTGGACTTCAACTCCCAGAGTTCCCCAGGGTATGGCTTCTCTAGAGAACAGACTCTATGGTTTCTGGAGCTATGCTGGCTGAGGAATTCTGGGAGTTGAAGTCCACAAGTCTTAAAAGTTGCCAAGGTTGGAGACCCCTGCACTAAAGGGCCTATAAGATGACTATCCAAGGGAGGCAACCTTAAGATCCTTTGTGCCTTATTTCTGCTCTCCTTGTGTTTCCAGGTGAACAGTTGTTACCTGTATCCCTTCCTTGTCTAAATTCCTTTCCCAAGAACCTGCCTTCTCCACGCCGGGCATGTACTGTCATGCCAACCCCAAGCCAAAGTTGGATTCTTGCAGGAATCCCAGATTTCGTCTTCCTTGGGGCATGGAAGGATGGCCAAATCTCTCGTGATTTGACCCACAATAAATGTGTAGCTCGGCGTGAGACTGCTTGGGAAGGTGCAGATTGTGGCTAGTTGCTGAGGGACCAACTCTGAAACATCCCTCACCTTCTCACCAGAGCAGCCACCTTCCTGGATCAGTGGAGAAGGCTACTCTGAGCAGAAAGTCCTTTCCAACTATCGTACAATTCAAAATTGTAATAATTCAAAAGTAATTCAAAAACTGGCAAGAGAAAAAGCGTTAAGCTCTTTCTAGCTCCCCGCAACATTTGGCTTGCAAGGGGGAAGCCCTTTTTTGGGTGTGTGTGTGCAAATGTCTGCCTCATACCTGCGACTTTGCAGATGTGCAAAAGTGAAATGGAGAGACAGCTAGCCGTGGGACGGAGTCCAGAGAGGCGAAATTATTAGGAACTCAAACCTGATGCTGAGAGTTTGATCCCCTCCACAGCAGGGGAGCACTGCATGCTTTTTTCTTTGTCTTCAGCGTTTATTTATTTTTCTTCTTCTTTTTTTTTTAAAAAGCGTTGGTTTCCCCCATTCGCCTCCCCCCCCTAAAAAAAAAGAAGCAAAACTAAATTTGGTGAATTGCAAAAAAATAAAAAGAAAAAAGAAAAAAGACAAATGTCAGGAAAGCATTGAGCAAACGATGTCTTTGATATATTCCCCAGGCATGTGGCTGAAAACCTTTTGAAGGCCGAGGGGTGGAAAGAGGCATCTTCCTATTTGTAAGTCAAATTCTTTGCAAATTTTCGTTTCCCCGCAGTGCTCTCGTTGTCGTGAAATTAAACGGGACGGAGAAAATGCATGATTTGAGTTCCTTTTATGAACGTCGCTCTTTTTCTTTTTTTTTTACTTTGGTGAGGCCTGTCCTTCCCAAATTTTGGAAATCCCTTCTGAATAGGCAAGGAGTGAGAGAATTCCTGGGAAGCCTGAGGCTTGTAACTCTTGCTCCAGGTTAGGGAGGGGTCTCCGATACCCCAAATGTGAGTGGCAATTACACATATTTGGGAATGGAGGAGAAGGTAGAATTTTTCAAGGTCTCTTCCGACCAGGGTGCAGGATCCTAACCTTCCCAGCAAAAGCTGTGAGTCCCTCAGATCCCCACACGTTTGCCAGGGCTCTTAGTTCTGTCCTTTAGCCATGAAGAAGCAAATATATTGAATTTATTCTGTGGTTGTCCAGATCCAAAGCTAAGGTCAACCCTCTTAAGATAATTGGCAGCACATGCAGTGATCTCTGCTGAGGTGCATGATTGTGTGGGTCTGTCCAAAAAAAATAAAAATAAAATATGCATACCTTGACTTTCTTGAACCTGAGTATGGATGCTCCTGAGGGCAAGATTTAGACCTCTGCTGGCCTCTTGGTCACTCAGCTCTGATGTGACTTTAGACGTCCGAAGAATGAGAACATCAGGCAGAACGAATCACACCACTGAAAAGGAAAGTGTCATGGGTTGGTTGGTTGGTGTTTTTGTTGTGTGAGCCGGTCACTCCGGTTTGGAAACAACAGTTAATGCTTTGGCCCAGCCTATGGATCCAACTGGTGTGGTGATTTCTTCAACAAATGGTGGCTCAAGAGAACCATGGCTAATGGTGATTGTGACGTCAACTCAGGCAAGATAAAACATCTCAGTTAAATGGAATCCTTCTGTCTGATAAATTACCTCTCACAGGAAGGTGTAGATTGTTGGTCAATTGGCTGACAAAGAAAAAGCTCTTTTTTTGTTGTTGTTGAAGATAGCTTCTCTACTTTTCTGCCTCCATCTGAGCAAATTTGGCCCACATTCAGACATGTTCCTATGTCCTATTTTTTCCCCTCCGCAGGTACAAGCCAAGTTCCGCTACCCGTTTTACTATGAAATGTGTTGGTATGTTTTGGAGAGATACGTATTCTGTCTGACGCAGCGCTCTCATTTCAGCAAGGAGTATCTACAAGAATCAATGTTAATTGGTAAGTAAATTCAGCGTGTTACTTGGAGTAGCAGGGACGAGAGAGGGAAAGCTACTCTTGGTTGCAGAAACTTTTTCAAGTTAGGGACTGAGCTGGATAACTCAATAACTCCAAAGACATGCGTGAAGTCTCTAAAGAGCAGAGATTTGGTGGAATAAACCAGCTTTTGAAAAGACAGAAATAATTGAGGTTGAAGTTGAACTAGAACGTTGGTGGTTGTTACTAAGAGGTCTCGATTTTCCGGAAGGTCTTAATTTAAAAAAAAAATTAAAAAGAAAACTTTATTACAGATTAAAAAAAGAAAAATGCTGTGTATAATACATCAAATACAACCTTACATTGTAGACAAAATCTATATATACGAATACATAATAAATAAACATATAAAATGCTTCTAAACAACTAAGACGGTGTGCTTTTTTCTTGGTAATAATTTTACTACTGTTCATTTCTTATTTGGTAAAACATTCTTAATTTAACTACTCCATTCATCAAAAACATATCTTTTAATTTCCTGGTTTTTTTCTCTTTAATCCACTTATACCATTTATCCCAAGTTGTAATATATCTTGAGTCTTCCTTATTCCTAAGTTTTTGTGTAAGTAAGTCCATTTCAGCACGGTCAAGTATTTTCCGAGTAATCAAATTATTTGTTGGCATTCGTTCGCCCTTCCAACATTGTTCCAGCGCAATTCTTAATTTGTCTTCTTCTCTGCTCCCAGATACCTCCAGGAAACGTAGCTTGGATAGTTTCTCGTCCGATTCCTGGGGAGACATGGATGAGGACTCGTGCGATGTTCGTGCTCAGGAAGACAAGGATAACAGTCCCGACAAAGTCCCCAAGATCTTGTCCGACGTCCCCTCTTCTCCTAACAGCACACACTCGGAGGGGAAGGAGACATTGGGGAAGAAGCCAAAATCGCGCTTCTTCAAAAGGACTCTGTCCAACGAGTCGGAGGAAAGTATAAAGTCAGCCACGGTGGACTATTCGAAAACTCCCACTGGGTCTCCTGCCACGGAGGTGCCCGCCAAGTGGACTCACTTGACCGAATTTGAGCTGAAAGGTTTGAAGGCCCTGGTGGAAAAACTGGAATCCCTTCCGGAGAACAAGAAATGTGTCCCCGAAGGCATTGGCGATCCTCAAGCTCTCCTGGAAGATATGAAGGTGCGTAGCAGGAAAGCGTGTCCTTCTGTAGACCTGAGATGTGGTTTGTTGGTTGGTGGTTTAGCCTGGATCCCAATCGGTGTCATTTGTAAGCCGTGGCTCATGGTTCAGTCAGGGGTCTCCAACCTTGGCAACTTTTAAGACGTGTGGACTTCAATTCCCAGAATTCCACATGAGGAACTCTGGGAGTTGAAGTCCACATGAGGAACTCTGGGAGTTGAAGTCCACATGAGGAACTCTGGAAGTTTAAAGTCCACATGAGGAACTCTGGGAGTTGAAGTCCACATGAGGAACTCTGGGAATTAAAGTTCAAATCTCTTAAAGTTGCCAAGGTTGGAGCCCCCTGGTTGAGTGCATGTTCTTGGGCTTTTGGCTTGGAGTTGAGGTCTCATGGTATTTAGAAGGCACCAGGTTCAGAGGCACACGTGTAATGGATTTGTGGACCCACCTATTTAAAAAAAAAACAACCCAGTGATTAAACCATGGCTTAGCTAGTGCTGTGAGGACAGGCTTTAACCATGCCCATTCAAGTAGATTGCAGGATTGTGTTGTGTTGAGCGATTTGAGAACAAACCCTATTTATGGTTGGTGTCAGATGGTGGTTTTTGGAGACTGTAGGAGAAAATAAATTTCCCATTTCCTTCAGGCAAGTGGTAGAGTCCTCTCATAGGTTTACATTTTAACTGTAATGTTTAGGACTCCAAGTGGGAATTAGCAACCCTCATTCATGTTTGATGTGCGGGAACAGATCAGACCTCCAGCCCTTTTGCTTATCGATGGAGACCGAGTAGAGCAAGTGGCCAGTTTTAAGTTTCTGGGTGTTACCCTAAAAGAGGACCTGACCTGGGGCGGGGGGGGCTCACATTGCAGCCCTGGTCAAAAGAGATTATACTACCTGAGACTTCTCAGAAAACAACAACTGAATGTAAAACTGCTGCTGATCTTCTATCGCTGCACCAGAGAGAGTATCTTAACTTACTACTCATCTGTGTAGGGTTTGCCAATTTCACAGGGGCAGATAGGACGATGCTCCAGAGGATTAACGTCATTGCCCAGAAGATCCTGGGTTGCCCTCTCCCCTCTTTGGAAGAGCTTTAGAGCTCCCACTGCCTTAAGAAAGTTCAAAACATTCTTATTAAAGATCCATCTCATCTTGGGCACCCTTTTTTTAAACTATTACCATCTGGCAGGCGGTACAGAATAATAATAAAAACAAGGACAAATAGGCTGAAAAACAGCTTCTATCCCAGGGCAGGAGCTCTGTTGAATTCTCCTGTATAGTGCAGTGCTGGTGTGGTGTGGATTTCCGGTTCAATGTGTGAAGGGTGAAGGATGTGTGTTTGTGTTTATTTTCATGGTCATGGTGTGCACTGAAGATAGTGCTTGATTTCGTTGTACGAGGTCCAATGACAATAAAGTATAGTACAGTAAAGTAAAATTTATGGGTAGGAGCTTCTCACAGGAAGGGTGGGGAGGAGTGGTTCTCTCACCCAAAAGTTTTAATCCTGTTTTTACTATGCAGTTTTAAAACCTATTTCCCTTTCTGTTTCTTTTCTTTCCTTACCCTCTTTTGCATTTCAATTTTTTTTTTTAAAAAAAGAAGGGATTATATGGTACAATAGCCCACTCAAGGGTTTAAATTTAATAATTGGAAAATTGAAATCTGTAAGGCCCTTTCTTATTTTTCTTTCAGGAACGAATGAGGGCTTTGCCTTTTTTTTCTCCCTCTGGAAAACGCAGAAAATCCTTAATTAATTTTTAGGGTACGGGGGGTGCCATTCCACAAGGTCTTTGAAGCATTTAAGAGAGGAGCCCCAATTCTCTGGCTTTGCAAATTGTTTTTAATTTATGGGGAAAGCCTCGGGGCCACCCCAAGCCAGAATGGATGGGTTTTTGCAGGAATTCACGCAATAGGCCGAGCCCAAATCCAATTAAATCACCTTGATTTGCTGTATGTGGAACGACCAGCCCCCAAAATAGGCTTTGTTATGATTTATGGAATAAGTCGACATGGCTGGGTCCACCCACATGCAACCTTAAATAAGCCATGGTTTGTGAAGCCCGATGATTTTTTTAAACGAAGCCTAAAATGCAGGAGATTGTGTGAAGTCAGCCCTCGCAAAAGCCAAACGTTTCCTTTTCTTCCTCTCCTCTCCTTTGGAAACAGAACATCCTGAAGGAACATGCAGAGGATGACCAGAATTTGGCCATATCTGGGATTCCCGTGGTATCCTGGCCTAAGAAAAACGCAAAGGTAGGCCATGATCCTGGTTTCTTTCGGTTGCAGGCCTCAATCCTTAAGTCAAGGCTGTTTTTATCCCGCAAAGAGATTTCCAACACCTCCCCTCCCCAAAAAGAGAGGGTTTGGGTTTTTTTTTCCTTCCAAAGTATGTTTTGGCATAATTTCATATTGTGTGTGTGTGTGTGTGTGTGTTTAGCTCCCTTTGTGGTTCGTGGTGCACCACACAACGCTGTTTTCCCTGAACCGCTCGCAGTTCCACGTAGGGAAGTGCCCTTGCTTTAAGCGGGCGGCTGTTGCTTTAAAATCTTGCGCCTTTAAGGGCGCCTAATAATGAAGGCAGGTTCAAGGTTTAGTGCCCCCCCCTCCCCCAAAAAAATCAGGCGATATGTGAGTTATCGATTGTGAGTTATTGCAGGGCTGCTGGTGGGGTTTGATTGTGGAGGAGGAGGAGGAGGGAAGAGACCTCCTGACATCCGTGGGACTCCAAGCTGCAGAACCAAAGCAAAAGTGGGGGTTTTTTTTGAGGGGGGGTTGGCATGCATGCAAAAACATTTCATTTTTTTTAAAAAAAAGAAACCCCATCTTTTGCTTCTGCAGCCCCCCAAGCCCCGAAAGGAAGCCGCCGCTTCCGTTGGCGGGTGGGCACAAATCGTATAGCCCGTTGCAAAACCTCCCTCCGCTGTTGCACCAGGAAGGAAGGAAGGGAGCTTTGCAAGGCCCCCTTCCTCCTCCTCCTCCAGCAAAGACCCTCCCTCTGCCCCCTCCCCAACTCTGCCCCTGCCTCCCCCCTCCCCTCCCTCCCCCCCGGGGCTGGCTTGGGCAGCCAATGGAGAGCCTGTCTTTTGTTCCACTCCGGGTTAGCTCGCCATTGGCAGCGGAGGAAGCTCAGCCCCTTCCTGGTTTCCATTGGGGCCCTCATGCATATGGATGAGGGCCTTCTCGCCTCTTCCTCCTCCTCCTCCTCCTCCTCCTCTTCCTCCTCCCACTGGGAGTAAGGAGAGGGAAGGAGCGCCGCTGCCGAAGAAGGCCGGACAGCCGGGTTAGACTCCCACACCGGCTGCCAGCCATGCCAGCCCGGCCCTTGCTGGGCTGCCCGTGATGAGATAGATGGCCATGTCAGCCAGTCCCGATGAGGAGGACTACGACTCGGAGCAGGACCAGGTGGGGGGCGTGTGTGGGGTGTGTGTGTGTGTGTGTGTGTGTGTGTGTGTGCATGCACGCACGGGCTACACACACACACACACACACACACACACACACACACTTGCATGCATGGCGGTGGGTGGGTCTGGCTGCCTTTTCTTTTCTTTTAAACGGCAGGCAAAGTTTTGCACCTGGGTGGCTTCTTTTTCCTGCCTGGCAGCCTTACAAGGAGGCAGGAGAGGACGGGGAGGGGGGTCCTCTCTCCAAGGGGGAGGGGAGGAAGGCCAAGGAAATGGGCGGGGGTGGGGCGAGGTTGGCGTCTTCCCCTTCTGGAGGGCTGGGTGGGAAGCCGGGTCTTTGGCGGGGGGTGGGTGGAATAAAGGAAGGAAGGAAAGGGAGGGAGGGAAGGAAGGAAGGAGAGAGAAAGAAAAGGAGGGCGGGAGGGAAGAAAGGAGGGAAGGAGAGAAGAAAAGAGAGGGAAAAGGAAAGACGGTGGGAGGAAGGGGGAAGGAAGGAAGGGAGGGAGGGAGGCGAGAAAGAAAGAAAAAAGAAAGTGTGGGTGTGGGAGGAAGGGAAGAAAGATAGACAGATGGGAGGAAGGGGAGAAAGAAAGAAAAAAAATGAAAAAGAATGAGGGTGGGAGGAAGGGGGAGGGAAGGAAGGAAGGGGAGAGAAAGAAAGAAAGAAAGAAGAAAGAAAAAGAAAGAAAGAAAGAAAGAAAGAAAGAAAGAAAGAAAGAAAGAAAGAAAGAAAGAAAGAAAGGATGGGAGGAAGGGGGAGTGGGTGAGGGGCGAAGGGGGGGTCTTCCAAAGTCCACTACACTGTCCTTTTTTGTAGTTTTTTTCCCCTTTCTTCATTGTTTTCGAAGAAAGGTGTCGCTTTGACTTTACAGGAGAATTTTAACTAAACAATCTTGTGCGGTTTCCCCCCTTTAATCAGAGGAGGCAGGAAGTGAGACCTTGGGTGTGCTTTGGCCATCTGAAGTAGCTAGGAGTGGATGGAGGGTGTGTGTGTGTGTGCCTTGTGCTGGTTGCCTGTGTGACAGCTTCCTTGCCCCCCCCTCCCCCAGCCCCCATGGAAGACTTAATCCCATCAAGATAGGGAATTGATCCTGTGTCCATTGCAGTCAATACAAGAAAATACCTGGGGCATCTTAAAAGGGCTTAGATAATGTGGGCAGGGGGAGAAAGGAAATGCCACCCCCCCAACTGAGAACAGAGCCAGTTTTTTTTAGAAACTACTAGGATTTACCAATTTAAATTTGCGCCAGTATTTAGAAGTGAAAAAGCAACCTTTTTAAAAAAAAAAAATTCTTACCATGATTCACTTAGAACAAAGGTGTAAATATTTTACCTGGCCCTCTTGATGTGTCTCAAATTCGTTTCCAGTATCCAACTGAAAATATATTTAATTCCTTAATTTGCTGTTGGACTGGTCATCTATATTTCCTTATTCTGCCTTTTAAAACATTTCATTTATCCAAGGCCATGAATTCCGTGTAGGTGTATTACTTTTGTGGTTGGGTTTTGAAAACACCAAACGGTCTTAATTATTTTTTTTTAAATGAACATTTTTTAAAAAAATGTTCGAATTGTTTTAGGATTGTTTCACCACCTGGAGTCAGTGGGTTGAGGTGGGTGGCTGTAGAAATTATTTTTATTTTTAAATAAGCTGGATCTAATTTTAGGGATCTACCTTACATGAGCATTTTGGAAGGGGAGTTTTTGTAGCTCCTAGAATGTATTTTTTTTAAAAAAAAAATTATTATTATTTGTTGTGGTCATTGTTTTAAATTAAGAGGTGCATGTGAAGCCAATCCCAGTTCTGATGTTGGGCCTTGTCAAATATTTTAAATTATTTTGTAATTGATCCATTTAGTGTCTTCACTTAGTCCTGGAAAACCATCAAAGGATCTGATAAAACAATCTGTAAGTCTATAAAAATGGCTGCTGAAAAACTTCTTGCTATTTCTTACTATCGGTTTTCTGCAGCTGATGCACGGATGAAATTTCCAGGCAAATTTTCCAATTATATTTATTTTATTCGTTTGTTCAATTCGATGATGCCCAACTCCAGACAATCTTGGATGATTCACAACACACACCAAACAGCATGGAAAAATGGAAAAAAAAAACAGATAGCAAAACTAAATATTCGTTTTTTTTAGAAAGGGTTATAAAAATTCTCAACCTGCTGAAAACAAAAGATTTTACGGGAGTGGAAGTTTGCTGGTGTGTGTTACATCTCACTGAGGTCCATCACTATGACTTGGCTGGCACCAGCAAACACTTAACTCCAAATGGAACACAATAAATCAAATGTACACATCGTTTCTATATTTATAATAATTATATATGTTTATTGGTTAATTTTGGAGTTTAGGGATGCATTCACACATAATGTGGTTTGTCCAATTCTCACAGATGGAATAAACTGCAATGCAAAGCATAAACTCTTGAACGCAAACCACAACCAACTGTGGATGGCTTTGCATATTATGTGAAGGAAGCCCATCATGGCTAATTCGAGGAATCATTTCTAGCACAGGAACGTTTTTATACGGCAGCGAACGAACCCAATACTCCTTTCTCCTCCTATTTTCCTCACAACAACAATCCTGTGGGAGGAGAGAGCTGACTCAAAGTCACTTTCACCCCTAAGGCAAGACTAGAACTCATCGTCACCTGGAGATTCGCCCAAAATAATCAAGCCAGCTTTCATGGCTAAGGTGGAACTAGAACGTCCCATCTCCTAGTTTCTAGCCTGATGTGTTAACCATTAACAGGCTTTCTCTTGTTACAACCAATTTGTGAGGTGTTTTTAATCTTTCCTTGTGTGTTAATACTTTCCAAGTTGACTCACCACGGATTCTTTACGGCTACTCCCGCTGCGTCTTCCCTGGTGTTAAACCAGGGTCCATCTGGCTGGGTTTGTACAACGGCGAAGCCGGAAACCTCTTATTACTGACCGGCCTCTGTCGCCTACATCTCTTTAATCGCGTTTTGTGGTTTACCGTACCATTCCAACTCAGAAGAGTTGTCACTTTAGGTCTGCAGAAAGAGGAACTGGTAACCAAAGTTTATCCTAAGCCGTAACGTCTGCTTCGTTCCCTACAAGGGTAATCGACCCACAACGGGAGCGGCTTCACAAGAGCCAGTGGTATAGTAGGTGGTCAGCCTTTAAAAACCCCACCCTCTCTCTTCCTTTCCCAGAACCGGGCAGTTGGGCGTCCAAAGGGGAAATTGGGCCCTTCCTCGGCTGTGAAGCTTGCGGCGAACCGGACGACTGCAGGCGCACGTCGGAGAAGGACGCGATGTCGCAAGTGCGAGGCCTGCCTGCGGACAGAGTGCGGCGAATGTCATTTCTGCAAGGACATGAAGAAGTTTGGGGGGCCTGGCCGCATGAAACAGTCCTGCATTATGAGGCAGTGCATCGCGGTAAGCGCCATCGATGTTCGCCGGGGTGGGAAAACCGGGATCGCCTCCAGGCCAGGGGAGTAACAGGCTGGGCAACTTCACGACTTGTGGACTTCGACTCCCAGAATTCCTCAGCCAGCCATGATGGTTTGTGGACTGGCTGAGCACGGCTGGAAATGAGGAATTCTGGGAGTTGAAGTCCACAGATCATCAAGTTGCCAAGCTTGCTCCAGGAAGAGGCATTCCTGGTGTGCTCCGATCGCTCTTGCTCCCATTTCCGATCCTCTGATCTGTCCTTTCTTTCCTGCCCTCGTAGCCGGTGCTGCCCCACACCGCAGTGTGCTTGGTGTGTGGCGAAGCAGGGAAGGAAGACACGGTGGAGGAAGAAGAGAGCAAATTTAATCTGATGCTTATGGAATGCTCCATTTGCAACGAAATCATCCACCCCGGGTGCCTTAAGGTAAGGAGAGGAAACTGCTGGGTCTTATTCAAGGGAGTCCTTGACTTATGACCACAATCAAGGCCAAGGTTTCTGTCGCTAAGCACGACGTGTGTTAACCGAGCGTCGTCCCATTTTACCGCCTTTCTCCCCACGGTTGTAAGTCAAGGACTACCTGTAATTGATTTATCTGGGAGGGAGATGGGAAGTTTGTAAACGGGATGAATGGATAGAAGAGGAATAGATAAAAAGGGGCAGATCTCACCATCCCTTCCTGGAGGAGCTCAGCAGTTTTTCTCTTCCTCTACCTGTCTGTCTCCCTCTTTCTCTCCTTTTTTCTCTCCCTCCCTCTCTTTTTCTTTCTTTCTCTCTCTCCCTCTCTCTCAGGTGCGGGAATCGGACGGCGTGGTGAACGAGGAGCTTCCAAATTGTTGGGAATGTCCCAAGTGCAACCATGCTGGAAAAACGGGGAAAGTGAGTTTCACAGCCATGATTGGGTTGTCTGGAACAGCGGGGTGGGGGGTCATTTTTAGGTTGTGGGGGAGGCTGGGGAAGGGCAGAGGCCGGCTGGGCTGTGAGAGGAAGAACCAGGCTCATCCCCTCTGCATCCTACGACACGCAGGGAGGAATGGAGAAGGAAACAACTTGGCTTACGAGAGAGGAAGTGGCCATGATCCCTCTCATTTGGTTGCAGCTGGGGAGAATAGTATATAAGAGAGACAGTTACAACACAGCAAAGCGTGTTTTAGTTTGAGCTGAAGTTATCTTGGTTGGCGTCCTTCCAACAGACTGTGCCTTATCTCCTTGAAGCTGATAATTATTTATCTTGGTCCGTTGTGGAAATTCCTTCACTGTAGTTTGTTTTGGTTTTTTATTTCACCTTTATCTGGTCTTTGAGTTCTGACTATATTGTTTTCTCTTGAAGACTGTTTTTGAATAAGTTTTATCTCCAACTGAGAATTATTGAACAGTGGGGCCAAGGAGGCATTAAAGGACAACAGTTTCTTTAGTGACCAAAGTTACAACGGCACTGAAAAAAGTGACTTTTGAACGTTTTTTTCACACACCTACTCGGCATCACGTGGTCAAAATTCACAATTGGCAACCGACTCATATTTACGACGGTTGCAGTGTTTCCCAGGGTCACATGACCCCCTTTTGGGACATGCAAAGTCAGTGCGGAAGCCAGATTCATTTAATGACCGTATTGCTAAGTTAACAAACACAGCTATTCGCTTAAGGACAGCGGCAAGAAAGGTAGCAAAATCGGGCAAAACTCACTTAAACAAATGTCTCGGTTAGCCATGGAAAGTTTAGGCTCAATTATAGCCGTATGTTGAGGACTACCTATATAAAAAGACTTAAAAGCAATAACCTCTCACACACACATCCTTTCTTTTGAGATCCCAAAACTATTTCCATTCTGTTTTGTTTCCAACAAAGCTCAGCTGAACTAATTTGTGGGTCCCTCCTTGGCCAGTAGATTTTCAAGTTTCCCTCCTGTAATGTATGTGTCAGCTCATAAAACATTTTTTATGGGTGGTTTAGAGTTGCCAACAGAAAGGGAGGGGTTTGAAAGAGCAGTGTGGCAGCTTGGAAACCGAAAGTGCATTCCCTACATAGTTTTTCAGAGATTGTAACTAGGGGACTGAAGTTTCTGCAGCGCGAAAGTCTAACTGGAGAACGTGATGGATGACTCTTAGCTATGGAGGTGTCCCATTGGAGAATATGAATTAGGATACACCCAGAGGGTGCCCCCCAATTTAGAGAATTAGCCCTTTCTGGGAGAGGGGGAAAAAAAAGGCATAAGATATAAAGTTTGCTTGTGTGTTTTGTCTCTTTCTGGCGTACAAGCAAAAGCGGGGCCCTGGGTTCAAATACGCCTCCAACCTGCCCGGCTCTTTGCTCAAAGAGCAGAAGATCAACCGCGAGAACAAGGAAGTCGTCCCCGAGATCCCCAAGAGGAAAGTCGAGTGCGAGGAATCGCCTCGCAAGAAATCCGACGAGCGCTCCCCGAAGCCCCCCCTGGATCCTCTCTTGAGGAGGAAGTCCTCGGAGGAAGCCCACCTGCGCCGCAAGCGGAAATTGGATAAACCCCAAGAACCGGCGTTGAGGAAGCGGGTAAGACCGGGAGATCGTGTTCCCCCTTGGGTGTTTGGGGTGAACAGGCCGGAGAAGGTGCCACTGTAGAAGGAGCACACGACAAAGGGGGGGTCAGGAGCTGGGAAAACACCCACCCCCCACCCCCAGTAAGAAAGGTCACTGTCCTGCCCTTCCCTATAAGCCGCGATCGGACCATTTCCTCCAACCTGGTACAAATCCACATTTGCAGAGATGGACGAATGTAAAAATTCCTTGTGTTGAGAAAGGTATAGTTTAGTAAAGGTCAAGTGGAATACGGTAAAGCAAAGCCAGAACTGAAATTTGCGCGCTAAATCTCCCCCAGCAATAGGTTCCCCCGTTGTCCCATCAATTTTAGAGACAATGTTTTTTTGAAATGGTCACTCTTGAGAGGAAGCTGCGCTGGGGCTGCATTCTTACCCGGAAGTGACCTTGAATCACAGTCTCTCGGGAAACAAGCTTGCTTCTGTTACTTTCACTTTACCCCAAGCATTCCCTGTGCCTTTCACCCGCCACCAATTCTAGCACACCTGGAAGGGACCGGAGGTGGGAGAGGTCTAAATTGCCTGCTTCTAAACTAACCAGCCATCTAGGGTAGTGTTTTGAAATCTCTGGATCTTTAAGCCTTGCAAACTTTTAATTCCCAGAATTTGCCCCAGGCGGCCTGGGAAGAGCAACTTCCAATAAATAAAATTGTCATTTTTCCTCCCTTTTCCTTCCTTTTCTTCCCTGACCGTAGCTAAAACTGGGGAAAGAAGAGAAGCTGTTCAGGAAAAAGGTAAGTTCTTCATCTGTATGGATTTGCAGACTTGCTGAACAGCCGTATTATTAACTGACCATCGGCAGCGATTCACTTAACGACTGTGGCAAGAAAGTTGATAAAATGGGGTGAAGCTCTCTTAATGTTTCGCTTAGCAACAAAAAATTTTGGGGGGCTCCATTGTGGCCCTAAGTCAAGGACTACGTATGTGGAAGCGTTCCTCAACCGTGGGAACTTCAAGAGGGGTGGGCTTCAACTCCCAGAATTCCCCAGCCTTCCCACGTTGGGTTTCGCACCACGGTTGATCGATTCTCCTTCGACCTTGGGGTCCCTTTCCCCTTTCCAGAGGCGCTCCTGGAAGACCCCCGACGACCGAGTGGCCGCCATCAAACCCCTGAGGCGCTTCAAGCAAGAAGGCGGGGAGGCCTTCCCGGAGGAAGCTCCCAAAACCAAGGAGAGCGACCAGTCGCGCTCGAGCTCGCCCACCGCGGGGCCGAGTTCGGAAGGCGCCGAGCCCCGGGAGAAGAAGAAGTTCAAGATCCGTCGGAAACCTCGGCTGCCCAACAAGGAGTTGAGCAAGGAGTTGAGCAAGGAGCTCAACCAGGAGATCCAGAAGACCGAGAACAGCCTGGCCAACGAGAACCACCAGCCCATCAAGTCGGAGCCGGAGAGCGAGACCGAGGAGGACAAGCACCACCTCGGCCCGGAGCAGCCGCACCCTCTTGCCAAGGGCTTCAACGGGACGCCGCGGGAACTCCGCCACCAGATCCTCTCCAGCCTCCGCAGCGGTGGCGGCGCCACCACTCCCACGCCCAGGGCCATCGCCCGGCCCCCGCCTTCCCTCTCGCCCCCCAAGTGCATGCAGATGGAGCGGCACGTGGTGCGGCCGCCCCCCATCAGCCCCCCGCCCGACTCGCTCCTGCTGGATGACGGAGGGGCCCACGTCATGCAAAGGGAGGTGTGGATGGCGGTCTTCAACTGCCTCCGACCCGGGGAACTCTGCGTCTGCATGAGAGTGTGCCGGACCTGGAATCGGTGGTAAGGAGTAGCGGTGGGATCGTGGGGGAAGAGGGGGCAGCTATTAGGGATGGGGGGGCAGGCTGGAACTGGGGTGTCAGGGGGCCCTTGGTATCTGGCGGCCAGGATTGCAACGGTTGTGACTCTGATCAGGGTAAAGAGAGGCGAGACTTCAGCGGGGCTTGGAAAACCTTGCGTTGTCCTCTTTTTTTTTGGCTTTTATTAGCATTTATGGTCATATAAAATACAAATGAAAGCGAGAAAGGAAAAAGGGAGAAGAGTCTAAAGTAAAAAGAAAGAGAAGATTATTTTTGGTGCCGTAAAATACAGTTACAACCTCGACATTCAGAGGCTTGGCAACTGGCTCCTGTTTATGACGGTTGAAATGTTGCAGGGTGACGTGATTTCCCCTTTTGCAACCTTCTGTTCTGACCCAAACCCTTTTCCAATAAAAGAAACACGAACCAAAGGGAATAGAAACCTTTTAATAATTTTTACAAATCCCTGGTTAAACTGCGAGGCTGCCAAGAATAACAGATAAGGTTACCTAGAGATATTTTACAACACAAGAGACTTCAAATACCAACTTCGGATACTGCAATGTCCACGAGGCTCGAGTTTCAAAACGTCTTTGCTTTCTGCAAGGAACATCCGATTCACAGCTGGCTTTTATTTTCTTGAAGGAGGGGCCATTACCTTGCAGACTTACTCCTGAGTTGCCTGTGCTGTTGTAACTGCTCTTTCCTCTGAGCAACCCTGCGTGCACTTGGCACAGGCTCCTCAGGAACCTCCTCATTGCTACTGCCAGCCCCCACAATCTCGGAAGGCAGCAGTCCACTCCCTGATGGTCCTGGCCCCTCGTCTGAGTCCTCGCTCTCCTCAGCCGTCCACACCTGCTGCCGGCTAACCACAACACCTTCTGACAAGCAAAGCCAATGGGGAAGGCGGATTCCCTTAACAATCAGGTTATTAACTGGTCAGCTGCAGTGATTCGCTTTGCAACCGAGGCAAGGAAAGTCTTAAAACAGAGCAAAACTGACTTAAACCTCACTTCACAATAGAAAGGTTGGACTCCATTGCGGTTGTAAGCCGAGGTATTTCAAGCCTTGTATTTCTTTCCAAGATGTGGGCCAGACCTGCCTCTCCTCTGCTCTCCTTCAGGTGCTGTGATAAAAGGCTGTGGACCAAAATAGACCTCAACCATTGCAAATCCATCACTCCCTTGATGCTGAGCGGTATCATCAGAAGGCAGCCGGTCACGTTAGATCTCAGCTGGACAAATATCTCCAAAAAGCAGCTGAGCTGGCTTATTACCCGGCTCCCAGGTAGGTTCGCACCTTAGCAATTCCTGTGTCAATCCTGAACTCATTTCCCACCACCGGCACCTTCGGGGCTGCCGCAGCGGAGATGAGTCGAGCTGTGGGAAGCAGCAACGGGGGGAAAGGCGGAGCTTGCCTTTGGGGTTGTAGCCAAAACAAAACTCTTCCCGCTGGGAACCAAGGACTTTCCCACCAGGTGCTACAGGAGGTGGGACCTGGGACCAGCTGACCTTGGGCTGTGACCTGATTGGACCACGTGATGGAGGGCATGGGGAGGGGGAAGAAAACTTTACTTTTAATTGGGGGGGGGAACTTGGAGGGTGGGGTTAGAGTCAGGTTTCCCCAGATGTGCCAATAGGTCATGCTAGTCAGTATACATAATATAAGCGAAATATCACTCATGCATCGGCAGAAAATCTCCAGAACCGTAAAGCTTACAAACTTGAAATCTGGCACGTAGGTTCCTCTTGGCTTCTAGGGGCTCACAAAGAAAGGATTTTTCAAAATGACCATCAGAGCATTAGTATTTCCTATATTATTATTATTATTATTATTATTATTATTATTATTATTATTATTATTATTATTATTATTATTATTATTATATTATTATTATTATTATTATTATTATTATTATTATTATTATTATTTTATTATTATCTTACTCTGATGCTAAGGAGTTCTACTTCCCCGCCCCACCTAGAAAGAAATCTCTTCCAAAGGCAAAACACAAGCAGAGGAGTTTCAGTTTTAGTTACAGAGCACCAAGCAGCTTTAGTACAGAACAGTTGAGCTAAGCCACGCCCAGGCTCCTTGCTGTCTCCTTCTTGCTCACACAGCAAATGCTCTTTCAGTTTCCAAACAGCCCTCAATTCTCTCACACACTGACAGGACGCTAGCCAGATGAATATGAATAGATGCTGGTAGGCAGAGGCAGAATTTTTTCCACTTATTTTCCTCCCCCAAAACTAAGCCCCCACCACATAGTTTCGTAGCAAAGCATAGGTATCGAGCTAGTAAATCTGTACTTTGAGGAATAGGCCTGCCTTGGAGTTTCGATTCCATTGGGGTGTGTTAACTGGAACCCCGACGTCCTGCCTTAGACGGAGCAGTGGAGAGAAGGAAGGAAGGAAAGATTCTCTTGAAGTTAGGACCACTTTTGAGGGTTACATCCTTCCTTCCCCGTAGGTCTCCGGGATCTGCTTTTGGCTGGCTGCTCGTGGATCGCCGTGTCCGCACTTTGCAGCTCCAGTTGTCCCCTTCTTCGAACCCTGGACAGCCAGTGGGTGGAAGGCCTGAAGGATGCCCAGATGCGAGACCTTCTGTCCCCACCAACTGACAACCGGCCAGGTATGTACCCCCAATTTTGGACTCCAGCAGACAAGACTTGGGTATCTCTTTTCAGGAGAGAAACCAGAGTATAAAACGACTAGGTTTCTCATTTACGGTGGCCTCAAGAATGGGGCAGAGTAGAATTGTGGGTGTGGTATGAGATTTGTTTTTTAGAAGAGGAATTCTTTTATTGGCCAAGTGTGATTGGACACACAAGGAATTTGGTGCAAATGCTCTCAGTTGTGCATAAAAGAAAAGACACTTTCGTCAAGAATCAGGAATCATCAGGTACAACACTTAATAA
The DNA here is from genome assembly GCF_049901715.1 of Pseudonaja textilis. Taxonomy (NCBI): domain Eukaryota; kingdom Metazoa; phylum Chordata; class Lepidosauria; order Squamata; family Elapidae; genus Pseudonaja; species Pseudonaja textilis. Next base: position 1,580,593 of record NC_142004.1, read on the forward strand.
TAGTCATAGGGTACAAATAAACAATCAAATCATACTAGGAAACAGTCAATATAAATAATAAGGATACAAGCGACGAAGTTACAGTCCTACGGTCACAAGTGGGAGGGGATGGACGATAAGGAGTGATGAGATGATTTAATAGTAATAGTAGTGCAGACTTTGTCAATAGTTGGACAGTGTTGAGGGAATTATTTGTTGTTGTTTTTTAAAGTATATATATTATCCTATTCAGAGAAGGCTAGGCTACAAGTTAAAAAGGATGGGCTAGAACAGTGGTTTTCAAAGTTGGCCATTTTAAGAGGGGTGGGCTTCAATACCCAGAATTCCCCCCCTGAGGGCTGAGGAATTCTGGGAATTGAAGCCCACTCCTCTTAAAACGAAAAACATTGGAGGAACTATCCACCCATGTCAACCGATGGGGTAAGTTGTGAACAAAATTGTCTTCTCCTGCGTGATATTTTTATATAGAAAGGATATCTCATTTGACCATCTCCAGGCCTGGGTGAACCTGTTGAATCGCAGCCTCTGTAAATGAAATAACAGCAAGACTTCTGCTGCCTTTTGTTCCTTGCGCAGGCCAGATCGACAACCGAAGCAAGCTACGGAACATCACCGATCTCCGCCTGTCCGGCTTGGACATCACGGACGCTTCTCTGCGCCTGATTATCCGGCATATGCCTCTCCTGTCCAAGCTAAATCTCAGCTACTGTAATCACATGACGGACCAGTCCATCAATCTGTTGACGGCGGTGGGGACCACCACGCGGGACTCCCTAACCGAGGTTATTTTGAAAGGTAGGCCGGGAGAGATTCAACGGGGAGGTGTTCTGACCCAGCTCCTTCCTTCCTTCCTTCCTTCCTTCCTTCCTTCCTTCCTTCCTTCCTTCCTTTCTTTCTTTCTTTCTTTCTTTCTTTCTTTCTTTTTCTTCCTTCCTTCCTTCCTTCCTTCCTTCCTTCCTTCCTTCCTTCCTTCCTTCCTTCCTTCCTTCCTTCCTTCCTTCCTTCCTTCCTTCCTTCCTTCCTTCCTTTCTTTCTTTCTCTCTCTCTCTCTCTCTAACATAGGAAAGTCCTTGACTTATAACCATTTCTTTAGGGACACTCACTAAACAGGGGAATGATCCTGACAAAAAGGGACTTGCAAACTCGCAAATCCCTGGATGTGCAACCGTTGCCACTTCCCCGCAATCCAAGCGATCGAAATTTGGGTCCCTGGGAAACTGGCATGGATTTAACGGCAGTTGCAACCACCTCCCAGGCCAGGTGTGCAACCTTCCCCCAGGTGGTTTCCAACATGGGGGAAGGCGGACTCACTTAGTTGGGATTCACTTTACAACTTGCAGTGATTTGCTTAACAACCATGGCCAAAAAAATGGTGGCCAAATTGGGCGTGACTCCCTTAACCAGGTTGGCGACAATACTTCAGCTCCTAACGATAGTCGTAATTGGAGGACTCCTTGAATTTGGCAGCAGAGGTTTGGAGGTGCATTGATTGCCTTTGGCCTGGGGTCAAACTCTCATATTACAGGTTATTCCTTGTCTTACAAAGCACAAGTGAGCCCCCAATTTTTCTGTTGCTAAGCGAGACATTTGCTAAGTGAGTTTTGCCCCGTCTTACGACCTTGCCACCGTTGTCAAGTGAATCCCTCCAGCTGATCAGCTGGCAATAAATCTGGCTCCCCCTTGGATTTTGCCTTTCAGGGGGTCACAAAAGGGGGTTGTGGGTCCTAAATACGATCGTGTTTGATCACACCATCTGCATGGGTTGTAAGCGTGGGAAAAAAAACGGTCGTTGGTCCCTTTTCGCAGCGCCGTTGTAACTTTGAACGGCCACTAAGTGAACCCTCCCTCCCTCCCTTCCACTTCCAGACTGCAACAAGGTGACAGACCAGTGCCTGTCGTACTTCAAGCGCTGCGGGAGCATCTGCCACATCGACCTCCGCTACTGCAAGCAGGTCAGCCGGGAGGGCTGTGAACGGTTCATCGCGGAGATGTCGGTCAGCGTCCAGTTCAGCCAAACGGAAGAGAAACTGCTGAAGAAGCTGAGTTAGTATTTGCAAGGACAGAGTTGTAAATAGAGGCGATGAAAGCCGGGGCGGGGGAGTGGGGAGTGGGGGCGGGGGGCAAAAAGGACCCCAAGGAAGATGCTTCCATCCTCCGGACCCCACGGGAATCTACGGCACCCAAGGTTAGCCATTCGGTGCTCCGGTGAGCCACGTGCCACCTCGTGTGCTGGGAAAGATACGGACGCGCCAACTCAGAAACCGCGGCCGGAGCGTGGGGAGGACGCCCGCGTAGACTTTCGGCAGGACTCCGAAGCAGAACCTTCCTTCTGCGGTGCTGAGGGTGGGCCCGTCCCCTGCTGTTTTTTTTCTGCCTACGGGACTGTGGTTGTTGGTTGTTGTTGGGTTGTTTTTTCCTTCCCCTTTTCCCCCCATCTCCCCCGTTACATCTTGACCTTAATGCAAAACTATTTTTGTACAAAATCCCTTTAAAAAGTTATTTATGCAAAAGTTCTCGAATGCCTCTCCAGCGTTTTGACTTGGGTTTCTTCGCGTTGCCAAATGTTTCCGAAGAGAGACGACGACCGATCGGAGGGGTATCTCCCCACTTTTGAAGGGGTGGAAGGGAAAATAGGGGGGGGCGAGTACTTTTTAAGATTGGAGGGAGGGGGGGGAAATAGCATGTTTTGTATTCCGTTTTGTATGCTCGAGCAACAAGGTAAGGCGTGTGGTGCAAAAAACACGGGTGTACAGATGAAGGATGAAAGTATCATTAAATTCTTCCCATATAAAGCCCACCTTTTCCTGAATTTTGAAAGCTTTTCAGTGACAACCAATCTTCGGGGGGAAAAGTATTTAGAACAGGGGCCCCCAAACTTGGCCACTTTAAGACTTGGGGACTTCAACTCCCAGAATTCTTCAGCCAGCATAGTTTACTCTCTTGCAATCCCTTCCTCTGCAATCTCTCCTCTTTGGTGGGGGGATGAGAAAAAGATACGATTGGCTGGGGAATTCTGGGAGTTGAAGTCCACAAGTTTTAAAGTTGCCAAGTTTGGAGATCTCTGTAATTAAGATATTGGAGCTTTCAAGTTTTAAAGAGTTTTGGGGTTGTTTTTTTTAAATGAGTTGCTATAATTTAACATTTTTTTAAAAAAGAGGGCTGGGAATTCAGTATACAGTACATGAAGTGCCAATGTTGTTAAAAGTGCTGTCTCCAGTTTCATTTCTTCCTCATACGGTTTTACCTCTATTCAAATTTGTATAAACGATTGTACAGAAAATAGAGGCTAGCTTGTATTATATCTGTTGAACCTGTGTAAGATTTCCTGGAAAAGTCCCGTCCCGCCCCAAGATTCAACCTCCCCCCCCAGCCCCCCCTGAAGTTGTTTCTCAAGAGCAAACTCGGACGGCATTTTTGTGATCCAGGGGAATCCAGTTGCTTTGTCCCTTGGGGCAAAAAGTAAAGAACTTTGCTTACCTGGTGGTGTGTTTTCCCTTTTCACCAGCTGTAGAAATGATGGTTAAAAGAAATCTGCAACTCACAAAAAAGCTTTCGGGCCAGGCTGTCAAGCCTATCGGTTTTAAATACTTCCCCGACACACGCGGGGAAAATTAAGTGCCTCCTTTATTGCAGGCGGGGGACGGAGAGAGAAAAGCAGACCAAGGCCAATGGATGAAACGTTTATTAAGCCAGCCGTTAACTCAGAATGTTATGGATATGCTACATTCTCCATTATGCACGTATAGCCCTGAACGAGTCGATATTCTACACCGTCCCCTTAAGAGACAATTTTCAAACCAAAACCAACCCCGTGATGTCTTGCTCCCTTCTGGAAAAAAACGGACAACTTCAATTCTCCCCCCCCCCCCACACACACACCCCCCAATCCTCCCCCAAAGCAGCAGGGCTAAATAATTTGAGATTGCAATTGGTTGCTCTTAGACCTGGCTCTTTTTAAAAAAATAATAATTCCCGTTAGGTCTGCCGTGGGTTGCTTTTTGCTGCTGCTGGGTTTGTTACCTGGTTCCTTCCTGAATGTCTACACTTCGGTGGACGTTGGGGGGGGGGGTTGGAGGGCTGGTTGGGTGCAGGGGAGCTGCAGCAGAGGGGCAGGCTACTATAGACCCCCTTCCCCCACCCCACCCCACCCCACCCCCACAGAGGCTTCCCCGTTTGCTGGGAGCTACTTTGGATGGACCCATCTCTCCTGGGGGAGTTGGTACGGGAGTGAGTGGAGGGGGGGCTCTCCCGGTTGATGTGGGGAAGACGTGGCTTTGGGAACAAGGCTGACGGCCGAGGGCTTCTCTCTCAGGTCCTCCAGTGGGATCACACAGCAGACCCGGCGTTGCCGTCAGAGCAATTGCTGTGATACGAAGCCCAGGGGGAAAGAGTCCCACTGCTTGTGGTCAGATTCTGGCATCCACTGGACACGCTAGATCGGTCCACCCCCCAGCCACCGATGGAGCCAGTATCAGAAGAGGGTTGGAGGTGTTCCTGTTGGTAGGCAATCCATCCAAACCTTTCTCTATCGAGGCGGATATAGGGGTCTCCAAGCTTGGCCACTTGAAGACTGGTGGACTTCAACTCCCAGAATCCCCCAGCCAGCCATTGAGATTGCAGGGGAAGGGATTACAAGAGAGTCAGCTATGCCGGCTGGAGAATTCCGGGAGTTGAATCTTGAAGTGGCCAAGGTTGGAGACCCCTGACCTATCCTATGCAGCACCCTCAATCCCCCACCCCCACAAAAAGACCTGGTTGTGTCATCAGGTCTGGGGGTTCCAGGGAACTAGACATTCAACACTGTCGTGGATTCTCTGTGTGTGGTTTGCATATATATATATATATTTTTTACAGCGCTTTTAAAATGTTTTTCCACGCCTACGTTGCTTTGCGGATTGTTCCACGCAACCCAGCGTTGCTTGTGGCGTCACGGGAGGGCCAGATCAACGTGATAAAGCCTGGGGAACGTTCTCGGAGTGAGCATGTAAACTCAAAACTCTTCCTGTTCCGAATCCGAGGACGTTTTTAGGCTCTCGGAACGGCGGCACAAACACGCTCGCTCTGACGCAGGCGCTTTCCATTAAGGCTAACTGTCAATCACCAGGTGTGCTGACACGCTGGGTGATTGGCACAAGAACTGCTCCGCCAGCCCGCCTGCAAAATTTCCCTCCCTGGGCAAGAAACGCCCCCCTGTGTGTCCCCCCCACCCCGGGGAAGACTCTGTCTCATCCAGTTACTCTCTGGGAAGGTTTTCTCGTCTCTTGTGCTATTTTTCAGAAAAGAACAATCGGAAGCGGTGAATCTCCTCCTGCACGTTCGACTCTTTAACTCGAGTCTTGCCTTTTTTTTCCTTTTTTTTCCTTTTTTTTGTTGTTGTTGTCTTGGAAAAATAAAAATTAAAAAAAAAAAGGAAAAGGAAAAGCCATCCAGTTCACACATCTCTATCTTTAAGAGGCATCTGACTTGCAAAGCAGAAATACAATCGGTCAAAGCTCCTAAGGTCCCGGTCAGGATGCGATGAATGGATTGGAACAGAGGCTTTCCAGAGCCTCACTTCCCTCCCTGCCCTCCCCCCCTCTACATGGCCATCTTGGGAGGAAATGTGCAGCGGGAAGCTTCCGGAGGGCGGCTGAGCCCAGCCGCTCAGGACTTGAAGACGTGGACGGCCCGGATGACAAACTGGCGGCAGATCGGACACTCGCTCAGGCGCTTGCCGCATTTGGTGCAGGCGACCATGTGGCCGCACTCCAGCAGCACGCAATCGATGACCGCGTCCATGCATATCCGGCAAAGGTTGTCGTCCTCGTCGGTCAGCAGAGGTCTCTCTCCTTCTGCCAAAGGAGCAAACGGCACGGTTAGAGGACGCCTCCCGTTTGCTGACCTAGGTTGTGTCGTTTAAGGACAGCGGCTCTTAACCTACGGCAACGAGGGATAGGAACTTCTGTCGCTAAGCGGGTGTCAACTCATAAAAGTATTTTCTAGGGTCTTTTTAGAGTTACCGGGAGAAAGGGCAATCAGTGGGGCAGCTTGCAAACCAAAACCGCATTCCATAAATGTTTTCAAAGATAGTAACTAGGCAACTGAAGTTTCTGCTGTGCAAAATTCTAATTGGAGAGCCTGATTGATGACTCTGGGCTATGGAGGCGTCCCATTGGAGAATATGAATTGCAATACACCCAGGGGGCGGGAGAAAACCAGGGTCAAGAGTGACAGTGAATGATGTGTCTCAGAGCACCCAGGCAGTGCTGGCATGTTCACCCCTAATAAATCAAGTTTTGGAACTTCAGCAGGGGACTCATGATTTAAATGGGGGGAGCTGCCGGAGCTCTGACAGCGAGGCATTCCAAGGCTCCGGAAGGGAAACGGAGATCACGCGCCTTCCCTCCCGCGAACAAATGGGCGAGACGGGGAAGACAAAAACCGGGAGACTCACGCAGCCGGTGATTCGTCTGGTTCTCCTTGTAGAGCCAACTGACTTTTTCTACCAGTTCCCATTTTTCGCAACATCCCGAATAATTGACAAAGTTACAAGCTAGGATTTCTTTCAGCTGCCGGACAGTCAGCCCTTCCACGTCATCCAGGCTGGAGATGTCGGACAGCGAGGCCCTGGCACGTTTCCTGGACTGGCCTGGAGTCTAAAAAAAACACAACAACAGGTGTTTTCCATGGGCAAAGGAGAACAACGCTCCAGGGGCAATGAGCCCACCGGTCCTGCAAAACTGGAAAGCCAAACCACCACCAATTCCCTTTCCCCCACCCCTGAAAGGGCATCTACCCCAATTAGGCTGGGAAATATTGTTTGGTTTGCCTTCAAACCAGGGTTGTCCAAACTTGGCAACTTTTAAGACCCGCGGACTTCCAACTCGCAGAATGCCGGGCTGGGGAGGATTCCATGCAGGCTGGAGGATTCTGGGAGTTGAAGTCCACGGGTCTTAAAAGTTCTGGGAGGGTGCCTTAAACCAGAGGTCTCCAAACTTGGCCACTTTAAGACTGGTGGACTTCAACTCCCAGGATTCTCCAGCCAGCATAGTTTAACTCTCTTGCAATCCCTTCCTCTGCAATCTCTCTCCGCTTTAGGAGATTAAGAGAGAAAAACAGGCATGACTGGCTGGGGAATTCTGGGAGTTGAAGTCCACCAGTCTTAAAAGTGGCCAGGGTTGGAGACCTCTGCCTTAAACTATACCAGAAAACTGAGAAAGGAGTTAAAAAAAAAAACCCTTGGGGTCAAATGTCATCAGGTGGTTCGTTCCTTACTTCTTGTGCTGCGTGGTCTTCCTCCGCCCCCACATCGGCCGAGAGTCTCTCGCTTGGCCCCTAAATGCACAAGAAGAGTTGCTGCGAACTCATCCCCTCTTTGGTCTTTCTAGAAAGAGCAGCTTCCGCTCCCCATTGGCAGGTAAGATCGCCTCCCTCTCTCCCCCCGCCGCCTTCCAAGAACCTACCTGTACGTGCGTTTCATTGCCCGCGTTCTCCTGCCGGTTGGCGAGGTCTCCCTGCGAGGAAGACACCGATCCGGAGAGGGAAACGTGCTGGGTGGAAAGGCTGGATGCCTGCGAGCGCGTGGAATACAAACTGCTAGTGTCTGTCTCTTCCTCGGAGGCCAATCTGTGGTGGCTGAGGATGAGGCCGACCAGGTCTTCCTTTTCCCGACAGGTCTCCGTGGGGATGTTCCTGAGGAGCAGGTACTGGCGCAGGTCCTTGACTTTCAGCCGCATCAGCTGCGGCCGCTGGAAGCCTGTCTCCTGCAGCAGCTGGCAGGTGCAGCACCGGCGGAGGGTCTCTTGCAAGACCGAGCAGACCGAGCAGAAGTCCTTCTTGCACTCGCAACACACATGCTGGAGAGGAGGAGGAGGGGGCGGGGGGGGAGAAAGGGAGGGGTGTTACACGCCTCGCAGTGGAGGAGGAAAAAAGGAGGAATAGTGTCAACCAAAAAGATACTCCTTTGGTCTTTTGAGTTGCCAGCAGAAAGGGAGTGGGGGAAAGCAGCACATTCCTTAAATGCTTCAGATAATTGCTAGGCAGCCGAAGCTTCTGGTGCGCAAGATCATTACTGGAGAATGTGATTGAGGACTCTTGGCTAGGGATGTGTCCCATTGGAGAATATACATCCAGGGGGTGGGAAGACCAGGGTCATGGGGGAAATGAAGGGCGTGTCACAAAGTTGACATGTCAACTGCTAATCAATCAATCTTGTTTACGCTGAGAGATGCAGCTAGAGACTTATGATCTGAATGGGGCTGCATGTCGGGAGTCCTTGAGTTACAGCTGCAACTGAGTCTAATGTTTCCGTTCCTAAGTGAGTTTTGCACCATTTTACAACCCTTGCTTGCCACTGCTGTTAAGGGAATCTTGCTCTGGTTAAGTGAATCTGGTTTCCTCCCCCGCTTCGACCGAGCTTATCAGACGCCAGTCATAAACATGAATCGATTGCCAAGCGTCTGAATTTGGATCATGGTGAAGAATGGTCCCGAGTCACTTTTTTCAGTGCCCTTGTAACTTCGAATGGCCGCTAAATTAAACTGTTGCAAGGATTCCTTGTCCTTACTCGTATTTACAAAACCCCGTAAGGAATGGGAAAGGAATGCAGCCCTCAACCGGAGCCCTGAATCCTTAAATCCAGCTGTTTCCCCCATCTCTAATCCTGGGCATTTTCCGTCAGCAGTCAAGCATCACTGGAAAATGACAAGGCGGCCGGCCAGGAGGCTCCGGCTCCAGGTTTGACTTCCAAGGTGGACCTCATCCCTAAGCCGTGAGGGCTTTCTAATGTCCCCATTCTCCCATTTTTTATTTTGCCTTCCCACGTGTCGATCAGAGCCTGCATGCAGGGTAAGGTTAAACCTTGGAGATTTACCTGCCCTCCGAGCCTTAAAACCCGAGGTCTCCAATCTTGGCCACTTTAAGACTCGTGGACTTCAACTCCCAGAATTCCTCAGCCAGCTATGAATCTATGCCAGCTGGGGAATCCTGGGAGTTGGAAGTCCACAAATCTTGAAGTCGACAAGCTTAGAGAGAGCCCTGCTGCTCCAGAGAAACCAGATTTTAGAGAATTCTGGGAGTTGAGGTCCACAAATCTTAAAAGGTGCCAAGACTGGAGACCCCTAATGCTCTAATGGAAGGCCAGAACCGCAGACATTCTGGGAGTTGAAGCCCACAAGTCTTAAAGCTGGCCACGTTTGGGGAGCCCTGCTTAAAATGCTCACCTTTTTCCTGAATACGGAGAAGGAAAGGCCGCAAGACTTGCAGAGGGCGGGGTTGGCGCCTGTCGCTGCCGCTGAGGAATAGACGGTGAAGTCCGTGCTCGGGGCAAACCGAAAGGGGTTCGCCCCGCTTCCGAATCCAGGCTGCTGGCTGCGAACCGCTCCTGTCCCCATGACCTCATTCAGCAAGCCGCAGCAGGAAGCCCACATGGAGGTCGCCCCTGCCTGGAAGAGACCAGCGGAAGCAAATTCAGCCTCTGATGCCCGGACAGTCTTCCCAGGTTGAAGAAGCATCCAAAATGCACCCTCCCCTCCTGCCCCCGTCAGACTTTGAGACGTCCTGCCAGAAGCCTTGCCAGCCTGAGAGCCAATCTCAATTAAGACCTGAACCGACGGAGAGCGACGACCCACAGAGGCACCTGACAAAGAGATCTGGATTCCTGTCCATCAACCAGAGAAGTTGCAGGATGTTCCCCTTTTCCACTAAGAATTTTGGAAGAGGAACTCGGTCCTCTGGTTATGACGATCGCTCCAGGCGGTGAGCAGGCAGTTTTCAGGTCTAGGCTAAGGGGTGACGATGACAACAAACACACAATTTGTTCTCCGACGGAGAAGGGCATTTGCAGCAAGGAACGTGGCTCTCCTGGCTCAGGAGTCTGTACTTCTTTTCATCAAGGGAGCTCGGTTCTTCCCACTTGGATCCCCTGGGACTCCGGGGTCTCTTGCGCGCCTGCCATTTTCTTCTCCGATCTGTCTTGGATCATTTAGCCAAAGTTGGAAAATAAAGGAGTCCACGGAGCAAAGCAACCAGCCCCACAGTTCCAATATTCCCCATCCAAGCAGGCTGGCTGAGCTTCCTTGGAAGGTTTTTCAGAAAGGAATCTGGTCTCTTGCAAAAGCTACCCAAGTCTCGGGATTTACACCAAGGGAAAAGCAAAAAAAAAAAAAATGAGCCCGGACAGTAACTGTACACGTAACGGTCCGCCCCAGGATGCAGGTGCCATCTGCTTCAGGGATCAGCCTGATGGATAATCAATCCAGCTTTAGGTAATTGTTGATGGCTAAAAGAGGCTAAAATCCCCACCGCCAGGATTGCAGTTCACATGCCTTGGCCTTGATTCCTTCTTTTCTTATCTTTTTTAGCTTGTTTTTTGCTCCTTCTTATCTTGTTCCTAATTATATTATATCTTGTTCTCCTGGAGTTGAATTGAATAGAAAAATACATAAAATATGACACCACCCGAAGAGTCTGTTGAGAAACACACCTTTCCCAGATTCTTCGAGATGTTGTTGACTTTCAGGGAGTTTTAACAAAAAACGTACACACACACTTACATCATCACGCTGTTTCTTCGGAGAATAAAACACCGCAACCAAAACAAGAAGCGTATTTTAATGGAGGAAAAAAAAAAACTTGTTCCCCTATTCTTCCGGAGGACCTTTGAAATGTATCACTCCAAAATCCTTATGCTCTGAACACATCCTGTAAGAACTGCAACAAGAGTGCAAACTCGCGAGGATTAGAAATCTCCTTGCGTGCTGCGGGGATTGTGCTGACAATTCGAGCTATAAATTGTGCCCCAAACTAACCCTAAACCTTTGGGCTGTTGTCCTAACAGGCTGATTTTATACAGCAAAGCTTCAACAGAACACTGAGTACAGAAACACCAAAGAACATGGAATTGTGCCAGTTTTCACACAGCATTTATGACGGGAGAAGCTATCAAAGCGGCAAAAAAACCCAGGTCTTCCCCTTCAAAGAGGGGGATCCAACATTTCCCACCCTGGAAATGTTGGCATCGAGCAGGCACTTCGGTGGAACAGTTCTTCCAGCTAGTTTATTTTTCGTTTTTAATTGGCCAGTTTCTGGATGCATTCTGAACAAAAGAACTCGCTGTAGCCAGAATGACTAAGAAAGCATTTGGGGGGAATTTAAGAATTCTGCCCTTATCTTTTAGTCCCCAACGCCCTTCTTTCTGTCTTGAGCCCATTTCATTTTCTCTCTCCAGCTCACATTTCTCTCACAACCACTCCTGAACCTCCGATCGCCACCAAAACAGCCAAATTCTTCCTATCGGTTTCAATTGTGCGGCTGCAATCCTCCTTGGGACAGCCTCTGTTTCTTTCAAAGATGCTTACTTAAACAATCATTCTTTCAGAGGAAGATCACAAGAAATGGCCGAGAAGATTCAATATACAAATCTAGAATCAATCCACAACCATGTATTTTTTAAAAACCTAAAACTACGTAAAGAACAGCCTAAAGGAAATCTCCAGCTAATCCCTATCGCCCAGAATTTTTTTTTTTAATTACCTGTTTACAAACAGAGTCTAGAAGAAATCTACGTGGAATTCCAAGCAAATAATATTCTTTAGATCTGGGGCTACAGCAGAGAAGATCCTGCTGCTTGTAAATAAGAATTCGAGAGCTTTCAATAGCAAGCAGGACCATCACAGCTGCTGATCCTTTTTCCTTGCAGGAAGTGACCCTGGGGAGGAGATCACGTCCAAAATTGTACCTGTTAGTCATACCCAATAAACTTAACCTTTTGTGACTATGGAAGACCCATCTGTGTTTATTCAGAAACAGACCTTAGGCATTCAGCAGGATATATTCTTCCGCAAATGGCAGGATTGCAGCTAAAGATCTATTTAATCAGATGAAGTGTATCCTTGTACACATAATTTATAGGTATATGTACATCCCACATAAAAATGCAAAGCTAACTTTTACCCAAGCATTTTTGTCACAGACTTTGAACTGGCCACCCCAAGCATGGCTTTGATAGTCAAATTTCCTGGACCTTTAATTTAAAACCCTGCACTAAGCAGAGAGTAGGATTTGTTGTCCTTTCTCATTCTGCTTTTCCCACTATTTGTTAGGCTGTAGAATCTATCACCTGCACTATAGTGAATATTCCAAAGCTCCATTCGACATTCTGGTTGATTACTTATAAAACAGCTGTCACTAAAGAAAGAAGAAATTGTAACGGGAAACATCGCGCTGGTTCACGTTTTCCGGTGGTGATTATTGCCAAAAAATTGAACCCCAAGGGCTGGGCTGTCATCTTAGATCCTCTTGCTTTCCAATAAACAAACGGCATTCCTGCACATATTCCTCCAAATAAGCCCCCGTGAAACCCAGAAGCCTTGTCCCCGAGGAGAGAAAATAGCACCCCATAGTTGTTACTGTGCAAATTCAGATACGGTCCCATTCCAAAGTTTTGCAGGTGGCATCAGCGCTTCAGACTGCTCTTCCACATCCCTGGCAGTATTTGCAACCTCTTTGAAGGCTTCTGGAGATCTCCCTGGTCACTTCTCTCCAATGGCTTTTATTTTCCTTCCTTCAGAAGCTCTTTTTTTGCCTCCTCTTGTCTTTTCTTTGCTATTTGCACGGCTCCTTGCAGAGTGCCCAGAGGCTGGTCCTGATGCCAAGTGGTGTCCCTGTGCACTGTGGGTTTGCTACACAACCACAACCACACTCCTTTCCCAAGACCAATCCACCAGATAAACCCGATGAGGGCTGTCGAATTGCTTTCATTTCAGAAAAACCTTCCTCCAACCGGTGCCCCCCGCCCCCCAAACCAAGACCAGGGCCCGAGGGTTGTTGCTGCTGAGCCCAGATCCAGAAGTAATAAACATTTAATAATAATAACAACAAAATACAAAGACCTACAAATAGAAATAGAACAATTATTGCAAAGGCAAGCAAGGGTAGTACCAATAGTCATAGGCGCCTTGTGTACAGTCCCAAAACAACGGGAGCATCACTTGAACACCATCAGTGGCACTGACAAATTTGCCATCGGTCAATTGCAGAAGGCAGCGTTTCTTGGATAATAATAACAACAATAGCATAATAATAACAATAACAAAACAATAACAATAACATAATTTTTGAGTGCATTTTTGAATGTTCAGTTGACTTGAGTTTCATGCTTAATGAATATTCATAATCATAATTCTCTGCACTTTGATCCTTCTGGGTCAGGAGGGAAGTTTGTGGTCCTGCTGGAAGGTCTGTTTTGAAGCCCTGCTGGGATTTAAGGGTGGGGGGGACCTGAAGGGAAGACCCTTTTTTGGGTGGGGGGGGTCTCCATCCAGCCCTCTGGGAGAAACAATAACAAGTAGCTAATAATACTAAGAATCACAATGCACAATAATACCGGTTCATTATTGATGGGTGAAAGCCCCGCCCCGGATGTGCAGGCCCACCCCTTCACTCAAGGAGCCCAGATACCCCCAGACTCAATTCCTCTCCCCCCACCCGTGGGAACCCCCGCAGCCCCCCCCCCCGGTTTTAGCCCCTCCTCCTTCCCCCCTCCCCGCTGGTTCACCTTCATGGCCGCTCTGAAGCCGCCTCCTGCCTTCGCCTGGACCGGGCTAGGACCGGAAGTGGGGGGAAGGGGCTCCAACGGCTCAACTGTCTCCGGCTCGCGCCCCCGGCCCGCGCGTTCTCGCGCCACGGCCACTCGCCCTATTCCGCGCATGCGCGCAGCCGTTTTTTCCTCCCTTCGGTGTCCAAAGCAGGTAGGCGGGGCCAGCCGGGGGGGCGGGGACCGGGAAAGAGGCCTCTGGCCGCCCCAAGCCTCCCCTCTCTGTCTTCCCATTGGCTGTCCCCGAGGGCCAATGACAGCGGCACAATCGGGCGGTTCCATTCTGTGGGAAATGGAGAGGGGGGGAAATTTGGTGTGAATTGCAGATGGGGTGGGTTTATCAGGACGTTCTTGAGAAGGGGTGGGGTGTGAGAGTGTGACGTCACAGTATTTTAAGAAAAGGTTTGGGGCTCTTACGTCATATATCCGTCATTGCATTCATTCTCTGGGGATTCATGATTATTATAATGAAAACTATTAGTATTTATTTGGGATGATTTTATAAATACTTCTAAATAAATATGTCTTTTGGAAATATTTTGGAATAATCTGTACTAGTAGCAATAATTTTAAAAAAGTTGAATTCTAACTTGCATTCATTTATTGAGTTTTCCCTCCTCAGTTCTACTTTTTTTCATCTGCTCCCAAATTATAAATTATGAACTCAATAATATAAACTAGTCCTTAAAAGTTCCAGCTCTGCAAAAATAGTTAAGAAACACAGCTGTTATTTGGAAAACAGAAACTGTCTTATGTCAGCAAAAGTTTGTGCATGATCGCTCAGAAAAGCAGTTTTTAGAATCACGTCATATGGAGAGAAATGAGCAGGAAGCTTTTCTGGTCAGGAGATTATGCTGGAGAAGTAAGCCATTCTTATCTGCTATTCTAAAGTCTTCTTAAATTTACGCCAAGGTCATTAGCATAGCAATCGGTAATATGACCTTTGCTTGATTGTGAAATAAATGTTAATAAAACCAACTTTTAGTATTGAAATGTAACATTTATTGACATGCTGAATGTGCAGGATGATAGCATTATATATACATGTATGTCCCTGTTTTGTAAACCTAAAGCAAAAGACGAGCAATACGAATGAAGAGTATCCCTTTATTTATTAATTTGCTTAGCTTCCCAGTTCCAAAATAGGCCCAAAGATTCTTTCTTTTCCTCAGAAGCCGAGTCTACACAACCTAATCTGGTTGCTGAACTAAATCGTATTCTGACTTTGCACGATAAATGAATTAGAAACCAATGGGCAGGATTCACACCACACAGCCATTAAACCAATCCAAGCTTACCCTAAGCAAGCGGGGTATGATGTGAGAATGATTAAAAAGTGAATAGTCTTGTATGAACATATTGGAAAAGGACGCAAGCTTTCATGTTCTCCAGGAGAAAAGAATATTTGTGGTTTAAAGTAGAAATGTGGGATTCCTGCTGTCTCTTGAGCTTGGTAGTTTGCTTGCAAACATTTCATTATAATATTAGGTAGCCCCATCAGTGTTGAGTTATCAATCATCATCCGATATTTCATACAAAGAACTCCTTCTCTAGGGAGACCTACAAAAAAGAGAGAGTATAGAAGTTTTAAAAAAACCTAGATATTTGTAATCTAGAACAGGGGGTCCCCAACCACCGGGCCGCGGACCGGTCCCGGTCCGTGGAACATTTCCTACTGGGCCGCCGGTTTGCTGGGCGCTGCCATCTTGTTTGACGAGAAAGTGCTTCTGGTGAGCTTTTCCAGTTGGAAAGCGGCGTTTGGGTCCTGAAGGAATCCTCGCGCCTTAGTTTCATTGAAGGGGGGGGCCTTCGAACGAAACTAAGGCGCAAGGATTCTTTCAGCACCCAAGGCAAGGCGACCCGAGCGACCGTCCCGAAGCCGTCCCGAAGTGAAGCCCATCGACAAAGGTACAACGGAGGAGTTGAAGGTGGCGGGGAGAAGCGGGGGACGGCTGGCTGGCTGGTTGCTCGGCTCGCCTTGCCTTGACATGCGTGCTGATGCCGGTACCGGGCCGCAGATTTTTTTGTGATGCCGGTACCGGGCCGTGGCACAAAAAAGGTTGGGGGCCACTGATCTAGAACACTGAAGTGATTCCTCTGAAATCCATTTATCTGGAATGGAATAGGGTCTCCTGCTTGTGCAGGGGGCTGGACTAGAAGACCCCCGAGATTTTTATTCTTATTACTCTCCAATTCTAATTATTCTGCTATTTTCCCTTATTTCTTTTAAGCCCAGGGGAACTCTTGGCACCGCGCCTTTCGTTTCCGCTCTTACCCTTGACCGTGACACCCCTCAAGCTTCGCTCTCATTGGCTCAGGCCCGGCCCCGGCGCGCTTCCTCCGGCCTCGGCGATTGGCTGCTCGGCGACTCAGCGGCGGTTGCCCGGGTGATGCTGCGGGTGCGCCTCCGTATGCGGTCCCCCATCGTGGCGTCGCGGAAGGCGCTATGGCCAGCGTCCACGAGAGCCTCTACTTCAACCCCATGATGACCAACGGCGTGGTTCACGCCAATGTCTTCGGCATCAAGGACTGGGTCACCCCCTACAAGATGGCCCTGCTGGTGCTGATCCGGGAGCTGGGCCGGACCGGGCCGCAACTCAGCCTGCTGGAAAGACGGCGTCTCAACCGGCTGCTACTGCCCCTCTTGCAGGTGGTGTGGGGCGTGGAGGGGAGAAAGAGGAAACCTGCATCCCTTTGGGGCGGTTTTTTGTGGAGAAGGGGGGACATTATTTGTTAAATTTATTTGCCTCCTGTCCCAAAGGTGCTTTTTTGCAAGAGGCAGCTTTGGAAAATATCCAAAGAAACTGCTTCAGCTCTGACTGGATTTATACGCTTTGCAGACAGCTGGTCATTTGCATCCTTTGAGAGGGTCACTGAGGCCGCTTGGAGGTTTATCTGTGTCTTCGGGGTCACTTGAGGCTTCTTAAAGAAGCTTCTTGAGTGAGAATTGAAATGCCTTCAAAAGTAAAAACCATGAAAGTCCAGTTTCCTCCTGAAAAAGCACTTTTGTGACAACCATGACCTGGATGACTGAGAATCTCTACAGACTTTTATTTGCCGCCTATATCGCTTTGCGGGTATTCTAGGTGGCTTACAACAATAAGAAGGAAGAAATGAAAAGAGTGCACAGAAGTGTCATCTCCTGTCAGAAATGCAGGAACTAGAAACGGCAAAATTATTAGTTTAAATTTTAAAAGGTTAAAAACTTTAATAAAAACAGAAGTAAAATAACAGAACAATAAAATAAAGGGTGAAAAAGACCACAATAAAAATATGGCTTTAACGGTTTTTCCTATGTCATTTGGGGCTTTCAAGGGGAGGCGAGGTTTTGAGGGCAGGTAAGGTTTTATTTATTTCTATTTACTTCAATAAATAAGATGTACATTTAATTATGAATTTGTAATTTAAAAGATAGTGTACTCTGGGCAGTTCATGAGAAAAACACACAATCCAAAAGAAGAAGAAAAGGAAACTCTAACAAGCTAACAGTGTATAAGTACATTATATGTTTATATTGTGTATAAATCCAAAATATAAAATGGTGACAGGGCCAAAATGAATGTAGTCTTTCTGGTTATGACAAATAGTCAGAACGGTGTAGCTTGTCCCTGTGAATTGGGCACATTCATCCAAACTTGATTTTATGGTTGCATATGCTGTATGTATCCATCAACGGGATTAATTCAGGAAATCATATTTCGTGAACTGTGAGTTAACAGATTATGTTCTAACAGTTAGTGTTACTTCTTTATTTAGGGTCCTGATATGACATTGTCTCGTTTGATTCAAGCTATTGATGAATGCTGCCGTGAAATAGCAAATTCTGTTCAAACAAGGTAAGTGTGATTTTTTTTTCCTTTTTGCATATTCCAGTTTGTTTCAATGGTGTCCATTCTTGTTTGCTTAAAAAGACTTGTTAGTGGGGTTAAATGTGCTTTGAAGGATGTAACTTTAATAAATTTCTCCAGGTTTTAGGGTCTTTCTCTGAATAGGAAGTTTGTTTTACAAGTTTGAAAATATTTCTTTGGATGAGATAAGATAAGATAAGAATTTATTTGTCATTACACTCGCAAGCGGGTGCAACGAAATGAGGTGCTCTTCCACAAGTAAAACTGGACAACACCATTGAGAGAAAAATAAAACTAAACACAACAAACCATACAATAATCTCTATACAATTTAAAAATGTAAATACCCCATTACTCTCAGCCATTAAATTCCACAAAAATCTTATGACCCTGCATTCAAACTCAAAACTGCACTTGGATAAAAACTGTTCTTAAATCTAGTCGTCCTTGTTCTTAATACCCTGAATCTCCTTCTCGATGGTAATAGTTCAGAAGAAACTTGTTAATCCTTTTTGGTGGGGAGGGTTGGTGCTACAATTTCAATTCTGATTTCAAAATACTTATTTATTAATATTCATCTTTTGGAGGATCTATATATAGTTTGTGTGCTTTGTATATAGAACATTGTAGCATCATCTGTTGGCCTCACTTGCAGGATCAAGCTGATGGCAGAAGGTGAATTGAAAGATATGGAACAATTCTTTGACGATCTTTCAGACTCATTCAGTGGAACCGAACCAGAAGTTCACAAAACAAGTGTTGTAGGTAAAAAAAAAATCTTAGTTACTTTACATCTTGGATCTTCATTCCTTAGTTAAAATCTAACTGCCTAAGCTGGTTTGCTTCAATAAAACAAACCCAACTTAGTTTGTCAAACTTAATTTTTATGGATTTGCACAATCTTTTTGATGCAAATCATATATTTTTTTTGCCACTTGTTCCGTTTGGAGAAATGCTCCCTGTTGTGGTGGAAATGGGTATTACAAAACCTGAGGAAGATAGGAGGTTTGATTGTATCGCGTTGTCGAGCTGATAAGGCAGGAGAAGGGCCAATAATAGCCTCCTCGTTATCTCTGCAGGCTTGTTCCTGCGCCACATGATCCTGGCTTATAATAAACTCTCATTCAGCCAAGTCTACAAGCTTTACACGGCTCTCCAGCAGTTCTTCCGAAATGAAGAGAAGAAAGGCAGAGGCGATGAGAGTGAAATGGAGCTGACCCGTTGCGGAGAACCGGATGAGGAAATGGAGAAAGAAGAACTGGATGGACCACTCAGGTTATTATTTATTCATCTGGAGGAAATCCATATTCAGCCTCAATCTGTGAGGACTCTGAACAGCTTATTAAAACAATGAGACGATATTGTACATAATGTTGAAAAAGCAAAGAAAACCAACAACCGTCGAATAAGCGAAAACATACAAGGAGTGTCACTCCCTCGAATCCAAAACTGGGGGAACAGTCCGTTTTTAAACAAGGGAGGGGTGGAAACTCTGCACACTGTTATAATTAAATATATCTTGGTTTTTGGTTACTGAATAAAAGCTAGGAGTGATCCCAAGATTCCCTGGTTTGTATGTGGCCAATTCAAGCTCTTGGATAAATTCGACCAAAAGTTCCGAAATTGTTCTATTGTCTACATTTCAGCAGGAGGGGGCTCATGTAATACGTACAGTAGCTATAGCTTTATCCGTACCCACCAAAACAGCTTGCAAGTTCTCAGAGCACCTTAGCTAACAATGAATGTGAAAACTTTCACCCTCTAGGGTGACACCTGAGGGCTTTTGCTCTGGAGGGTTTTTTTGGCCCTTTTTGAAACGAACTGCTTTCTTTGCTACTTCTGGGTCTTTAATTTTCTGCAGAAATGTCATGATGGCTTTTCTCTTTGAAGGGAGGAAGAGATATCCTGCAATGGCCCACTTTCACAGAAGCAAGCGGAATACTTCCTCTCCCAACAGGTATGCTAACTGATAAGCTCGAGACAGACTGAATATTTTTGGTGTATTCTACTTCCCATCCCTTAATATATGGGAAGATGAGAAGTGAGTGTGAAAGAGATTCTGCAGCTCGAGGACTAGAGTGTGGATACGTCTGCAATTCCAAAAAGCAAAGTGTTTTATTTAACAAATTTCCTATGATCTCCCCAAATGAATTATCTGCAGTTGATTGCGTAAGAAGCACATACAATATAAGGAGGGCTTCTCAACTTTGGCAGCTTGAAGAAGGATGGACTTCAACTCCCAGAATCCCCACCCACCAACATCCACACACCTTCAAGTTGCTAAAGTTGTAGAATGCTGTGAAAAGTTCTTTAGCAGCGTCGATTACGGAAAGGTTCAATTTATAGCGTTCCGGTGAATTTACATCTCTTAACAGAAACAAGTTTTATTTTTGGAATTTTAATTCTAGGCATCTTTGTTGAAAAACGATGAGACTAAAGCACTTTCTCCGGCATCTTTACAAAAGGAGCTGAACAACTTGTTAAAATTTAACCCGGATTTTGCGGAAGCGGTAAGTTAGATTAATTTGTTTTCTTAGGTCCCTCCTTATTGGGTGTATCCTTACCGGGTGTATCAAGCTGCATGAATGTCAGGGAGGCAAGGCAGACTCAAGAGGTGCCAATTGGTTGATTTGGTGTTCTGATGCATGTAATCCTTGATTTAGAACTACAATTGGGCCCAGAACCTCTGTTGTTAAGTGATGTGATCATTAAGTGAGTCATGTCAAAATTTACGGCCATTTTTTTGCTGTTTTTTACATCAATCCAGCCATGGTTTGTAAACCATAGTCTGTGACTGAATGTCATACGGAAACGCACCCTATCACTCAGTCCACTTGTGTTTAAGGACACACTTATTTAATGCAAAGCTCATATATATCCCTGGTAGTTTATACAAACTTGGTTTGTTTCTATCTAGCATTACTTGAGCTACTTAAACAGCCTTCGAGTCCAAGACGTCTTCAGCTCAACGCATAGCCTCCTTCACTACTTTGACCGCTTGATTCTTACCGGGGCAGAAAGCAAAAGTAACGGGGACGAAGGCTATGGGCGAAGCCTCCGATACGCTGCTCTGAATTTGGCTGCGCTGCACTGCCGCTTTGGTCACTAGTGAGTTGTTTTGAATCTACTTTCAGAAGCCAGCAGGGAAGTGTAACCTTTCCTGCCTCCTTGGTTCTCCCATCTTCTCAGCCGTGGGTTGGGATTCAGGTGGAATATATCTAATAACTCCTAATCAAAAAAAAAAACAAAACACCCCAATATAAATGGTAAAATGTTCTTCCTTTTGTCCCCCAAAGAAAATTGAATTTCTATGTCTTCCCCTAAGAAAACGAGGTTGAGTTGTCTTGTTTCCTTAGTGGCTGGTTCTATATTATATTTATAATTACATATATATTACGAACACGATGGAGCCCCACATTTTTGTGGCAAAGTGAGATGTTTGTTGAGCGAGCTTTGCCCCATTTTGCCACAGTTGTTAAGTGAGTCACTGCACTTGTAAAATTAGTAACACAGTTGTTAAATGAATCTGGCTTTCCCGTGGCTCATTGCAAAAGCGGATACTGCAAGCATCATAAATTTGACTCGGTTACCAAGCAACTCAGTTTTGATCATCTTAATCACAGGGATGCTATAAGGGTTGTAAGTGTGAAAAAACGCCCATAAATCCCTTGTTTCAGTCATGTTGTAACTTGGAACAGTCCCTAAACAAACCACTGTAAGTCAACCTGTATATTCTTAAGGGTCCTCATATTACTAGAGCCTTGACAGCGGCTGTCTTTCCTCTCTGACTGCAGCCACCAGGCTGAGCTGGCCCTGCAGGAGGCCATCCGGATTGCCCAGGAGTCTAACGATCACGTCTGCCTGCAGCATTGCTTGGTAAGGCTTCCTAGCAGAAGATCTAAGATCCTCCTTACTCCCGTTCTTTGTTCCAGTGCTTTGAGTTGAGATGGCAGCTGCCATGAATCTGAGGATCACCGAGGCCAAACATGCAAGCCTGGCCAGTTTTGATTTAGTTTTGAAAAGAAAAATAATAATTGGCAGTGTTGTGGTTCGCCTGCAGACAGCAGCGTAGTCAGACAGTGACAAAGAAAGGCGACCAGTCAGGGAATCTGGGGAGGACTCGGACAAGGGTCCTGTGTCCCATGCAGAGATGGGGCCAGGACCATCTGGGAGTGGGGTGCTGACTCGGAGCCTCCGGAGTCTGGCAGCAGTGAGGCAGAGGACCCAGGGGAGCCTGTTCCCAGTGCGTGTCTGTGCAGACCTGCTAGAAGGCGAGAGCAGCGGAGACAAAAGGGGCGACTCGGGAGTAAGGCTGGGAGGTGATTGCCCCTCCCATAAGGGATAAAAGTCAGACCTCAGTGACGAAAGCTTTGCAGGAAGCAAAGTAGTTTGATAGATTCCAAGTTCTCTTTGAAGCTCTGGTGGTTTTTTTCTGGTGCTTCGGTTGGTTTCTGTATAATTGGACACTTCTGTTTTTGGCAGCATACCACAGCATTGAAAGGTGCGCGCTTATCTTGGGGAACTGTTTATAATTAGTTCTGGCTGTGAATGAAAGTAATTCCCAGCATTGCAATAAAACAGGTTTTGCTTTTAAAACCAGTCTGTGTTTACCTTTGACAAAGCCTGGGTCAGAACAGGCTGCCCGAGTTTCCTTTCACGGAATCATTTCCTTTTTTAGCGATAGCAAGTTGGGCGACGTGCAGGGATGCTTCTACTGACCCTGAAATTCCTAATCCTGGGGTGTCCATGGAGACCAGACTTTTGAGTGAAGGGACTTCTCAGTAACAATCCCGTTTGTCTCCTATCTTCTTCGACCAGAGCTGGCTGCACATCTTGGAACAGAAAAGATCGGATAGCTGCATACTTCTAGAGCACTCTGTGAAGAAAGCTGTATATTTTGGATTGCCAGTAAGTATCAGTCCCTTGGTCAATTTTTTTTTTCACTTGGTCCATTTCTTTTCTCTCTTTTTTTTAAGTCACTTTTCCCTACTTGGCCCGTCTATCTTTCATCTGGGATACTAACAGCTTCCTCTTTTAAAACCCTTTCTCTCCTCCTTTTCTAGTATTTAGCCTCTCTGGGGATCCAGTCTTTGGTCCAGCAAAGAGCTTTGGCAGGAAAGACGGCCAACAAACTAATGGATGCTTTGAAAGACTCCGACCTCTTACACTGGAAACACAGCTTGTCTGAACTGATTGATATTAGCATCGCCCAGAAGACGGCCATTTGGAGGCTGTACGGACGCAGGTACGTCCAGCATCGGGCAGGGCGGAAGGTCTGAGATGGCATTAGGGATTTTGGAGAAGCTCAGAAAACCTTCCCGTCTGAAACTGTCAGGAAGCCGCGTTCAGGATTATTAATTAGGTTCCTCTGAATTAAAATTAAGAGCGCAAAAGTATATCTTTAGTGTTCGGACCCAGCTCCCAAACACAACAAACTTAGTTAAATCAATGATTCCTTTATTAGGAGCGCCAGTAACCCCGGCAAAAAGTTGCAGGCTGACAAGTCCGTCTGTCCAGAAGGTGAATAGTTGTCTGCCACACCTATTCGTCTCCCCACCACCACCGCTTTTTATCCCCCAGAGCTAGGGTGGGGCTTCGCTAGTAGCGGTGGCTCTTCTGTCCCAAGGACCGGCCCATAGATTTCCACTGCTCTCCTCTCCTCTGCCTTCTGTGTGTCCGCACATCAGGCACTGGACCCAGCTGTTCCTCCTCTTCCTCATCAGCCACCTCCACACCTGGGGGCTGTTGACTCTCCATCTGAGGGCTGATGGACGGCCTAGGCTCTACCTCTCCCCCACTCCCTCCCTCTCTCCCTCCCTCTCTCTCTCTCCCCTCCGTTTCCTCTTCCCCCTCGGAGCTCTAGCCTCGATGCTGGCCTTGACTTCCACACCGCCCCCTGCTGGAGGGGCCGGCGGCTGACAGGCCACAACATTTAGCTTAGCAAATCCCAGGAACTGAATACGACGTCTAGCACACCTGGTGCACCTGCAAACAAGGGGGGGGAGGGGAGGAAGTACACAATACATTGTACTGATTTCCATAATGGCCACCGTGAAATTAAGCTCTTGAATGGAGCTTATTCTTTTTCTTCTAAAGGTACTGAGAGCCTCTGTTCCGAACGGAATAAAAGGAACGGGCCTGGTGCCAAGGCTGTTATTCTCTGCCCATCTACCTTTCTCTCTCTCTCTCCCTAGCACAATGGCACTCCAGCAAGCCCAGATGCTCTTGAGCATGAACAGCCTGGAGGCTGTGAACGTGGGCGTTCAGCAAAACAACACCGAGTCCTTTGCCGTGGTGCTGTGTCACTTGGCAGAGCTGCACGCAGAGCAGGTGGGTGGCGTGTTGCTGTGTGCCGAGATTCCCTGCCATCGTTTCGTATGACCCTCCCGATAGTTCTGGCATGCGCCCTACTTGAGGCTGAAGAAGAGAGTTGGGTTTTGGGGGAATCGGCCTGAGTTCCCAAACCCTGTTCTGACGAAGGCTTCCGAGACCGTAATTAAGCACACGCTTAGTCCAAACAACTCTCTTTTTATTTCAGTGCTGGGAATTATGTGCATTCCCAGCCAGTAAGGAGTCCCAAACAGTCCCTTGAGATAAGCATCCACCTTTCTCTCCTTTGAATGGCTGCCAACAACTAGAGCGCCAAATGAACTATAAAAAACCCAACTGAAGTACAGAGTCTGCACAGAGCTTCAAGATTTAATTCGAGCAGAGCGAACGACTTTGCTTCCTGCAAAGGTTTATCTATCTTTGCACTTCCTTTAAGCCTTAGGGGAGGGGCAATCACCTCCAAGCCTTACTCCGGAGTCGCTCCTTTTGTTTCAGCTGCTGTCACCTTCCAGCAGCTCTGTGCACACGCACACTGGGAACAGGCTCCCCTTGTTCCTCTTCCTCACTGCTGCCAGACTCCGGAGGCTCCGGAGTCAGCACACCACTCCCAGACGGTCCTGGCCCCATCTCTGCATCGGATGCAGGACCCTCATCCGAGTCCTCACCAGACTCCTGGATTGGCCCATGTTCTTCCCCACTGTCCGATTCCGCTGTCTGCACCAGTGAACCACAGCACACCCCACCTGCCTCATCTGGGTAGATCCCTGCTCCCTTGCGCTACTCACCACTCAGTCACTGTAGAGGGGCGTTTTTCAACGTGGGCCACTTTAAGATGTGCAGACTTCAGCTCCCAGAATTCCCTAGCCAGCGTGTCTGCAGGCGTTCGTACAACTTGGGAGAATCTGTTTATATGACGCTTCAGCATCTCGGCAAAGCGATCCATGGTGCCCTAAAACAAAGCCACATCTTACCGAAGAACAAGACTTTTGAAAGAATTTGAAATGGCACAGCTTTATTAAATGTATCTGACCATATATTAAATATTTTTCCCCAGGAAGTATTTTATTGTACATAAAAGTGAGATGGGTGGCCATGTAAATGGAATGAATGAATAAATGAAAGCACTTCTTGGCACTGTATATTTTTATTTTTTGGAACTAAGGCATCAAAGTGTTTTAGCCTGGGCGTGAATTTCTTTCTCTTCTTTCCAATCTCACTTTTTTATGCATCAGGGTTATTTCACCGCGGCCTCCGAGATTCTGAAGCATCTTAAGGAGAGATTTCCCACCAACAGTCAGCATGCCCAGGTGAGCTCCAGCGGTAAATCCTGAGAGAAGAATGCTTTCTGACTTTGATTTATTTATGCGTTTTGCTTACAAAATCTTGTGAGTTGAATTATTAACATTGCGCTGGCTGCTTGTTTCCAGAAGCACTTTTCCATAATGCCAGATCTGGATTTTGTCAGGCAAAAATAATGCTCAACTGAGCTACAAAGGCATCACATTTTACGTCTAAACCCAAACTATATTAATGCATTAACCAGGCTAACGTAACCTGCTACTTTCTGGATGGGTTGGGATTGCAAGTCCCATAATCCTGAGGCAACATTGCCCATTGGCAAAACTGGGGAGGATGGTAGTCCCAAGAAATCTGGGATGTAGCATAAACGGAGACTGGATAGACAACAATACACGCGGGGTGTGCAAATGTCACAAAAGACATGAAAAATCCAGTACTTTCTAAATCTTTTCCGATCCTCCTTTGCAGCTGTGGATGCTGTTTGATCAGAAAATCCAATTCGATCGAGCCATGAACGATGGCCGGTACCACGTTGCCGACTCGCTGGTGGCTGGGATCACTGCGCTGAACAGCTGTGAGGGGGTTTACAGGTGAGAGGTCAGCAGGCGGCAAAAATAAATCAATGTGAATCCTGTCTGTGTTGCTTACAACAACTGGGCCTGGCTAGTCTAGGGAAGAGAAGGACCAGGGGAGACAGGAGAGCAGCCTTCCAGTATTTGAGGGGCTGCCCCAGAGAAGAAGAAGGGGTCAAGCTATTCTCCAAGGCACCTGAAGGCCAGAGAAGAAATAATGGATGGAAACTGATCAAGGAGAGATTTAACCTGGAAATAAGGAGGAATTTTCTGACAGTGAGAACAATCAACCCCTGGAACAGAAGTTGCCTTTGGAAGTTGTGGGAGCTTCATCCCTGGAGGCTTTCAAGAAGAGACTGGATTGCCATTTGTCAGAACTGGTGTAGAGTCTCCTGCTTGGTCGGGGGGGGGAGTGAGGGGGTTGGACTAGATGACCTACAAGGTCCCTTCCAACTCTGATTATCTGTTACCTGCTTTTGAGTCGTACCTGTGAGCCGGTTCCCAAGCACCTGAAATGCAGTCACGGAGAAGTGGGGGGCAGCTTTGGATGATGGCTGGAAGTTCTTGACAGACCATAAAATACCTTTTGCAAGGCTGCCGTAACTCTGGCCGTTAAACAAGCCATAAATCAACTGTGGAAAGCCGTATCAGTTTCTTGCTCGCCCATACATTGATTTTTCTCCTGGGGGTGGGCTGGGGTTCACAAGACACCTTTAGGCTCGGTCCTGCTGCGAACAAAAGATGGTTTATTTTTTTAATTTAAATTTATTTGCCTACTATTTCACCCTGGGCGGCTTGCAGGAATAAAACCAGGGGCGGGGGGTGAGAAAAACGGGTAAACATAACAATAAGCATAAGGGATAAATGAGTGCAAATAAACAAAGGCACATCGGCTGGGTGGCTTAATCACTTTCTTGCCCTTCTGCCCTTGGATTTTTGTCTTTCAGGAAAGCGACTTTGCTTAAAGCCCAGAATCAGGTGTCCAAGGCCCACAAACTCCTGGAGAAGCTCTTGAGCCACTGCTATAAAATCAAAAACATCGAGATGGTCATCAGGTAAGAGACAGGTATTTCTTGCCTTCCTGGGCCTTTTCCTGTGCTTCGCATCGGCCCCTGAACGACCACCGTGAATTATTAAGTTAGTAAACCGGTCGTTCAATGAATCCGGCTTCCCCCTTGATTTTGTTGGTCAGGAGGTTGGAAAATGGGATCAGGACACAGCAAGAGGTCACAAATAGGAGCCGGTTGCCATTTGGATCGCGTGACTGCGGGGAATGCAGTAATGGCCGTGCGAAAAACAATCGCAAGTCACTTTTTTCAGTGCCGTTGTAACGTCGGTGTCAACTCATAAAATATTTCTATGGTCCTTTTTAGAGTTGCCAACAGAAAGTTGCGGAGGGAAGGGGTTTGAAAGAGCAGTGCAGCAGCTTGGAAACCGAAAGTGCATTCCATAAATGTTTTCAAAGATAGTAACTAAGTGACTGAAGTTTCTGCCGTGCAAAATTCTAACTGGAGAGCCTGATTGATGACTCTGGGCTATGGAGGTGTCCCATTGGAGAATATGAATTAGGATACACCCAGAGGGGTGGGGGAAAAACCAGGGTCAAGGGGGACAATGAATGATGTGTCTCAGAGTCGGCTACACCCAGGCAGTGCCGGCATGTTCACTCCCAATAAATCTTTTGGAAGTTTGGCTCGAGGCTCATGATTTAAAAATGGGGGTAACTGCTGGAATCCTGACAGTCGGTCACTCAATGAACTGTTGTAAGTCGAGGACTACCTGTAAAGAGGAGGGCAAAATCTGCAGGAGGCTTGTTTATCCTCAAGGGATGATAACGCTAAAAGCTTTGCTTAAATCTTTGCCCAA
The DNA here is from genome assembly GCF_049901715.1 of Pseudonaja textilis. Lineage (NCBI taxonomy): Eukaryota > Metazoa > Chordata > Lepidosauria > Squamata > Elapidae > Pseudonaja > Pseudonaja textilis. Next base: position 1,608,081 of record NC_142004.1, read on the forward strand.
GGCAGGAGAATCGATACCCTTTAATGGTTTGCAATCAATACCCTTTTAATAGTTTGATACCCTTTAATGGTTTGGGGGCCCTCCCTCACTGCTTCGGGTTGCGTTCCAGGTGTGACCAAACACAAAAGGATGTGCTGGCTTGCTCACTCCTTTTATTTACAGCTCCTACTTGTAAGGCCGCCCGGCTGCAAACAACCGTGAGCGGCCAATCCCAAAGCAAAGAGGACAGAGGTCTCCAAACTTGACCACTTTAAGTCCTGTGGACTTCACCTCCCAGCAAAGCTGGCTGAGGAACCCTGGGAGTTGAAGCCCACCCAAGGCTTCAAGCGGCCAAGTTTGGGGAGCCCTGAAATAGGAAAACACTCCAGAAATGCCCAGTGGTTAATCCGAACCCCTCCCTGGAGACGGAGCTTGGGAAGGACGCTTCTAATTCCTCCTTTCTCTTCCTTCTCTTTCTCGGGTGCAGCGTCCTGCTCTCCATGGCTGAGCTGTATTGGCAGTCTCTGTGCCACACGGTCGCTTTGCCCATCCTGCTGCAAGCCCTGGCCCTGGCGCGGGAGTACCGCCTGCAGTACTTGGCTTCGGAAACCATCCTCAATTTGGCTTTTGCCCAGGTATCGCTCCGCTCCTCCTTGCGTTTTCTCTCTTGGCTGCTGGGAGGGGACGGGACCCTTGCTGCAAAGCCTACAGCCCCCAGATTATCCCCTGCCCACCCACCCCCAAGTAATAGGGTTAAGCTGGTTGTGGATTGAAGAAACGACAACCAGCTGGCATTGTCAAATACTTAGCCAATTGCCCTTGTTGTTGTTGTGTTCGCTTCTTCCCTAGCTCGTTCTGGGGATCCCCGAGCAAGCCCTCAGCATCCTGCACATGGCCATAGAGCCCATCCTGGCCCATGGGGCTGTGCTGGACAAAGGAGCCGCCATGTTCTTGGTGGCCAAGTGCCAGGTTGCTTCTGCGGCCTCTTACGACCCCGCCAAGAAGGCAGCAGGTGAGCTCTCCCCACCGTCGGCGTCCCCAGGGCAAGGCCGGGGTTGCTCTTCGACAAAAACGCGGAGCTGAACGGGCGTTTCTGCCAGCCTGGCTCCCTTGCCTGGGGCTTCGGAAAGAGCCCAAATGAGTTTAACCACTATGCCAAACTGCCCCCTGTTACTTGGCTGGTGGGTGGGCATCTGTTGAAATGCCTATTTTGAAAAGGGGACAGATGTAGTTCAAAATTTCTGACTCTCTCTCTCTCTCCTTTCTTTCTCTCTTTCTTTCCCTCCCTCCCTCCCTCTTTCTTTCTTTCTCTCTCTTTTCTTTTTCTCTTTTTCTTTCTCTTCTTTCTCTCTTCTTTCTTTCTCTCCCTTCCTTTCCCTCTCTTTCTCTCTTTCTTTTTCTCCTCTTTTTCTCTCTCCTTTCTTTCTCTCTTCTTTCTCTTCCTTCTTTCTTTCTTTCTTTCTTTCTTTCTTTCTTTCTTTCTTTCTTTCTTTCTCTCTCTCTCTCTCTCTCTCTCTCTCTCTCTCTTCCTTCTCTCCCTCCCTCCCCCTCTCTCTCTCAGCCCTGGAAGCAGCTATCCTGAACTTGAACGAAGCCAAAACCTATTTTGCAAAAGTGGACTGCAAAGAACAGCTGCGGGACGTCCTGTATCTCCAAGCCAGGCTCTTCCACAGCCTGGGTAAGACCCAAGAGAGGAACCAGTGCGCCATGCTCTTCCGGCAGCTTCACCTGGAATTCCCCGCCCGGGGGGTCCCTCTGATCAGCACATTTAAATGAGGCCTCTGAGCAGAGGAGGCCAGTCCCCGGGGAGGGGGGGGGAGGGGGGAGAGGCCCACTGGGCCACAGAACTGAAACGAGACCCGTAGATCGTCCCTCTGCGGTTCTTCCTCCCCTCCTTATGCGTCCCTCACCCCGTGCCATTTTCAGTCTTTGGAAATGCCAATAAATTGGGCCTGGGGGCAACACCCAGAGGCAGCGTGCCTGTGTTCAGATGCCCATCTTGCTTGGCTTGTCCTTGCCGGTCGAGGCCCACTGACCCATCCTGGTCACAAGGGATGCCACGGACTTTCTGGCCACCGACTCGCAGTCAACGTCTTTGCCATATGTGAACCACTGCAGGTAATCCTCGACTGGCGACCACAGTTGCTATAGAATGTCTCTATATAAATATATGAATAAATAAACACGAGTCAGTCGCCAAGTGCTTGAATTTTGACCGTGCGGGATGCCACAATGGCGTGAAAAACCAGCCCAAACTCCCCCCCTTTTTTTCCCCCAAAGTTGTTAACTTTGAACAGCGTCAGCGGGGAAGCCACATTAACACAACCACCCGACTTAGCAGGAACAACTGCAGTGATTCCCTTAAGAAATGTGGGAAGGGGAAGAAAAAAAAATCCTTTTGCGGGACAAAAACTCGCAAATTTCTTGCTCGGCCACATCAATTCCAGCCTCAGGTCGAGAACGACCTGCGCTGATTGATCCTGAGCAATCATCGTTTTCAGAGTCCAGCGGACGTTTGTCAAGCCCCGGCGAGTTTTCCGAACCCGCCCGGCGACCCATCAACCCTCCATTCCAACCAGCAGCTCCGAGACCCAACATAACCTCAAAAGTGCCTTTTATTAGAACAGCACCCGGCACATCTGTGGAACCCCGAATCTAAAAAGCTTTCCACAATTTCCCAGAGCTACAAATCCCTTCTCCCTCGGCCATCATCACATCACATCCTCACCTTGAGACTTCCGAGAAGAGATTGGGCTGCCCCCTGTCAGAAATGGTGTAGGGTCTCCCGCTTGGGGGTTGGACTAGATGACCTACAAGGTCCCTTCCAACTCTGATTATCTGTTCATCTGCTAACGTGGCCCAATCACGATCCATCCAAAAATAAGACCCTTATTTCGTCCTGCGCCGCACACAGCGACCTTGGACTAACGAAATAATTTTATTTTGTCTACTTAGAGCTTAATTGAAATCACACACACACACACACACACACGCTTTCTCAGGCGATGTGGCAGCGTGGAATATGGCTTCCAAAGCTGACAACCTCTTTGTCCCAACGTCCGTCGGTGATAGATTTGTTTTGTAGAGGAGAAGCTCTTAACAGACCATCTCGACTGGCCGCCCGTTCCTCTTCCCCTTCGTGCATTATTGAAGCCTCTCTGATGGAGGCAGCGTCCTGCCGTGGTAGCCTAGATGCCCAAGAGAGGCTTTTAAAGCACAGGTAAAAGCCACGTCCGTCTCTTTTTGGAGGATTTTTTCCCCCTTCCCTGGCCTGAAAGCGGCTTTTGAGTGGCTGAGAGCCCGTCCATCTGCGTGGGGAGCAACTTTTAAAAGCTTGGCAAGGCCTGCATGGCGGGGTGGACAACACACCAGTGGCAGGAAATGGTGAAGTGTTGCGTTTGTTCTCTCAACGCTGCAGATCGTGAGGATGGAGGGGGATGAAAGGGAAACACCCCCCCCCCCAGAATATCTTCATTTATGTCAAGTAAAGACCCCAGGACCCTGCAACCATCCTAAATGTGAGCCTCTGAATTTCGACTATTCCTTAATAGTCCTCGACTTAACGCGAGTTCGCTTACTGACAAAAGTTATGGCGGAACCAGAAAAAGGGACTCGTTTTTCACCACTCCTTTTTAATTTTTAATTTATTTTTATTTGGTTTGTCAATTGCTTTCAAGATAATAGGTATAAGTATATACATAGTTATGAATACATGAAATGGGTACATATAAGAAAAATAAAAGAAACAATAGGACAGGGACGGTAGGCACATTGGTGCGCTTATGCACTACAGACCTCTTAGGGAAGGGGTGAGGTCAATAGTAGACAGTCTAAGGTGAAAGTTTTTGGGGTTTGGGGAAGAAACCACAGAGTCAGGTAGAGTATTCCAGACATTGACCACTCTGTGGCTGAAGTCGTATTTCCTGCAATCAAGTTTGGTGCGGTTTACCTTGAGTTTGTATCTATTGTTTGCTCTTGTGTTGTTATGCTTGAAGCTGAAGTATTCATTGACCGGTAGGACATTGCAACGTATGATTTTATATACTATTCTTAGATCGGACCGAAGGCGGCGTAGTTCTAGGTTGTCTAGGTCTAGGATTTCGAGTCTGGTGGCGTGCATAAGCGCACCAACGTGCCTACCGTCCCTGTCCAATAGTTTCTTTTATTTTTCTTATACTTATCCATGTATTTATAACTATGTTTTTACTTATACCTGTTATCTTGTAAGCAGTTGACCAATCAATCAATCAAGGTATTCTGCAACGAGTTGGCTCCTAAGAGAAGGGGCAGGAGGCAGGTTCTCCCTGCCTGGATGCTTCTTCCGCTTCTCTGCAAAAGGGTGAATGCCAGAAAGAAAGAAAGAAAGAAAGAAAGAAAGAAAGAAAGAAAGAAAGAAAGAAAGAAAAAGGGAAAGGAAAAAAAAGAGCGGTGGAGGGAAATGGAAAGAGAGAAAGGGTGTGTGTGGGGGGGGGAGGAAAGCAGGTTTGGGAGGTGGCCTGATAACAGCCCCCTCCCCTCCCTCTGCACCAATCAGAGCCCGTCTCGACAGCCCAGGGGAGCCAATGGGCGTCCAGCTGCTTGAAGCCGACTCTCACTTTCTAGACAGGAAAAGCTGCGGGCGCAGCCAATCGGGGTGCAGCTGCCAGCATCTGGGGCGTCTGGCTGGCGGTTGTCGTGCAATGGAGACCTTCCCAGGCGGGCTGCGGGGATCGCCAGGGCTGTAGCTGCCTCTCTCCACCGGCCAGTTGGAGCCCCAGGCAGGTAGGCTGCGTTGGTGGAGGAGGAGGAGGAGGAGGAGGAGGAGGAAGGAGGGTGAGCGTGGGCTTGGGGGGCATCTTTCCTTCCCCTGCCTTACTTTCTTCCCAGGGTGGGAGGGGGTTGAAAGGGAGGGGTGCAGCCCCTAGATATCTGGGGAGAAAGCAGGGGGGGGGGCAGAGATGCTTTGGGTGCTCGCCTCCCACCCGAAACATCTGGACCTCTTGGAGGAAGGGGAGCAAGCGCCTGGTTAGTGCGGTTAGAGAGGCTTTCGGAGGGAATCCCCCCTTGCGGCTAACATCTGTCTGGGGGAACCAGGAAGGGCCGGGCAGAGCTAGAAGGGGGATCTGCCGGAGGAAGGGATCCCCTGGGAGGAGGAGGATGCCCCCGCTTTGGGGAGAATAAAACCCAGCCCTGTCCAATGCTACCTATTCTCTCCCCCTCCCTCTCCCTTGCTCTGTCTCTCTCCCTCTCCCTCCCTCTCTCTTCCTCTCTATCCCTTGCTCCGTCTCTCTCTCCGTCTCTCCCTCTCCCTCCTTCTCCCTTGTTCCCTCCCTCTTCTTCTCTCCCTCGCTTCGTCTCTCTCCCTCTCTCTCCCTCTCTCTCGGTCTCTCTCTCCCTCCCTCTCCCTCTCCCTCATTCCCTCTCCCTCCCTTCCTCTCCCTCCCTCCCTCTTTCTCTCCCTCATTCTCCATCTCCCTCCCTCCCTCCCCTTCTCTCTCCCTCGCTCCGTCTCTCTCTCCCTCTCTGTCTCTCTCCCTCCCTCTCCCTCATTCCCTCTCTCTTCCTCCCTCTCCCTCCCTCTTCCTCTCTCTCCCTCTCTCTTCCTCCCTCTCCCTCCCTCTTCCTCTCTCTCCCTCGCTCCATCTCTCTCTCCCTCTCTCTCCGTCTCTCTCCCACTCCCTCCCTCCCTCTTTTTCTCTCTCCCTCGCTCCGTCTAATCTCCCTCTCTGTCTCTCTCCCTCCCTCTCCCTCATTCCCTCTCTCTTCCTCCCTCTCCCTTCCTCTTCCTCTCTCTCCCTCTCTCTCCCTCCCTCTCCCTCGTTCCCTCTCTCTCCCTCTCTCTCTTCTCCCCCTCTCTCCCTCTCTCTCCCCCTCTTTTGCTTGCCTGCAGAAAGAGGGGGAGGAAGGATGTCCCCACGTCCTTCTTTGGGTCTCGAAGGACTGCCCTTGTCCTTTTTTCCCTCTTCTTCTTCTTCTCTCTCTCTTTCCAAGTTTGAAAGGGGTTGAACTGTTGGGGACGTGCAGAGCACTGAGGGCACAGCTGGGCAGGAGGGAACCGAGCGGAGGAAGCCCCCTATCTGGGGCACAGGGCCCAATCTGCTTGTCTTGTCGGTGCAGAGGGGAAGCCTAGCTGGACTGGTAGGAAGGATGGAGAATTTACAGCCGGCGCTCCGGAGGGCAGTTGAAATCCACGATTTATTGGCGGCCCGATGGGGAGGAGAAGCGTTCTTTCTGGTCTCATTCAATTAAATCTTGCCTGTCCTGAATGACCTGGGCAGGACTAGGACCCTGTCCAGGTATCTCAGAAGGAAGAATAATCCAAGGTTTGTTTTAATCTTTGGCAGACAAGTGCGGAGCTGACAAAGAGTTTTGGTTGGGCGCGTCTTGAGGTTGACCAATGGTGCGCAACTCTTTGCAAACTCTTTAAATCAGTGTTTGTCAACCTTGGTGGCTTGAAGAGGGGTGGATCTCAGCTCCCAGAATTCCCCAGCCAGCTATGCTGGCTGGGGAATTCTGGGAGCTGAGTTCCACCCCTCTTCAAGCCACCAAGGTTGACAAACACTGATTTAGAACGCGTATCTCTAACCTGGTTTTGCACTGTAACGTAGTTTTTGTCCAGAAATTTAAAACAGGCCAGCCAGCTCCTACCCTCCTCCCTCCCCATCAGCTAAGCACTAGCCTTGTGCAGCGAAGGGGACGCGATGTGTACCTGTGTGACAATCACACACCCAGACAGCTCTCTCACGTCCCCGCCGAACGCCTCTGAGCGTTCTTAACCTCAGCCGGAAGGAGCGTGCCCGAATCTGGGTTTACCTGGGGAAAAAAAACCCAAGTGCCCATCGAGGCAAATTGTTAAGGATGGGGGGGCTCTTATTTCCTCTCCTCTCTGGCTTGGTGGGTGCAAATCTCTGTGCAAATGGGGGATCTGCTCCTGTCTCGTTAGGATGCAAGAAACGGTTTAAATAATGATGATGATAATAATAATAATAGAGTGGAAGTTAATTTTGTGTTTGTTCAGGAAGCGTCTGGCTTTTGTCAACCGGTGCCTCCGGCTCAGAAATTTTCCTCCTCTTCACAAGGGCACAAAATTCAGAAATAACCTCCTCCTCCTCTTTGGATTCGCTCCTTAAGTTCTGGCTTTCTTGTAGGAGCCGAAGCTGCTGCTGTTGTTATTGTTGCTGTTATTTTCGAGCAGCCTTGAGGCTTGTTTCCTGATAGGCAAAAATGTACCTTCTGTGCAGTTCTACGCACATACACGCCTCCGGTTCAGGTCCTTGAGAGCCACACAGTGTGGCTGGTGTGTGTGTATGGGGGGGGGGGGGGGCTTTGGAGCAACCGGGCTCTTTCTGAATTCTCCAGAACAAGATTGGATCCTGCAGCAGGCAGGAAAAGTTCCAGAAGGAATTTGGGATGGATAAATGGGAGAAGCAACAAGAGGGAGGGAGGGAAGGGAGGAAGGAAGGAAGGAAGGAAAGGAAGGAAGGAAGGAAGGAAGGGGAGTGGGAAAGGAGGGAGGGAGGGAGGGAAGGGAGGAAGGAAGGAAGGAAGGAAAGGAAGGAAGGAAGGAAGGAAGGGGAGTGGGAAAGGAGGGAGGGAGGGAGGAAGGAGGAAGGAAGGAAGGAAGGAAGGAAGGAAGGAAGGAAGAAAGGAAGGAAGGAAGGAAGGGGAGTGGGAAAGGAGGGAGGGAGGGAGGGAAGGGAGGAAGGAAGGAAGGAAGGAAGGAAGGAAGGAAGGAAGGAAGGAAGGAAGGGAGTGGGAAAGGAGGGAGGGAGGGAGGGAAGGGAGGAAGGAAGGAAGGAAGGAAGGGAAGGGGAAGAGAAGGGGAAAGGGACCGGAAGGAAGTGGAAGGAAGGAAGGAAGGAAGGAAGGAAGGGGAAAGGGACAGGAAAGAAGGAAGGGGAAAGGGAAAGGAGGGAGGGAGGGAGGGAAGGAAGGAAGGAAGGAAGGAAGGGAGGGAGGGAGGGAGGGAGGAAGGAAGGAAGGAAGGAAGGAAGGAAGGAAGGAAGGAAGGAAGGAAGGAAGGAAGGAAGGAGAAGAGAAGGGGAAAGGGACCGGAAGGAAGTGGAAGGAAGGAAGGAAGGAAGGAAGGAAGGGGAAAGGGACAGGAAAGAAGGAAGGGGAAAGGGAAAGGAGGGAGGGAGGGAGGGAAGGAAGGAAGGAAGGAAGGGAGGGAGGGAGGGAGGGAGGAAGGAAGGAAGGAAGGAAGGAAGAAGGAAGGAAGGAAGGAAGGAAGGAGAAGAGAAGGGGAAAGGGACCGGAAGGAAGTGGAAGGAAGGAAGGAAGGAAGGAAGGAAGGAAGGAAGGAAGGAAGGAAGGAAGGAAGGAAGGGGAAAGGGACAGGAAAGAAGGAAGGGGAAAGGGAAAGGAGGGAGGGGGGAAGGAAGGAAGGAAGGAAGGAAGGAAGGAAGGAAGGGGAAAGGGAAAGCAGGAAGGAAGTAGATGGGAAGGGAAGGAAAGAAGATAGGAAGGGAGGGAGGAGTTACAGTAAAAATGAGGAAGGAAGCAAATAGGGATGAGAGGGAGGGAGAAAGGAAGGAAAAAGAAAAGAAAGAAAAGGACACATTTGCACAGATCCTCCTTGGGCTTTGCCTCCTTCCAAGTTGCTTCTCTCTCTCTCTGTCCTTGTTCTCCTGTTTTATCTCCTGTCTCCCCCCACACACTTTTTTTTTTTGCAAGCTGCAAAGTCTTATCTCTCCAGATTCCCCACATTCCGTGGGCTGGCGAGAAAGAGGGAGGGAGGGAGGGAGGGAGGGAGAAGGGAGCGCAGGGAAGCAAAGGCACTAGTGGCTTGGACAAGCGCGCCATGAGTTGAAGGCCGGGCCTTTTGTTTCCTTTCCCTCCGGTCTTCCCCCGCTTTTCTAGACTTCATTGTTGCAAGGACGTATGTTCTCCCCAAGGCCTGAAAAGAGGAAGCCCTCCTCGAATTTAAGTTTCGGATTCTGCGTGGGCTTGGAGGCAAGCCGAAGGCTGAAACGTTCCCACGGAAGCCTGTTGAGAAGGTAGTCGGATCAAGGAGGAGGAGGAGGAGGAGGACTTGGAAGCCACGGCTTGCTTGCAGCTCAGAAGGACCAGTTCTGGCAGGTGTAGCTCAACCCTTAAAGACCCAGGAATCTTCTTCCAACAGTGGTCAACGCTGTTTGCACCTTCCCTGAAGGACCAGCCTCATCAGAGGCTGCCTTTCCTCCACCAGGTCTGCGGGGAAGGACGGACCCAGATGGGTTCAACCATCTTCCCTTTTGCATGCAGGTAGCCAGAAGATGGCCCTACCCAACCGAAAGGCCACCGTCCAAGGCGACCTCCATTCAGCGGTTGCTTTCTCCAAAGGCCTCTGTTAAAGCAACGTTATCCGACTTTGGCCAACTTTAAGACGGGAGGACTTCCATCTCCCAGAATTCCCTAGCCAGCATTCTCAAATCCCAGCTCCCAGAATTCCCCACTTTTGACCAACGGTGGAACTCCCAAAGAGATCTCGGAAAGCTTTTTGAGTTTCTAGACCTGGGGGGGGTCTTCAAACTTGACAGCTTTAAGACTTGGGGACTTCCAACTCCCAGAATTCCTCCCCAGTCATGTTAGCTCGGGAATTCTGGGAGTTGAAGTCCACAAGTCTTAAAGTTGCTAAGTTTGAAGGCCCTTGTGATAGATGATAGATAGACTGATAAATAGGTAGGTAGGTACGGAGAGAGAGAGATGATAGGTAGGTAGGTAGGTAAGATGATAGATAGATAGATAGATAGATAGATAGATAGATAGATAGATAGATAGATAGATAGATCATAGATCAGGGGTCTTCAAACTTGACAGCTTTAAGCCTTGTGGACTTCAACTCCCAGAATTCCTTCCCCAATCATGTTAGCTTGGGAATTCTGGGAGTTGAAGCCCACAAGTCTTAAACCTGCCAAGTTTGAAGACCCTTGTCCTAGACCTAGGATGAGATCCCCTGTTTCTCTAAGGCAGTGCTTCTTAACCTTGGCCATTGTAAGATGGGTGGACTTCAACTCCCAGAATTCCCCAGCCCTCATGGGTGATGATGTTTAGAACCTGTGGTTGATTCCATGAATAGTGGTTAAGCAACCTGATTCGGCCCAATGGGTGCATTGTAAGACATTCTCGGTTTCCTTAGCTTACGTCTTAGAGCCATATCAAGGGGCTGGATCACAATGGAAACAAACCACGGTTCATCAATATTCCATCAAGCCAGCCTGTCTTTTCTCCCCCGTTTCTGATCTGTGACTGAATGTCATCCTTAATTCAGCCTGGATAAGTCTTTTCATTATGCTTCATTATCTCTGCTCTCATTCTCTCTGAATTGCTTTTAAGCATCTGCATAATGGCTTTGGGGAAATTTTAGAACTCTATAAGGAGAATAGAGAGAGCGTTATATAGCGGGGAGTTTTCAAGCTCATCCCAACTGTAAAAGCAGCCGTCCGAGGCCATCGGTTCAGAGCAAAAGGCTGTTTTATAACCCAGCTTCTCTTTTAATTTCGGATAATTTTCCTACAAGCATTTTCCACCCCTCACTCCTCTTCCGAATGTCTGAATAATTCCCAAGCCTTCTTGCTAAATAGAGCGCAGGGGGAAACCTCGTTTTCTTCTAGCAGTATCCTGAAAGTCTAAAATCCCTGGGAACCCCAGTCTCCTTCTGCCCAAAACCTCGGGATCTCTCTGGCTTTCAATGCCTCTTAAACTTGATGTGAAAACTGAGGCCCGAATACCCAGCGATAGTCTGCACAAGACGAAGAGATTTCTCTTCTCTTTTTTAATCGTTGCGTTAGAAATCGCGTTTTTTTTTTAAAGAAAAAAAATAGTTAAGTAGGGGAGGCGAGTGGTAAATCCGTCAGTCACCTGTTCTGAGCGAGGAGGAACAAGGTGGGTGTTCAATGCACAGTTGTTTAGAAGGAATAAAAGAATTCTCGGCACCTGTCACTCACCTGCCCACATTGCTTTCCTCACTGATTATGAATTAACCTAATGGGTATTTCTCGTGAGGAGATTCAGAATTGCTTGGCCTGAGGGTGGAACTTAAACAAGCGTCTTAAGGGTGGTTCTAACTTTGAGGAGTCCTTTGCTTCCTCTTCAAAGCGTTAAATTGCTCCTCGGGTATTTCTAATTCCCGCTTATGGTTTCTCGCGGCTTAGAAAGAAGCAGAAATGAGTTTGTTTTATTTCACTTTTAAAATCTGCACGAGTTAAAAAAAAAGACCGTCACCCTGAGGTATGCTTGACCGTAGCTTCTCACAATTGCAATTCTGAAAATAGAGGGAGGCTCCTGGACTGAGCGGCGTTTTCCTCTGTTTTTTTTTTCCTGTGGGTTCAGCTCTCAGATCGGGGCTTCCGGTAGAAGAGAATCGCAGTAACTCGGGGTTGAACGGTGGAACCCTGGGTGCTCCCTGAGCTGGGTGGTTTTCTCGGAGACGTTTCATGACCCAGTATAAGTAACGTTATCAGTACTAGAAGAGAGTGGAGTTTGCGGAAAGGAGGAGGAAGAGCAGGAGGAGGAGGAGGAAAAAGAGGATAAGAAAAAAGGAGAACTATGGGGTCCTTGATGCTCTCTGAGCTTGGATGTTTTCTGGAAGACGTTTCATGACCCAACTAGGTCACATTATCAGTGTTAGAAGAGAGTTGGGTTTATGAGTCGGGGGGGAGGAGGAGGAGAGGAGGAGGAAGGAAGGAAGGACTGTGGGGTCCTTGGAGCTCTCTGAGCTTGGATGTTTTCTGGAAGACGTTTCATGACCCAACTAGGTCACATCATCATGGTTAGAAGAGAGTTGGGTTTATGAGTGAGCGGGGGAGGAGGAGGAAGAGGAGGAAGAATAAGAAAAGAACTATGGGGCCCTTGGAGCTCTCTGAGCTTGCTTGTTTGCTTGCAGACGTTCCATGACCCAACTGGGGAACATCATCGCTGCCATTAACAAACTCTGATGATGTTCCCTAGTTGGGTCAGGAAACGTCTGCAAGCCAGCAACCAAGCTCAGAAAGCCCCAAGAGCTGCACAGATCACGGGTTCATGTTGTAACCCCCGTATCGGCTGGATAAATCCTTCGTTCTAAGCCACGATACACTTGATTCGTCTTATGTGAACCCGGGCATTACAGCTTCTGCCAGTTGTAGTTTTTGCCTTCGCCTGTTGTCCATCTCAAAACTTCACCTGCTTGGTCTTGTCTCTCCTTCGTCCTGATCCAGCAGCTCTCGCAACATAGGCCTTCAGCTGGCCAACCCATAATGCTCCCGTGTGCCTCCCATCTGGCCTGTCCCCGCAAAGCTCCTCCTCGGCCGTGACTCCCTTGGCCACGCGCAAGAGGAGCCTTCCTGCTCGACAGAACTAAAAATGTGACCTCTTCAAGGAGCACCATGGAGTCCTTCGGGGTGGTTGCGGAGTACGACGCTCCTCCCAGTCCCACCCCAGGTCAGCTGGAGGGGCTGGGGGATGAGGAACCCATGGAGCCAGGAGAGGAGCAGAGCCTTCTCACCCCTGGAGACCTCGGAGAACCAGGCCCGGCCGACCCTTCAAGGACTTCCTCCAGGGACACCAGGGAACCTTGGATCAAAGTCAACCTTTCGAGTCGCAAGCTGTCCTTGCAGGAAAAGTCTCCCTCCGTCCAGTCCCCCAGCGGGAACATGGGGGTCAACGGCCGCTACATTTATCCTTCCCTTCCTTACTCCCCTGTCACCTCCCCACACTCCTCCCCGCGTCTGCCCCGGAGGCCCACCATCGAGTCCCACAGAGTGTCCATCACGGGGTTGCAGGTAAGAGAAGGAAACCGTTCTCGACAGTTTGGAACAGAGTTTGTTGCAGTGGTGGGATTCAAAAATGTGTACTACCGGTTCTGTGGGCGTGGTGTGGCTTGGTGGGCGTGGTGTGGCTTGGTGGGCGTGGCAGGGGAAGGATATACTGCAAAGCCCCCTTCCCTCCCCACCCCACTAACCTGCTTTCCAGCTCCGTTCTCCCGTGCAGGGCAACCAAAGGAGACCCAGCTGATTATCTGGGACTCGATGGGAGGCAGAGAAGAGATGGGGTTGGCGGGGCCAGTCAGAGGCGGGATTGGCCGTTTCGTCAAACTACACAAAATTTCTGCTACTGGTTCTCCAGAATCGGTCAGAACCGGCTGAATCCCACCATTGGTTTGTTGAGTCTGCTCATCATTTTGAAAAGGAGAAGGAAAAGTTGGGGTCGGGGAATGAAAAAGGGGAAGGAGAAAGGGGAAGAAAAGGATGCAGAAATACAACGTGGATGACAGAATTACGGAGAATTGTACGGCTGTTTTTTTTCCAGTATATTGTTAAGAAATGGGACTGTTAAAAAAAAAAAGTACGTTGAATTATTTTAACAATATGAGAAAAGATTTGAGGAAAAAAGAAAAGAAAAACCAATAATAATTGGAATTATTAGTACTGTTTTATAACCTTTTTGTGCTGTATGTAGCTCACTTTTTCTAAGATGGGCAGCTATATGGATGGATAGGTGGATAAGTAGATTGGTAGGTAGGTAGGCAGGCAGGCAGGCAGATAGAGCTAGATGATAGATAGATAGATAGATAGATAGATAGATAGATAGATAGATAGATAGATAGATAGATAGATAGATAGAGATAATAAATAAAAGAGATAGATAGATAGATAGAGATAATAAATAAAAGAGATAGATAGATAGATGAGATAATAAATAAAAGATAGATAGATAGATAGATAGATAGATAGATAGATAGATAGATAGATAGATAGATAGAAGATAGGATGATGGGTGGATTAAATGGAAGGAAGGAAAGAAGGAAGGGAAAGGAAATAAAGGAGGAAAGAAAAAGAAAGAAAGATAGCAAGAAAGATAGAAAAACAGAAAAGAAACCCAGCTGATGAATTCTGAGAGTTGGTCCACATCTCTTAAAGCTGCCGAGGTTGGCAAACATTGATTCCGAGACCTTGCAGGCAATGTATCTTCTGCCATTAAGGCTCCAGGTAGTGGTGAGTGGAGCCACACCTTTGACCGTTGGCAGGAGGAGCGCCTGAGGCTTTCTCGAGCACTTCCCTTCCAATTAAGCCCACTGCATTTTAAGCAAAGAACGGATGATCAAAAAGTGCATTAGCTCCTCTGCGTCAAGCAGAAGAAGAGTAGCGTCCAATGCATTTCTGGACTGGGGGCTATTTTTCTTCTTCTTCTCCCAGGATCCTTAAAACTGCAGAGTTGTTCCCAAAGGCTGAAAGGTCTGGGGGCTTGGAAACCCCTATTTCTCTTTCTGCCATTTTTTTTTTTTTTTGGTTCTTGGTTCTTCCCAGCTATCAAAGGAGGAAACATATCGAGCAAATATATTCATTTTATGTTTATTTATTTACTGAGAACATTGACACAGTTGTCCATCTGTCACAAATGACGATTCTAAGATGTCCATCTGTCCATCTGTCACAAATGACGATTCTAAGATGTCCATCTGACCATCTGTCACAAATGACGATTCTAAGATGTCCATCTGTCCATCTGTCACAAATGACGATTCTAAGATGTCCATCTGTCCACCTGTCACAAATGACAGTTCTAAGATATCCATCTTAGACATTAGACCACAACAGAGCCCGAAATTTACCTTGCTAAGTGAGACATTCGTTCAGTGAGTTTTGGACCATTTTGCGGCTTTTCTTCACCACATGGGTTAAGGGAATCCCTGCAGCTGTTAAATTAACCACGCCGTTGCTAAGCCAAATCCAGCTTCTCCAACTCAGCAAACGCCTCGCTTAGCAACAGAAACCTTGGGCTCCCTTGTGGTTGTAATTCGAGGGCGACCTGCAAGTCTAAACAAATATCAATATAAAAATATAAATAATCAGGTTATAAGTGCACAAGTTAAACATAGGCAGCTGAATGTCTTCCAAGTTGTTTTGAAGTCAAGGTTGGGAATAACAGTAGCCGGAGTCCTGGGCAATTCATCCCTGGCAGATGCTCCTCTGTTTATGTGTGTGCGTGTGTGTGTGTGTGTGTGTGTACTCACACCCACACACCACATGTTGGTGGCTTCTATGGAAACAAGTAGCAGTAACTTCACTGTGCGAATGGAGGAGGTTTTATGATCCCCAAGGGGGAGGAAGAGAAAGAATTGTGGCTTAATGGCAGGTTGTTTTGCTATCGATGTTGGTCGTTCATTCTGCTCCTGTTTTTTATCTTTCTCAGGATTGTGTGCAGCTCAATCAATACACTCTGAAGGATGAAATTGGAAAGGTAATCGCGCGCGCACACACACACACACACACACACACACACACACACACACAGGTCCTTGCATAGCTGTTGCGTATTTGGGGTGGACGCCGTCTGACCTTCTGCCTCTGTAAATAAACATACCAGTAGAAAAGAACTTGTCAATCATTCCAGCAACATTTAGGGAAACTCTTGTTTCCCTCCTGTTTTCTTCACCTACCGTTTGTGTGTGTGTGTGTGTGTGTGCGTGGTGTTTTTTTTTTTTTACACAGGGCTCCTACGGTGTTGTGAAGCTGGCGTACAATGAAGATGACAACACTTACTATGTGAGTAAGCACTCATCAGCTGCCACGGATTGAGTCGGTTCAGCCTAAGAAAAAAGAAGGAAGTTTTTGAACTGAAGGAAGGAGAAGAGAGGGTGGTGTTAAGCAATGAGTTTCGATAAGGGAGAATCCGTAATTTTTGCACAACACCGGAATTTAATTTTATTTAATCCTGTGTGTCGGTTTTTTTATTCCTAGAATAATTTGCAGTGCAGAGCTAGAATACCCTAGAAAGAGCAAGCAGTGTAGAACTCAAATTGAAAACCGTTTTGGAGCAACCAGCAGTTAATTTTGGGGTTGCGTTGCAAAGTTGTTTGGTTCCCCAGCAACTCAACACAATCTCCTTGCCTCCTGCAGGCAATGAAAGTGCTTTCGAAGAAGAAGCTGATGAGACAAGCAGGCTTCCCACGTAAGTTGGGATGTGCAGACGGCGGTAATGGGGTGAGGTAAGGGCGTGAAGGGAAGAAAGCAATTTGTTGGGCCCGATAGGGATGGTCTCTGCTTTACCATCCTCAATCCAAGCTTGTTAATGGCATGTGGGAATGGCCTTGGGAGGACACTTAGATAAGAGACAGCCTAGCCCTCAGCTACATAATGGTTGGAGAAAGAAGCTCAGAAGAGACTCTAGTTTCTCAGGCTGTAAAGGAGACGGCGGATGGGAGAATGGCACTTTTAGACTTGCACATTTCTGCTACTGTAAAATAGAATTTGCTCCCCTGGTGGTCTTTCCTGCCTGGTCTACCTTCTAAGGCTGACCAAACCTGTCATGCCCCTGTTGAAATCTGACTCGGAGGGAGAGGAAGAACAGCCGACAGGGAATGGAAGTGTGGCTCTGGAGGTTGTGGAGGAAACTGAGGAAGGGCACAAGTCAGAGGAAGACCCAGGCCCATCCGCTCTTCATCCTAGGGCATGCAGGGAGGAGAGGATAAGGGAGAAACGTGAATGGCGTGGTCTACGGGGAAGGAAGAGGCCCTGATCCCCTTCATGGGCTGCAGTTGTGAAGACTGTTTACAAGGACAAACTGCACGTGGCCCAGTAGTGGAAGCAAAATGTGTTTTATTCTTGTCAGAGCTTATCAATGTTTTGGCTTCCTCCCAACTGGGGTGGCTGCGTTATCTGATAGAAGTCAGCAATTAATAATCTACGTGCTTACTTTACTAACTCCTTCAGTGTGGTTTATGTTTAGTTTTTTATTTCGAATTAACTTTACTTTGGGTGCGGGCTGCATTTACGCACTCCGTAAACTGTTTTCTTTAAGAGTTTGATTTCCAGCTGAGGATAATTGGACATTGGCACTGACCCCAGGTAGGTTCCCCTCCCCCTTCTCATCACCTCCGTATCTTCTCCCTTAGGCCGGCCTCCTCCCCGGGGCGCAAAACTGCCCCTGGAAGGCTTCTGCCAACCCAGAGGACCCATTGAGCAGGTCTACCAAGAGATCGCCATCTTGAAGAAGCTGGACCACCCAAACATTGTCAAGCTGGTGGAGGTGAGGCTGACCTTGAAACTGGAGGCAGCAGGTGTGTTTCCAGAATGTGCCTGTAGCGTTGGGGTATCGCATGCCAGTCTGGTGGCATTTCACAGGAGAAGTGGGTGAGCGGATAGGTTTCCATTCTGGACCCACTTCAGCCACCAGAAAGATTGGGCAGAAGTTAGTGAGAAGTTTCTTTTTCCAACATTCCAATCTATGTTTACTAGGGGAATTTCATGGCATGAGTGTAGCTAAGATCCACTATCCCGTTTTGTCTTCCTCGTTGCTGGCAGGTACTGGATGACCCCACCGAAGATCACTTATACATGGGTAAGCCATTGTATTCTGTCTTTCATTTGATACCCCGAAAAGGGAGGGAATAGAGTTTCTTCTGCCCCCCAAAGGTTGCATTCCTTCTGGCTTGTCTTCAACCTTGAAGGGGCGAAGGATCCCAAGATTTCATAAGGGTTATAGATCTTGTTTGCAACCCTTGTTGGTGCGTTGCTCTAAAGCAGAGATTCCAGGCTTGGCCATTTAAAGACAGGTGGACTTCTTCCTATTGAGGATCTTTAAAAAAAAAATATGTAAAAAGCACAAAATACTTATTATTACACATATTGATTGCTGCCAGGTTACCCAATGTTGGAAACAGCCACATATAACCCAGAGGAACTGGTTATACAAAAAGTTATGAATTGTGCTGAAATGGATAAATTAACGCTGAGTTTAAAAGATAAGGAAGCTTCAATATTTTATAAGGTATGGAAACAATGGTAGAGCTGGATAGATCCGAGGCAGATTAAGGATAGGTAATTATTAAATGTAGATAGAATAAGAATATAATTATGTACAAATTAACACCTGTAAATATTGCACAAATGATTGTTATATGATAAGCACCACAAATATATTTTTGTTTTTAATGTAATAAAATGTAAAGTTTATTTTAAAAAAATAAATAAAGACAGGTGGACTTCATTTCCCCAAATTCCTATGCCGGCTGGGGAATTCTGGGAAATGAAGTCCACCTTGAGAAACACTGCTCTAAATACTACGGTGGATCTGGAAAAGGAAAAAGGCAAAACTCATCTGGAATTCCTGCTTTGAGGGTCCAAAACTGAAACCCAGATTGTTGCCTTAACCTTGGTTTGAAAGGACAGGCTGTTTGCGGCACCGCCTTCCTTTATCCAGCCTAGCCGAGGATTCAGCGTGGATGAGAGAAAAGCTGCATTCGACACTCTGCAGGGCAGCCTCTCCAACACGCTTCCTACACCGGGGCCCGGTTCCAGATGGAAGCAAGACAAAAATAAGTGGCAAACGGCCCTTCCGTATTTCTATCCCTCCTCGTGCCATCTGGTGTTTGTTGCGTGTTGCTGTTTCCCTAATTAAATTTGACTTTGGAGCCCAACACAATTCTTGGCTCAGGCAGCCAGGTGTGTATTTATTCCCTCCGGCCGCTCCTCTATCAGAAGTCAGGAGGGATTTGAACCCCTTCATATAGGCCCACCCTGCCTAGCTACTCCTCCCCCAACGATTGACTTGCTGACCAACTCGTCATGACTTTTAAGTAGATCAACCAGGGGCTGAATAGATCATATAGGAACTGTGCCAAAGGGTTTGATTGACCCAGTCAACTATCTGGGATGTTTTTCTTATGTAAATGTTTCTCCTTATAATTAATGGCCTGCCTCTTTTTTTCTTTTTTCTTTTTTTGCATTTCAGTATTCGAACTTGTGAAAAAAGGGTAAGATGATTATTGTTTTCATCATTTTAAACTAATAGTGTACATGTTGCATTATAGAATAAGGGGAGAAATGTGTGATGACCCAAAGGGGCGTGGGCACAAAAGCAACGAAGTCACAAAAGTAGGTAAAGTCCCTTTAATTTCTCCAGCTTGGCCCCCCCAATGTCCAGTGATCATCGGCTGGAGAAAAAAACTCTCCCAAGAACAGTTTTTAAAGGGAAGAAATTCAGTCCGAACCCAAAGTACATATAAATTATCAATAAAAAACAACACAAACCACAACTGCAGCAATTAACGAGACAGGGCAGGATAAGGAATTGCAGACTTCAAAAGATAACGAAACACACACAGTTGGGAGGATGCC
Source organism: Pseudonaja textilis (assembly GCF_049901715.1). Taxonomy (NCBI): domain Eukaryota; kingdom Metazoa; phylum Chordata; class Lepidosauria; order Squamata; family Elapidae; genus Pseudonaja; species Pseudonaja textilis. The sequence goes on from NC_142004.1 coordinate 1,627,118, forward strand.
AGAACCCAGATAAGACTTGACAAACAAAGATAATGCAGGTTTTGCTTCCAGGAAGGTGCTGTGCGCAAACACCCTTTATATCTTGTTTTCCCAGCTGCAGCTAATGAAGGGAATCAGGGCCTTTTTCTCCCCCATAACCCATGTTGCTCCCTTCTCCATTCCTCCCTGCGTGCCCTAGGATGAAGAGAGGGTGGGCCTGGGTCTTCCTCTGAATGCCCAGCTGGACTGTGCCCTTCCCCAGTTTCCTCCACAGCCACCGAAGCCACATTCCCACTCATGGGGAATTCTGGGAACTGGAGTTTATACATCTTAATGGCTGGAGGATTCTAGGAGTTAAAATCCACACATTTTGTAGTCGCCAAGGTTGAAAAACACTGCCATAGATTTTCTCTTTTAAAAGCTCTTTATTTCCCTACGAGGACTACAATATGACTCACAATTTTTGGCAACAGCTGTCTCTGCTTGTTGGAGCCCTGAACTAACCACGTTTACTATGACTTGTAGAAACCACGACGGCCCACACTTTGCACCAGCCGTAAGGTGGTTTGTATATTTTTGGCTCGACGGGGTGAGCAAATCCATGCTTTACAATTGAACGCCACGCCAGCGTTGCCTGTTTAGCCGATTGTTTTGCTTCTGAGGAAATAAAAAACTGTAGGTATCAGGTGTTTATGGACTCAAGGAAAGGCTGCTACTCCCTAATTTAAAGTCTGCTTCTCTTCCATCCAAACTGCCCCCCGATTCTGACGTTTATTTTACCCTTTGCAGGCCAGTGATGGAAGTTCCCAACCTGAGACCTCTAACTGAAGACCAGGCACGATTCTATTTCCAAGACCTGATCAAAGGCATTGAATATTGTGAGTGTGTAAAATAAAAAAACACACACACAGCTCAGCACCAAGCCAGACTTGAGTGCGAGAGCCTTTTTTCTGTCCCAAGGCTGGGCTTTGGAAGATGGGAGATGGCATCTTTTGAACCCACAAAGAGTCACCTTGTTCTGTGTAGCCTCTCGTCGCTCCCTCATCCTTATTTTGCAAACCAGACACCAGAAGAAGTTGAACATCTCACATGTAAACGTTTCTCCACAGTACACTACCAAAAAATTATCCACCGGGATATTAAACCATCCAACCTTTTGGTGGGAGAGGACGGTCACATCAAAATTGCCGATTTCGGCGTGAGCAATGAATTCAAAGGATCGGACGCCCTCTTAACCAACACGGTGGGCACGCCAGCATTTATGGCCCCAGAGACGCTCTCTGAAACCAGAAAAATATTTTCAGGAAAGGTAAGCGGAGGGAACGGCAAACAGCATGCGTGTTCCCAACTTGGCGTGTTTTTCCTAGCATCGGGTAGGAAATGAAAAGGTTTTTAGAACTGGATTATAAATCAAGATGACATGGTCTGCAAACCTGGCCTAAAACAAACCGACGTAAATCTGCCATTTTTGGCTGAGGGTGTTTTGTGTAAATCCTAACCATAGTTAAAAGTTTGGTTAAAACAAACCTTAAAGTAGCACAATAGGTGAGCCTAGCCATGATTTAAGGTGAGTCGGCGGCTTGGGGATTTGTGTCTGTGCCTCAACTATGAAGCTGTCTGATCTTAGGATCAACTTAAGGCAGATCACTAAATCTTATGGCAGATCCCCTATCTCCACGTAGAACTGGTTTTATATGTCAGTATAATAATAATTTATGCCAGCCTTGGAAAGTGAGTGGAATAGAGACATTGCTTGTATAAAGAGGCCAAATATCATCCAGTTCATGGTAGTATAAATGATAATAATGCAAAGAGCAAGCATTTTTAAAAGCTAATGTTTTGTCTCTCTCTCTCTCCGCCCACGTCCCGCATTTTCTCCTCCCCTTCTCTCCCCCTTTCTCCCTCTCTGTCTCTACCCCTCCCTCCCTCCCTCCCTCCCTTCCTTCCTTCTCCAAGGCTTTAGATGTCTGGGCAATGGGAATCACACTGTACTGTTTTGTCTTCGGACAGGTAATCAAACCTCATTTTCTATCTCTTCGCCAGTTTTTCCGTTGGTCTAATGCCAGGCTAAAGAAAGCATCCAGTCTAGAGAATCCAAGCCTCTTAATAATGGAAATTAAGTCGAGCATAAATGAGTGGCTCTCTCAATTGTGGTTTTCTCATTTTCCCACTCCTTTGAGTTGTCCAATTCCCCTGCGAGGCTGAAATTCCTTTAGAAAAACAATGTGCTAAAAACTCGAATGCGTTTCCGCGTACAATTCTGCAAGCAGGCAAGATTGCAGAACGTGTAGCTTTTAATCTAGTTTTGTTAACTCCATGAAAATACACTTTTTTTTTAGTTTGTTGTGATTAATATGCCTTTTTTTATGGAGCAAGGCAGCTCCCTCACCACAACTGATCAATACACCCCAGGAATGTGGTGTTCAACCCTTTTGTAGGTGACCCAATTGTGGTTCAGGTTGTCGTAGAACTGTTTTTGTCACACCCACGCAGTGCGATTCGAAGGGGAACCCAGCCCCCTTTCTCCTCTATCCTTCCATAATCTGTGCCAGCCCATAATATCTCTCTGGGATATTCTTATCCTTCCCAGTGTCCTTTTATGGATGAGCGGATCCTCAGTCTGCACAGCAAAATCAAGAGCCAAATGCTGGAATTTCCGGACCAGTAAGTAAGAATCCTGCAACCTCCTGCAGAATCAAGGGGTGACCAAGGCGACTCCCAATTTGCAAACGGCCCTTTGAATTCTGGGAAGGGCCCCTTCCACGCTCAACAGGGATGAGGGGGGGGTGTATGGCTGGATCCCACATTAAATAGATGCACTGATGCTTTTAGGGGCGTTACAAATTCTCAGCACCCCTGGGAAGAACCGTATCAGCTCAGATCTGGGGGAGGAAGGAAGGCCGTGTTTCTGATCACAATCACAATTCAAGTTATTGAGCCTGACCTCCTTTGAGGGGCAAGCAGAAATAAATTCTCTCTCTCTCTCTCTCTCTGTCTCTGTCTCTCTCTCTCTCTCTCTCTTCCTCTCTTCCTCTTCCTCTTCCTCTTCCTCTTTCTCTTTCTCATCCAAGACCAGACATTTCTGACGAGCTGAAGGATCTAATAACCCAGATGCTGGATAAAAAACCCGAATTCAGGATCACCATCCCAGAAATTAAGGTAACTTCATGGCCAGCCTCACTTTCCTGAGAACAGTAGAGACTAAATGTAGTGGAGACGGGAAGTTTTAATATGTGCCAAAGCGCCGTACTCCTTAGGACGGTATTTTTTTCCTCTATTTTTTTCTTTTTTCCTTCTTTAACTTCATTTCACTGCCTCGCTTTTCCGTATCTATATTCGTTCGTCGTTACAATGCGCTTTTCTGAAACGAGCTGCTAACGCTTGTCTCTCCCTCCCTCCCTCCCTCTCCCCCCCCCACCTTATCCGTGCCCCCAGCTGCATGTGTGGGTCACCAAGAATGGCACCGAACCGCTGCCCACCGAAGATGAAAATTGCACGCTCATCGAGGTGACGGAAGAAGAGGTGGAGAACTCGATCAAGCACATCCCCAGCTTAGCCACCGTGGTGAGTGGGCTCCCGATATCCCATCCCGCAGTTGGCGCACCGCCAGCCTTTGGGGAGCGTCGATCCGATGTCTTTCAAATCATCTCCAATTTCGGTAATGGCTTTTGCCATTAAACCATTATTGGCCTCTGCGGAGAGCCGGAGGGCTGACTAAGAGCTTCAAATGGGAATAATAGACTCAGCTGGCCGAATTCTACATTTACCCTGTGCAAGAGATTGATGAAGGCTGCCTGGTTGTTCTCAAGAGTGTGGTTCATTTAGTGACCGTTCCAAGTTACAACGCCGTAGCAACCATCATAAACAGGACCCAGCTGCCAAGCTTCTGAATGTTGGTCACGTGACCACGGGGTGAAAAACAGTCGTTAAGTCAGTGCCATTGTAACTTGGAACAGTCACTAAATGAACAGTCCAGGACTATCTGTATACCCTGTTAATGCACAAAAGGGCTCTTGTGTGCAGAGAAGTGGATGCAACTTTTAAGAAAATCCTAAGCCAAGCCAAACTCCCCAATAATTCTGGATTTTATCTGCCATTCTTTGACAGAGTTACCCACTGCCTTGTTTTTAATTTCACCGTAACGCAGTCTTCACCTTTCTTTTAAAATCGAGAGTCTTTTTCAGAAATACTTGTGCCACATTTATCCCTTCCCTTTGGGTCTATTTCTGGCTTGTTAAGATCCCTGAGAGCAGGAGTTGGCTTCCCTCCTTGGGAAGTTTTTTCATCGTAGGTGAAAGGCATTTACCTCTCTATCTTGGAAAGATCCTCTGAATTGATATATTGAATAATGACAATAAACACGAGAGATCTCCAAGGACATGAAAGTTGTGATTTGAGGACGGCTTGACGTAAATGCGGAAATATCTTCTCTTCTCAGATCCTGGTAAAATCCATGATCAGGAAAAGATCTTTTGGGAATCCGTTTGAAGGGAGTAGAAGAGAAGAAAGAGGCCTGTCCGCACCAGACCGACAGACTTACTTGATGTAAGTGCGTAGCTTCCCTCCCACCCTTCCATTCCTTCCTTCCTTTCTTCCCTCTCTCCCTTTTGTCCTTCCTTCCTTCCTTCCCTCATTCCTTCCATCCTTCTATCTCTCCCTTTTGTCTGTCCTTCCTTCCTTCCTTCCTTCCTCTCTCCCTTCCATTCCTTCCTTCCCTCTGTCCTTTCTTCCTTATTTCCTTCCATCCTTTCTTCTCTCCCTATTGTCCTTCCTTCCTTCCTTCCCTCATTCCTTCCATCCTTTCTTCTCTCCCTATTGTCCTTCCTTCCTTCCTTCCTTCCTTCCTTCCTTCCTTCCTTCCTTCCTTCCTCTCTCCCTTCCATTCCTTCCTTCCATTCCTTCCTTCCCTTCCTTCCTTCCTTCCTTCCTTCCTTCCTTCCTTCCTTCCTTCCTTCCTTCCTTCCTTCCTTCCTTCCTTCCTTCCTTCCTCTCTCCCTTCCATTCCTCCCTTCCTTCCTCCCTTCCTTCCTTCCTTCCTTCCTTCCTTCCTTCCTTCCTTCCTTCCCCCTTCCTCCCCCTTCCCCCCACCCCCAAGCATTACAGTCTTTCCTTCCTTTGAGTTAAGGACGACACTTGTTGGCTTTGACAATCTTTCGTCTTCCTTTCAAAGCAGAAAACAAAGCAGCGAAGAAGCTTTCCGTGCCACAAACGATCTGCCAAACGTCAGCGAAGACGAACTGCTTTCTTGAAGAAGAAGAAGAAGAAGAAGAAACCCTAACCCCACCCTTTGCCCTTCCTGGAAAGGGGGCTCCAAGCAGGGTCTGCGAGAAGAGGGCATCCTGCAATGGGGCCGGCTTGCCTTCCACGACGTTGGTTCATTGTCTAAATCCCGAACGTGAAGAGTTTTTGTGACAGCATGCTGTACAGATCAGAACCCATCCTCTCACCTTCCAGAAAAGACCTCTGCTGATGAAGGACAGGACTTGGGAACCGAGAAGGATTATCATCTCCAGGGTGGCTGGTGCTCTGGGAAGCCTCATGTCGAATTTCCGGGGAGGAAATAAAAAAGCGAAACAAAGAAACTCACCCAAAATGAAACCGAGTTTGGAAAGAAAAGCGACACCCACTCAGGCCGAACCCTTTGCAAAAACCACGGTCCGATTTCATTTTTTTTTTTTTTAATATATCAACGGGCGGCTAAACCACGGTGCTTACTGCCAAACGAGGATCAAGAAAACGCTTGCTTTTTGGTGGGGTTTCTTTTTTTTTAAATAATAATTATTATTGCTATCCTTTTTATTGCATGGAAAGCAAACCGATCTCACACTAAGGGGTTAGGGTGGGGGGTATTTGCAGAACGCTTCATTTTTTGTGAGCAGGTAATTGAGTTTTATTTTAAGAGCGAGTTTTGGAAGAGTCTTGAGTTTTCCCTTCGTCGGGAGCGAAAAGACGGAAGGGACGTGCATCGCCAATTTGCATTTGGAGATGGTTTGCGCGGTTGCGTTGAAGCACAAATTGCCAATATGCGTTTGTTTGGTGCCGTGGTCTGTTTGGCTGGCAAAGCCCAGGCTCGTATTTACTGATCATAATTCTATACTTTATACCTGTGTGACTGTACAGCTACGTTCCCAAAATTCAGGGTTTTATAAATGGTAGCCATCCGGTGCTTGCTGGCATGTTTTCATAGTCAAATAACTTTCAAGGATGGATGTAGAGATTCTGCAGTTTTTCCAAGACTCCCAAGGATTTAAACCAAAACCATATTATCATTTTTTTTGCTGCTGAGCACTTTTACGGTTCGCTTATAAAGAGTAGTTCTTTTATTTTCCTCCACACTACAGCATTATGTATTCCAGTAGAGTCACAGCTCCTAAGTGAGGGAACTGTTGTTAAAACCAATTCATAGGGGATCTCGACAGACTATGAACCACACCCGTAATCTTTTTTCGCAGATTAACCTCGCTCGGAAGTTATACGGCTCACTCAAAGTCTTTGCATCAGCTTTTTGAAAAAGCAGCCAAGAATTAACGCATGGAAAGGCTGCTGTGGTTCTTTTTTTTGTTTTCATTTAAAAAAAAAACATGTTTAAAAAAAAAAGATAAAGTTTTCATTCCATTAAATAAGAAAAAGGAAAAAAAAAACAAGTGCATCAGAATATTTCTGGCAGGTTCCTTCTGTGCAAGCCAGGTCATTTGGAACATAGCATTGTTCTTATTCTAACCCCACGGGGTTGTGAGACAGTAACATTCATTGTTGTAAAAGCTAAATGAGAAGGGCTAATCGTAATCGGTGTGTGTGTGTGTTATGTTTTCATGCGCTGCTACCTGCAACGGTGGAAATACTGCCAGGAATAGTGTGAATTGTGGGCGAAGAAATGTTGAGAGTGAGGTTATGAAGACGCATTGGATGGAGTAATTTTGATTTTTGTGTTTGCAGCGTGTCTGTAAAGCCATTTGTGATGATGCTACTTTAAGAATCAGGAATGTTAAGTCTTTCAGGCCATTTTTTAAATAAGGCTTGGCTACCTTTTGCTGCTGAAGAATCCCTGACAATTGCTAATTTTTATATCAGCAATGAATGCCTCCAGTTTCTACTAGGCAATAGCCCTCTTAGCTTCCAGCTAGCTTCCTACTATGCATTCCACTTTTATGAGGTATCTGACCATAATGCATTTAACCTTTCTGGTAAATACAGATTTAAAAAGACTTTTTAAGGACTGCTTTCTGTATTCAGGCTAAAAAAGTAGAGAATTCAGAAGAGGCTGAAATAATGTAGACCTACGTAAATTTGCTCAGAAGTTAGTCTCACGTTCAATAGACCTTCCCAGATCAATACTTATATCCTCTCTTTCCTTCCTTTCTTTTTCTCTTTCCTTCCTTCCTTCTTCCTTTCTTCCTGTCTGTCTGTCTCTCCTTCCTTCGTTCTCCCTCCCTCCCTCTTCCCACACTCATTATGGGTGTATTTTTTGGACACTCTGTTTTCAAACTCAACCATTCACTAACGTGAAGGGGGAAAAAAGCAATAGAAATCATATTTCCCTATGCCTTTATTTTCTCCGGCAAAATAGATCATTCTCATCGATACCGCCTTACCCCTGTCTCCTAAAAGAGGGAAAGTACCATTATCTTTTCAGTTATATATTCAATTTGCGTGGGTATAAACAGGGCAGTAGGAACACAGTAGTAGAAGTTGGAGAGGGAGAGCTTGACACGTCAACAGGTCGCATTTATTTAACATCCTGGGGATCTCCAGGTTGGGATTACAGTCGGGCGGGAATTCTCAAGATCTGCTTCATTTCAAAAACAGAGACTGCAAATTGCACCAAGTGGCTCTTTTTAAAAGGGTGACCATGGAAGACAAGTGTCTAAACGAGTGATACCTTTCCACCTTTTCCAAATTAAGAGGGGTGCGATACGTAACAAAGGGGAGCACATCAGAAACGGGCAATTCTAGAAATATTAAAAAAGTTGTCTTGGTCCCACCACCTCGCCCTGCATCCCATCTGTGCATGAACTGGACGGTGGGAAAGGCACACAGAAGATCCGATGCAAAATTATCTCGGACTACTCGAAGCTTGGCAGGGCCTGCCCCCCAAAAAGCGTTGAAGGTTTTTCAGGAGGACATTGCTTTCCTCGGGCGAATCTCGAGGTTGATCCCAGGAGGCCGCCAACAGAAGCAAAGCTGGACGGAGCCCAGGAGGGACGGGGGAAATCACAGACCCGCTCTTTCCCAAGGAGAAAATCCAGGCCCTCCTCGCCAATGAAAGACCTCTCTCGGCTGGGTGAAATGAGCGGGATCTGTTTGTGAAGAATCACCGTGTTGTGGAGCCGCCTTGAACGTCTGTCTGGGATGCGTACGACGGATGGTCTCCCTGCTAAAACAAAGGCAGCTTTTAGGACGGGAGAAACCAATGTGTCCAAACATAGCTGGCTGGGGAATTCTGGGAGTTGAAGTCCACAAGTCTTAAAGTTACCACGCTTGGACACCCCAGAATTAAGACTGATGTTTTCTTCCCAAATTGACAGATTAGCAATTAAGAGAAAATGGATCACTCCGAGAAAATAATTTAGCTTCTTCGTTTAACAAGATTCCTGGATTCATTCAACACTTATTCTCTCTCTCTCTCTCTCTCTCACACACACACACACATTATAATTCTTGGGCAATCTGGAGAGACCACAAGCAATCCCACTGCCAAGTCTGCAATTAACTTTCTCTACTTCTGAAGGCCAAAACTAAAACCCATAAATAGGAGAATATCGTTTTTAATTTAGTGGCTTGGGTACAAAGGGCAAAAACCATGTAAAACCAATGGGAAGTGGCAAGCTTACCAATTCGTAACTTCCCACGAATTTGTATTTCTTCTCTCTGTAGTAGTATCTTTTCTTCATAAAATACAGGATAATGATATCACAGAGGATGGTGGTCTAGATGAGGTTTCAAGGAATTCATTTTGAGAAATGAGATCTTCCAAAGACCAGAAACATTTTTAAAAATTGCTCTAGAAAAAAATTAAAGTTTCTTACCACGCCAAATAGGGCGAAGCCAGATCCAATGTTGATCATAGTAGGGATGATATCAAACTTCCCAGCCTAAGACATATGAATAGAAGCAAAATATTCTATTACATCTCCTTAAGAACACTGCAGAGACTGTCTGTATACTATTTTCGACTCATACAATGAACTAAAGCTGTAGTCTGGCTTGTTGCCATGTGTGACTTAATTATTGATGGTTTTTGTGTCATGATTAATGGCTTAGAGCAGGCGTCACCAACCTTTTGGACCTCAGGGACCACCAAACTCATAATTTTAGATCCTGGGGACCACTAATATGAATTTTGACTGACAGTGGCTTGCTGATATTGGTGGGAGAGAGAGATCTGATTTAACCTTTCTCCCTCTCTCCCTCTCTCATACACACACAGACACACAAGCAGGAGTGGGATTCAAATTTCTTAACAACCAGTTCTTGGGCATGGCCTAATTTGTGGGTGTGGCTTGGTGGTCATGTGACTGGCTGGACATGGCTTGTATGTAAATATTATAAATATTTATGTAAATATTTATTTTTTATATGTAAAAAAGAGCAACTTTTACCCGAAATTAGGCAAAGCAGGCAGGCAGATTGAGTTGCTCACAGAATCACAGATTCACTTAGAGATTTATGTTTCTGCCATCGGCTACCTGAGTCTGCACTGAATAATAGAACCTTCAGTCCTAAGGGAGGTTTGGCTCTGCTTTTAAGCTGAGTCGAAAATCTAAAGACTAGCTGTGGTCCCGTGCAGCCTGGATTGCTTTGGGAGGTGCTCGGGGGGTGACATTTCTCTGCGGACCACCCAAATTTTCTCGCGGACCACCGGTGGGCCATGGCCCACTAGTTGGCAACCACTGGCTTAGAGCAACATTTCTCAACTGAAACTACTTTCCAAGGGTTACAAAACATCATACAATTTCCAAAAATCTTACCTCACCAAATACCATAATGTCAAAGCGTATGCCATAAGCCTTGATGAGTGTCCGATACTCCACATTGGGAGAGATCCGGTAGTATTTTGCAAACCTAAACCAGAGAAAATAAGTAAAATTCAATCCAATGATCCAATGATTATGCTAAAACAAACTCGTAAATATATTTTACACATTATCTAGCAGTAGCACCTTCACCGACTTCGGCATATAGCTGTAAAAATAACCAGGGGAAAAATCATAAAACTAAAAACACAAAACAAAATACAGTAAAAAAAAATCGTGTCAGATATGAAATTCTCCAGAGATAAAAGCATCTGCATTTGGTGCAGAAATGAAATCCGCCTCTGGAGCCATCAAGTCGCCCAGTTCCAGCTGTGATGTCCCATCGCCAACTTCCAGCTTTGTCTGTTCGAACGGCCTTACCTAAAGTTGTATCCTGGGGAAATGGAATGAGCAGAATCCTTCTGGTCGATTCGTCGAAAGGAATACTTCGGCACACAGTGAGAAGCCGACCTGTCTAAGTTGCAGTCCCATCGGATCTGCAGGCCCATCACACCACCCTGCAAAAGGACATAATCAAAGAGGCGCAAAGGCTACTACCACCCTTGACCGGCACCTGTCCGATGCAGCTGATTGCTCCAAATTTCAATGGATTTTGGTGGGTCAGCTCTGAATTCCCTTCAATACGTCAAGCCATTAAGTGCTGCCTTTGGCAGAAGCGAGGAAAACCCAAGTCAAATGAAACTTCCTTTCCAGACCCAATGCATTTTTAGACCCACCTCAATGGCCATCTCTTGGAAGTTCTGACCAGCAGCTTCAACTATGTCCCCGAGGCGAAAAATCGGGCAAAAGGGATCCGTTTTGACGTTGTATTTACAGTCCTTGAGGTAGGTGTGATTGATCGTGGGAAGAATGTTTCTCCTATAAGAGAAGAGGTTTATGGGTTTATGCACCCCAAAGGAGCCCACGTTCAGGTGCTAAGCAACCCTCAAATAGGTCTATCATCGCTATGTATGTGTTGTGCTTTCTCACTGGTTCAACTGTCTTTTCATCAAAATGGTGCCAGTGTTTCACGGAGCCATTTTGCATAACCCACCTAGCCCCCTGGCAGCTAAAAAGACCAAAGGAGTATACCAAATTAGACCTCAGAGAAGCATACTATCGAGTCTGCATCAGAAACAGGGAGAAAACAGTGCATTCCTTAAGTGCCTAGATAATCACCCTGGCAGCCCAAAGTTGTCGGAGCGCAAGATTATTACTAGACAGCATGATTTATGACTCTTGGCTATGGATGTGTCCCATTGGAGAATATACACCCAGGGGGTGGGGGGAAGACCAGGATCAAGGGGGAAATGAATGATGTATTTTAGTATCGGCTGGCTGTCAGGACTCCAGCAATGGGGGTGGATTTGTTGGAGTCCTGATACTCCCTAAATTTCTCCCCCTAGCCCCAACTCTAGCCAAAAGAGATTTTTTTAAAAATACACATACTTTGTAAAGTTGAACTTTGGGTACCAGATATTGTTCTTCACAAGGAGGGTAAAGTTCTCAGCATCCCGCAAGAAAGCTGGCCTGGCAGCGATTGAGCAAAAGAGAGGGAGATGAAAGAAAAAGTATTTGTGAAAAAATCCGATTTCATTATAGCCAACGTTTTAATTCTTACCCATCGCCAAAAAACACCTTGGTTTCAAACCCAACATCACCCTTTCAAAAAGAACTTTGAGATCCAATGAGATGTGAGGGCAGGGTTTGCTAAACACTAAGCCAAGATCTGTTTTAGTTCAGTTTTCTTGGACAAGCCACAATTAATCTTGCAAAATAGCACCACTTGAACAAATGTCTATGAGATTCTCAATCATCAAGGTCCTGGTTATCTCAAAGGTGTTTTTTTTTTCAAAAGACAAAATGTTTTCCTCAAGGAAAAAAATCCCACAATCCAGGTACCCTTTGAAAAAGCACCTTTGAGACACTATTTGGACAGTTGATTTTGTTTTCCTGCTAGAACCTGAGATACAAACGTAAGCCAGGATTGTAATTCCAGACATAAAGATAAGGAGCTGGCATCTTCAAAGAATTCAGCAAGGTGCTGTTTCGAGGAAGAGTTGCCTTCCACATCCTGCCATTGCCTTCCTCCTCCTCCTCCTCCTCTTCTTCCTCCTCCTCTCAGATGCTTACTTGGGTAAGTTCCTATCATTCTCCACTGGACACCAAGCAAAGACCTCACAAGTTTTAATGGAGGGATCTGTAAGGTTGTACACTCTGCATTTTCCGGTCTGAACACCTGAAGGGATACAGAAGGGACATCAACAAAATTGGAAGGAAGCTGGGACCATCTCAAAGACAGCAAACGTGGAGTAGAGAGGGGAAGACTTAAACTTCACCCCATGGCGAGTCATTAAATGGACCTTCCCATATAAGATGTTATACAGGCATCACTTCTGAAACTCCAAACAATATTTTCTGTTCAGTTCCATTTCACATTTCGCAAGCAACATTGTGAAATTTCTGCTGGAAAGGTTGTCGCCTCCTCTAAAGAGGCTTTCAAGGGGAGGGGAGACCCTCGAGATCCAAAGCACGACCCCCTACCGTTGCTGTGGGTGCCGACATAGCCTTTTTTGCAGTCTGCATCTGAGGTGCACGTGGTCGTCTTATCTGGGAACTGGATAGGAAGAGCAGCAAAGAGATAAATAAAGAATCTGTTATCTGGCCTGCAGTTCAAAGTTCTCTTCGAACGCCCTGCTGACTTCGGCTACCAGTGCCTTGAAAATATGGGCGGTCCCCGACTTACGACCACAACGGGGACTGGAATTTCCATTTCTAAGGAAGGCAGTTGTCCGGTGACAGTCACACCCAATCTTACAACCCTTCTTTGTCACAGTCCTTAAGCAAAACACTGCAGTTGTTAAGTCAATGCTGAATGCCAAGCATCCATATTTTGATCACTTGATTGTGGATGCTGCAGTGTAATTTTGAAGACTGGTCGTAGGTCGGGTTTTTTTCAGTGCTGTTGTAACTTAGATATTCTGCAACTTATAGAAATTGTACAATTATCCATTTATCCTACACCTCTGCACATCGCTCCCAGTGCACACAAGGCAAATGATACCTGGGATGTGGACTAGATACATCTAGTCTACACCTCCTGGCCCTTTCTGAACTCTGATCCCAATTTAAACATCCTTGCTTTTGTTTCTCAGAGAAAAGATACACAAAATCCGACAATAAGCCTACCTCTGGACAAAGCCCTTGGGTCTGATTCAGTGTGATGATCATATTTGTCATGATGAAAACCGAGTTCTCAGACTAAAGGAGAGGAAAGAAGCAGGATGGAAAAATGAGCTGAAATAGTGAAGACGTTTGGCTTTAAAGCCTGAAAATGCAGCTTTAAGACTTCCTTCCTTTAGGATCAAAGCACCTGTTGAATTAAAGATGCATCTTTGCAGAATACAAGAAAAAAATTTCACCGCTCATTACTTACAAATCCACATTTTTCAAGCCATTGTTCAGCTGCTGGAAAGTGTCACCATTTAGACAGGACCATCTGTTTCCATGAGAAGTGAAAGATTAATTTAAATATACTTATCCTGGGGTTAAGGACGTGTTGTAGGGAGAAAAATGTAGACTACTAGTAGATAAGGAATTTTGGAGCGAAAACAACTATGACCTTGCAGAGACAATTTGGAGACAGATGGACAAACATTTCTCCACTTATCTTGTATTTCACTCAGTGTTGCTACCATGGTAGCTAAAAAATATCAGTGCCTTCTCATAGAAACCAAACATCATCATCTGAAGTTGCTCATAACAGGAAGTAGAGGTTGCAAACCAAGAGATCCGTTGCACTCTGTTAGTAGAGATTAAGAAAGGGAATCCTTCTAATCTGCCCAAACCACAACATTGGTCCCCCATGGACTCACCTGAGATGGAATCATATAATCGGCCACATCCCAAACCCGGGGTCCTAAGCTGGAGGTGTTGGTCATGGTGACACCTTTCATCTTGGTGGTTACCGAGCTCACCACGGAGTCGGTTTCTTGGTAACCTTTTTCCCATACAAAGACCCAACTGCAAGGAAGAGGAAGAATTTCTCAGTAGGATTGCCTCAGAGAGAAAGAAAATGGATTTAGATACCATGTGGGTCTGAGCTTGTATATTTTACTTTAATTTCTGAGTGCTTAGTGCTTAGATAGATAGACAGACAGACAGACAGACAGACATAGATTGACAGATAGATGATAGACCAACATACAGATAAGATAGATGATAGATAGACCAACATAGATAGATAGATAGATAGATAGATAGATAGATAGATAGATAGATAGATAGATAGATGATGGAGATAGGATAGGAAGGTACATAGGTCGGTAGGTAGGTATTTAAGGAATAAGCTTGTCTAGGAGAGTGGCCTTGCTGAATCTATGATGATGAGAAAGATTTTATTTTATTTATTCGTCAAACAGAAATTACAAATTTGAACAAACAAATTGAAAAAAACTAAAATGTGGCAAGGACAACTGGCATGTTCGTGCACTTATGCAGGTGCCCTTAGGAGCCTCTTAAAGTATAGGGTGAGGTCCCCAGAAGTTAAATATCAAGTTGTTACTGAAGAATTTTGTGGTGCTTTTACTTTTCTGTGAGATTTATAGACATTTGCAGCAAGGTGCTTTCACTCCGAGGTCTGTCAGAAGCCCAGTCAGCTGGGAAAAGATTTACAGCCAGGAAGGCATCAACACTGAACTGAGGAAAAAAATATAAAAACCATGCAGTTCAAGATGCGGCCATTTCCAGCCAATGAGGGGCCATCTGAGAAAACTGGGGCTGGGTGGAGAGCCAATGAAACAGCGGAGCCCCCCAAAGTGGGTAACCAATCGGCCGTTTTGGCGGGAAACAAAGGGCTATAAAAGGGGCAGCAGGCAAGGGCATCTCTCAGAGAGCTGAAGAGGAGGGAGGAGGTGGCAGGAAGGGCAGCCCTGAGGGGCCAAAGAGCTGAATCCCCTCCAAAGGCACCCAGTCACTCCCTGCTGAGCCCCTGAGCAACTGGGGCAGCTGAAGCCCCCGAAGGCTGAAGTCCTGAAGAGGCCAGAAGGGCTGGAAGAGGCCAGAGCAGCAGCCCTGAGGGGGAGCCAAAGGGGCAGAAGTCACTCCCGGCTGGGCACCTCGGGCACCTGGAAGCCCCTCCAGGCTGAAGTCTTGAAGAGACCAGAAGGAGCCAAAGAGCTGGAGGTCCAAAGGGGCCAGAAGGGCCTGAAGAGACCAAATAAGCAGCCTAGAGGGGCCAAAAGCTTTTGCTGGAGTCACTGACAAGTGAGCTGGATGTCCATATAAATTAAATAAAAATATGAATAAAAATAAGCTGCTGGGGAGGGAGTGGGAGGCAAAAGAGGTGCACACACCCCCCCCCCTGCAAAAGGAGGCCCAAAGGCCAGAGCAGCAGCTCTGTGGGACCATAGAGCTGAAGCCCCTCCAGATAACATCTGGGCTGGAGGCCAGGAGAGGCCAGAGAAAAGGCGTCTGACCTGACATAATCCAGACTGAAGGGCAGGGGGCTCTGAGTGGCCAAAGAGCTGGAGGTCCATAAGACCAGAAGGGCCAAATTAGCAGCCCTGAGAGGCCACATAAGCTGCCCTCCGCCTTAAAGAGGCGCCTGGGCTTGAGGGTCTGAGGGGCAAAGCCCCCCCCTCCACTGACTTTGAGTTGGAGGAAGAGGAGGACCAGCCTGCTCAGCCAAGGACCCTGTGAGCCTCTCTGGGGAGGGGGTGCTGCAATGAACCCCCCTTCCCCGCTGTCCTGCTACTACTACTGCCTTCCCGAGAGGTAGACCTGCTGGGCCAATCTGATTCCTCCCGGAATCCTGCCAACAGTTTATGTATTGCTAACTCACTGAGTATCTAAAAAGCTTTGAGGAACAAACTCTTGCACAACCAAGCCAAAATCCTGGACAAGCTTCCCTTTACTTTCGTTCTTTGAGCTGCCCTTTGAAACCCCTAAAAGAAGCTTAGCTCAAGACTTTCCAAATATTGGGAGAGGGGTCCCCCCAAACTTGACACCTTGAAGACTTGTGGGCTTCCAACTCCCAGAATTCCTCCTCCTCCAGTCATGTCAGCTCAGGAATTCTGGGAGTTGGAAGCCCACAAGTTTTACAGCTGCCCAGTTTGAAGAGCCTCGTCCTGGGGAAAAACCTCACTTCTCCAAAGTTTAACTTCAGGGAATAATAACAGTTGAAGGCGGGGAAGGAAGGGAAGGACAGGAGGCCCGGCCTGTTTCTTCCGGGGACAAACCAGGAGTAGGAAATGTGAGTTTTCCCTGCAGGAACACAGTTTGGAGGGAAAAAGATTTCCAAGCCCAATGGCTGAAAAGGGGAATGGAGATCCGGGCCGTTGCGGGGAAGCCTTTGGCTCCAGATTTGCCGATCGAATCTGCTGCTGGGGAGGAAGATCTCTGGGGGGGGGGGGAATCCAAGCGGATCCAGGCAGCTGTTCAACAGGTTCAACTCCCCCCCCCCAACTCTACAAAAACTCATTTCCAGAGGGACGGGGGGTGGTGGTTAAATAGACCCTCCAGGCGCTAGTCCCTAAGAAACGCGCAAAAGGAAGAGAGAGAAAGAGGGAGAAGTCCGTGCCTTCCTTACCCGATGACGTAGGCCAAAATAGCCAGCTGGACCAGCCGGTTCATGAGCCCCACTTTGCGGCTCTTGATGGACACGATCCTCGGGGTGTCGTACTCGAAGAGGAAGCTGTAGAGGGGCCCGCAGCGCGTCCAGGGGCTGCCCATGGCTGCCGTCCGCTCGGGAGAAACGCCGGGAGCAGCAAGCCGGAGCCTCCCCGCCGCCCGCTCGCCCGCCCCAGCTGGCAAGAAACGCCGGGCTGTCCTCCGATTGGCTGCAGGGGGAGAAGCCTTGCATGGCAAAAAGGCTCCCCTGTTTGAGCAGGGGGGGTTGGACTAGAAGACCTCTGGGGACCCCCCGGCTCGGTTAGGCTGTTAAAGGGGCTTCCCACCCGCCCGACCACCTTTGCCTGCGGGCCAGTCGCGGTGCAAAGCCAGGCGGGGTGTTTCCCCCCCGTCCCCCCAGAAGCGTCTCCGTGCAAACGTCGCTCAGCATCTCCGAGGACAAATAACGCGCAATGCTCTTCTTATCCGACCACGATTGCAGCCGGGGGGAGGCGGGTGGGAACGGAAGCCCCCCCCCGCCCCTTCCGCAGGGGGTTAAGAGGGCCGAAGCTGCGCCTCGCTTCCAAAGCAGAATTGGCCTTTTAACGGAAAGCCCTTAAAGAGATCAAAGGTAGCTCCGTTTCCTGGAGGCAAAAGCCATGTAGGCAGCATGGTTGCTAGTAGCACAGAACCCGGCCCAAAATAAAGTTGGTACCCCAAAATACACAGCGAGGGTTTTCTGAGCTGTAAATCCTCCCTCGGTAACTCCAGAGCTGGTCACTGTTTTTATTTTATTTGATTTATTGGATTTGTCAATCGCTTACAAGATAACAGGTATAAGTATATACAGAGTTATGAATACATGAAATGGGTACATATAAGAAAAATAAAAGAAAGAATAGGACAGGGACGGTTAGGCACCTTGGTGCACTTATGCACGTCCCCTACAGACCTCTTAGGAAAGGGGTGAGGTCAATAGTAGACAGTCTAAGGTGAAAGTTTGGGGGCTTTGGGGAAGAAACCACAGAGTCAGGTAGAGGATTCCAAACATTGACCACTCTGTGGCTGAAGTCGTATTTGGTGCGGTTAACCTTGAGTTTGTATCTTTTGTTTGCTCTTGTGTTGTTATGGCTGAAGCTGAAGTATTCAATGACAGGTAGGACATTGCAATGTATGATTTTACATACTATACTTAGATCGGACCGAAGATGGCGTAATTCAAGGTTTTCTAGGTCTAGAATTTCGAGTCTGGTGCCATAAGGTCTTCTGCAACGAGTAGAGGAGTGGAGAACTCTTCTTGTGAAATATTTCTGGACTTTCTCTACTGTGTTACTGTCAGACACATAATGCGGGCTCCAGACTGATGAGCTGTATTCAAGTATTGGTCTAGCAAATGTTTTGTATGCTCTAGTTATCAGTGTGATATTACCAGAGAAGAAGCTATATAGGATTAGATTAACTGTGGCTCACCAGTTCATTAACTAACGTTAAGGTATCACACAAGTTGCTAAGCTGGAATTTAATCGGGCCGCCACATAAACCAGCAACTTAATGAGGCTGCAAATTTTATGCATGTGCTAATTGTAAAATAATTGTTCGGCCTCAATTCTTACGCACATTTGCTTGGTGGTTCAGCCTGACTCTGCTGCTTATTTTAATGCAGAATCGATATGGATCAAGAGAGCCATTCAGATCCCAGGTAGGCTGTACTTGTGGACCAATTCTATAGGGAAAACCACATAGGTCCTTTTAGGAGAGCAAAACAGAACTGGACTAGTCAAGCCTTCAGTTGGCTTTTAAGTCTACCCCCATGAAAATGCCAACTGGAATTGCTGGTTTACTACAAAGTAGTTAATCTTTCTTGTTTCCTCACCACCACCACCATCTCCATCATGCTTTAC
This sequence comes from Pseudonaja textilis, assembly GCF_049901715.1. Lineage (NCBI taxonomy): Eukaryota > Metazoa > Chordata > Lepidosauria > Squamata > Elapidae > Pseudonaja > Pseudonaja textilis. Next base: position 1,645,620 of record NC_142004.1, read on the forward strand.
AATTTCTTTGTCAGTTGAAATTAAGCACACACAGAATTTTTTATTCGTTCTTATAAATTTAATTTCCTTTTGTGCAATGCACAGAGAATTCACATGAGCACATTGTATAAAAAGTGTACAAAATCTGCAACAGTATATAATCTTTAAGTGTTATGTCACTTAAATGTTATGTTCGTTTCATTTGCTTCTGATAAAGAAAACCACTTGAAATAACTTGCTGGACCAGCTTGTGCACTAGAAGAGGAACAGGCCATCCAAATGATTAAAAAAACAAAAACAAAGCACAGTAATTTGTGAAAAAATATGTGGGGATAAATCTCTTGATGTGTAGACTTTTTAGTTACCAAAGTGGTGTTAAAAAATGAAATCGAATGGAAAAGTCGTTTTATGCTAACCCAGCCAGAGATTTATCAGATATGGCATCCCTGCAATTCACAAAATTTCTAGACAACAAAGAAGCATTTCCCAGACATATTCTGTGCACTAAGAACAGTTCTGCGCTGTCCTTTCATCATCTATATCTCCCTTCCTTCTAAATGGAGATGCTGAACCTGAGGCGTTTTGCATGGAAAATATCTAGGCTTTGAAGGCTATTTAAAATGGGAAGATACCAATGTTGAAAACTAAAGTTATTTCCTCCCCATTTCCTGAGAAATGAGTTATGGGGAAAAAAAATTGAAAAGACAGCTGAGTTACCGAAAAAGGAAAGTGCAAGTAACTTCAAAACAACATGAAGAAAACCATCTTTTTAAAAATAAACAAGGGGAGGTTTTTAAACAAAGGTGGCTTTGTGTTGGGATCAGCCAACCAAAACGACCTGGATTAGCAAGGGAGCCCTTTCACACCTTGTAAACCACAGCTGTGTTTCTGGGGAAAAAAATAAACAGGTTCATTCGTAGTTTGGCTGCCTAAGCATGAGAAATCTGGGCCGTTTTCAATGTTTTTTTTCCAATCCTGGCTCTCTCCTGATATCCCAGTGAGGTAGGCAAGGATAAGCAGGGGAAAGGAGGCACAAAGCCTTCCGGTGATTTTCATGGCTGAGCTGGGTTCGAAACTCTGCTCCCCTCAGACCTTATCCAATAGTATAAACATTGTCTAGTTAAAGAGCCAAGATGATGGCAGGGCCACAAAAGGCGACTTCTGAAAAGCAGGAGGCAAAGCTGATTAACTGGCACACCCTTAACGTATCCACCCTCAACGCCGTAACACAGAGGTGCAACCGACGGTTACTTCTTCTTCCCAAAACCGCGGTATTCCCCGTTCTCGCTTGGAAAGGCATCTCTGATTCGCCACCGGCAACAATTGGGGATCACAGCCCGGGCACCCAGGTCACCCTCGCCAAAGCGCCAGCGAATATACTGCTCGTAAGCGCAGTGCCGGAAGGGTTTACGCCCAGCACCTGTCACATCCAATAAGGGATCTTTGTAGAGGAGAGCGAACTTCAGCACGGGTTCGGACAGGACGAGTTGCACAAACAAAGGCGAAGTGGTGACGCAGGGCCCGTCGGTTTTTCGGCAGCAGAGCCGTTCCCAAATAAGATCTGCCGGCCGGCACTTTCCGCAGCAGCACCAAGAAGGACCCTCCCTTCGGTTTTGGAGGAGCTGCAGCTCTTCTGGGTTTTGCGGGGAGATGGTCCGGTCCCAATACGGAAGTCGGGAAGACTGCATAAAATCGCCTTGGTGCTTCTGTTGGCGAAAAACATCATATTGGTCGGTGGGTGGCGGTTCTTCTCCGAAGGGAGATGCTTGGAAAGGAAGGGAAGTGGGATCGTGTGCCATTTAAGAACAAAACCCTTCCGTGCAACGCAACAGCGTTTCAGCCCCACTTTTTCAGGGATTTGGGAAGATCTTTGGCTAATCTGGAGTAGCAGGAAGGCCGAATAGAGTCCTTTTCTAAATGGCTGGTGCTCGGATTACCGTTCTCAGCATGAGCCACAAAGAGCCTCGTAGGTTGTGGCTTAACCCCAGTTGTGTGTCATCCAGATCTAAACACAGATTCATCTCAAGCCAACTCTTTATAAAACGTGGCTGAAATTGGTTCCTTTAAATTAAGATTACCTGCAACGTTAAGCTTGGAACAACACAGCAAGTAGCTGTGATTGAAAATGAGAATGGTGGTCACTGGAGAAGAGAGACACAACCATGACAATCCAAGCTTTTAGTGTGTTGTTAAACTGTGGCTTTAAGCCTTGGGGTGCATTTAATCGATTCCCAAACCTCTAGGCTGGTACCCCCCGGCCGATAGCTGTGCAAACCCCAATTAACGAATTCCAAACTCACGTCAATAATCCTGCCCTCATTGGTCTGCAAACTGGTCTCCGATAATTTGTCGATCATTAGGATGCCAGGCTCATCAACAAAGGTCACGTAAAACAAAGTCTGTCCAGATTCCAGCCAAAGAAAACCAAAGGAATTACAATTTAGTATTTTACTGGGTAGATCTGATATTCCACTAATTATTAACAGCTCAAAATTCCACCTTGCATCAATGCAAGAAAACTATTTCTCAGGATGGCAAAAACAGAGGCGGGGGAAAGGATATTCTGTATATATCATAACTTGTATCATATCTGCATGCATTACCATATCTCTCCCTTCTAGCACTGATGATGTTGCCTAGTTGGGTCATGAAAGGTCTGCAAGAAAACCACTAAGCTCAGAGAGCACCAAGGACCTCACAGTCTTCCTCCTCCTCTCCACAAATCCCACTCCCTTCAAGCACTGATGATGTCCCCTAGTTGGGTCATGAGATGACTGCAAGAAAACCATGAAATTCAGAGAGCACCAAGGACCCCACAGTACAATTCTGAGCTACATGGGTGCTGCATATCAGTGGTGATGTAACAAGTATTTATCCATCACTGTCTGTATTGCCTTGAAGCCATTAGTAAGTTTATAGGCCACAGGATATTAAAACCATAACATGGTCTGTTCATTTTGTAAGGGAAGAGTTGAGATCCCCACCTGATGCTAAGCAAGACCCTTGTCCATAAGGAATGAGAACACATCCAGAGGTGGGATTCTACCGGTTTGCACCCATTCGCTAGAACCGGTTGTTAATGTTCTATGCAGTTCGGAGAACTGGTTGTTAGAAGAAATTACTGGGCTAATCCTGTAAGGAAGGCAGGAAGGAAACGTTCTGGTGTTGCTTACAGAAACTGCCTCTCTGTTAACCCTTATTGCATTCTTGGCAAGACTAGACTTCCTGTCTCTGGAACTTCTCTGGAGTTTTTTTTCCCTCCTTTGCTAATACTTTACTTGTGTGGAGTGACCATTCAAAGTTACAATGGCACTGAAAAAAGTAACTTATGACCGTTTTTCACACTTACGACTGTTGCAGCATCCCCATAGTCATGAGAGGCCATGAGGAGATGCGTGCCTCGATGTGAGTGATATTGAGTTGGCCACGCCCAGCCAATAACATGACCACCAAGCCACGCCCCAACCACGCCCCAACCACCTAAGCCACGCCCACAGAACTGGTTGTTAAAAATGTTGAATCCCACCCCTGAACACATGTCACATTTAATCATAACTCTTACATATCTTGGTCCCAGCACCTCCTGACACTTTTTATTGTAATAATACTCCTTCACTGGATCAGGTTTGCAACAGCAGGACATAGGAGAAGTGAGCAGACAATCTACTGCTAGCTGTGCCTATAAAGGGAAAAAAAACCGGCAGGATTGTACAGTCTGTTCTTCTAAACACAGAACAAATTTGTAGAATGGTTTTTGAAATTTGGAAACCAGGTATTAGAACCGTTCAACAAAAGCATCCAAAGCTGTTTTTCGAGACAGCTCAGGCGGTCATCCAAATATCAGCACAAAGACCTCCACCCTTAAAACCTGAAGCAAGACATTCACCTCTGAATTCGCCCCGAGACCCTGCAGTAGGAAAGTATCTTACCAGGCCGAAGTAGGAGAGCACTGATCCAATGTACACCACCATCTCAAAGAAGTCAAACTTCCCAGCCTTTGGAAAATGAGAGCAAAAGTGATGACCATCATGTCAGAAGGGTGCCACATTAGGGAAAACTGCGAGGATCTTTCCCTTGCCTTCTCAGGGATACAGGTCCTCCTCGACTTCCAACAAGAACCAGGACGTGTGGCGTTTCCTCTGAGTAGTTCCTTTCTTCTTTCTCACCCGTAGACAGAAATCTTACCAAACTTAACACGGACTATTTGCATCATGAAAGATCTACTCTTGAGAACTTATAAGGAAGAGCCTTCTTTACTCTTCCAACTATCTGATCTGTGTTGCCTGTTGGTCCTCTGGAACACAGCCCCTCCCTCCTTTCCTGGGAATCCAGACTACATTCCACTGCACCAATGGCAGTTCCCACCCGAAGGAGAGGGAAGTGGGAAATATTCAGGATCAAGACTTTAAGAAGATTTAAATTCTCCACATGGGCTGCTAGAGACACACTCCAATTGGGATCTCCAGCCCAGCAACTGACTTACAATCCCACCCAGAGTGGAGAGAGGGTTATTCCTCATTGGAATGATGTGAAGACCTAGGGAAGAAAGCCAAGTGGCGTTTACCGTGCCAAAGATGAGGATGTCGAAACGGATGCCGTAAGCTTTGATCAGGGTCCTTTCCTCCCTTCCACCCGGCTGCTTGTAATACCTGGCAAATCTGGAACAAGCAGACAGGAAGAATTGTTGTACTGTCAGGTTCCTCTGAACTCGATTGTTTTCCTGCAGACGTCTTAATACCAGGCTAGGTAGCATCATCAGTATGGTGGCCCAAGCACTCAAAAGAAGACCCGAGGTGGGATCTATCTGCTGACTGTAGGGGTGCCATGATGGTCCTAAGTGCGAGGACCAGACATAAATCATTTTTTTCAGTGCCGCTGTAGCTAAACAAATGGCTGTTGAGGTCCAAGGTACCTCCCAACTCTGTTCTTAGGATCATCACGTGGAAAAAATAAAACAGAACCTTGAAGATCCTCCCTCCTGATCTGTGACAAAATCACGAGGACTTGAATATCCGTTACCTAAAGTTGTAGCCAGGGTACAAGGCTTCATTGGCTCGTTTGTCATCCAGGCGCCGGAAACCGTAGTTGGGGCTGCAACGGTGGCCCCATTTGTCCAGGTTACAATCCCAGTTAATTTCAATGCCAATGATGCCTCCCTGGGAGAAGATCGTCAGGGAAGTAAATTTGCAAGATGGATTGACCAAGAGAGAGAGAGAGAGAACTTTTAGCAAGCCTTCCTTATTTTCCCCATTTTACAGGCTTTCTGCATGTGAACAAATTGCATTTGCTGCAGCAGCTTGGCAACTTTCTCTTGTCAATTTTTCAAAAAAAAAAAAAAAAGGAAGACAACTTTAAATTTGGTTTGAGTTCTTCTTTTCGCAATCGAATTCAACATTTGCCCTTATTAACTCAGTCGCCCAACTAACAGCAGCAAAATAAATAAATTTTAAAAAAATCAACAAGTCCTCTGGCCACTTTCAAAATGCCACCCACCTGAACGGCCACCTCTGAAAACTTCTCTCCTGCCTCTTGAAGAATGTCCCTCAGACGAAAAATGGGGCAAAGTGGAGCTTTGTGCTTGTTGTATGTACAGGAAATATTAAATTTCGGTGGAATATTTGTTCTGCAGGGAACAATTAGAACAATCTATCAGTGGAAGGACTTGCATTCAGAAGTTGTGATACTCTAACACTGGATGTTTGTAAGAAAAGATTGGACAGTCCTTTGTCCAAAATGGTAGAGGTTCTTCTGCTTGAGAAGCGGGCTGGACTAGAAGATCTCTAAGCTCCCTTTCAATTCTGCTATTCTGTTGTATTATTCAGAAAAGGAGCAGTTTTATCATCCTAAAGAAACAAATGTATATTTTATGAAGCACAGGGTGTCGGAAGACCAAGCATAGATGCTCTTTCAGGAATTTAATGGTTAACACTTATTTCTATTTTGTGGCATGTCCACCCATGCAAACACAGATTCTAGAAGCTCCAGCACATCTTAGCAAATGATCAGGGATCGATTTCCCAGGAAGAGAATACGAGAGTCCCTCCCTTTGAATACAGCCATCCCAAGCCAAGCCCACTTACGTTGTATAATCGAATTTTGGGAAGTGGATGTTGTTTTTTATAAGCACGGTGAAATTCTCAGCACTGTCCAGAATGGCTGGCCTGGAAGGATGAAAAGATCCAAGTCGTTTCTGACTGATTAAATAGTCACGATCACCACTAGGCAATGTAATCATCTTAGCTGGGGAGCCTGGTCAAGAGGCTGGACATTGGGGTCTGCAAAATGCATGCCAGAGACCCGATTGGTTCAAGGATGTCTTCAAGGATGGCCCTCAAAAATGCCCTGCAGTTATTTATTAAGGCAGGGCTATTCAACCTTGAGAACTTTGCGGACTTCAACCCCCAGAATCCTAAGGCTTGTGGACTTCAACCCCCAGAATCCTAAGGGCTTGTGGACTTCAACCCCCAGAATTGTAAGGCTTGTGGACTTCAATTCCCAGCATCGTAAGACTTGTGGACTTCAACCCCCAGAATCCTAAGGCTTGTGGACTTCAACCCCCAGAATCCTAAGGCTTGTGGACTTCAACCCCCAGAATCCTAAGGCTTGTGGACTTCAACTCTCAGAATTCTAAGACTCATAGACTTCAACTCTCAGAACTTTCAGTCTTATGGACGTCAACTCCCAGAATCCCCCCCGCCAGCCATGCTCTCTTGAAGTTCCCAAAGTCGGACACCCCTGTACATTAAGGCAACTAAACAGGGAAGGAGACGTCTTGGATCAAAATTCAGGACAGACTGAAACAGGATACAGGAGCAGCTGAGAAAAGCACCTACGTTGGAGCGGCTTTAGTTGACTCCACAGGACACCAAGCAGAGACTTCACACGTGTTGATGGTTCTGTTATATTTCACACACTTGCCCGTCTGGATGCCTACCGAGGGAAGAGACCCCCATCTCATCAAGGACCCTTACCTGGAGGCCAAACATTTCGTCGGAAAGGAATTTCAAACGGCGAGGGCGAAAAGGAGTCTTGCTTACCATTACCCTGTGGGTCCACTCGACCTTTCATGCAGCTTTTGTCGGTTGTACATACTGCTTTGGCAAAAGGAAACTGAAAGCATAAAACAGGGAAAAATACATCTAGCACAAGATTCCATTTCAGTCTTCCAAATTCACAACCTCAACTTTTTAGGCTTATCAGTTTCTCTCTTTCTCCTAACAAGTTGCATCCGGATAATATTTTCCTATTATCCCGCTTTTTCCATGACCTAGTTTTTCCACCAGGACGGCTCCTCTGGAGTAGCTTATCACAACAGATCTCTTCACAGGTTGGTCTTCTCTCAAATTCCCCTACAATTCACAAAACGCCCTTGTTTTCCACAGCCAACTTATAAACAGGTATAAACTGACATAGCCCAGAGCCTATTTGCCAATTTTCTAGCTGATGGGAAGGAAATAAATCAAAAATATCTTGCCAAGAAGAACGTTGGACTAGTCACGACCTGCTTCGCGCTGTTTATAAACCAGGGAAGTGGGTGGAACACACAAACTAGTACATTATTATATCCCTAGAAATGATTTAAAATTAAATACAAACACATTTACCAAAAATAAATTGCTACCTTTCACCTATTTCACTAAATATTAAGGTCAGGTATGAAATGTTGACTTTGGGTTTTACTGATTGGATAAATTTGTTGCTATAGAAATGGTCAGTACCAATTAGTATGTAATAATAAAAAGTTTGCCTTAAAAGCAAAAAAAGTTTGCCTTCATTCCTAAAAAGTTACGTTTGTAATGCCATGTTACCATCTGCGCTAAAAAGACCTAGAAGTCACTTTTTCTTTCTTTTTTTCCCTTTTTTTCTAGATTACACTTCTTCCTTTTCCCTTTTATCTCTCCTGTTTTTACCACTTTTAAAATTTGTTTTGCATTTAAGCTCTTGGTAAACTTAATACAATCATTATTAATTTTTATTTTTTTAAAAACAGAGCAGGTATGAAACGCTGGTACCTCGGGGCAAAGTCTTTGAGTCTGATTTTCGGTGGTGATGATGTTAGTCAGCACAAAAAAGGAATTCACACCCTAAACGAGCGAAAAGAGAAAGGAAAAAAGTGAATTTAAGTTGGTCTGCTGAAAAACAAATCCATTGCAACGACTTTTTAAGATCTTCTGTGGATTCTTTCGAAAAGAAGCCCAGGAGGACGAAAATGCCAGGTCATGAAGAGGGTTGGGGGTTATCTTTTTTCTCACTACAATTTAGGGGAAGAGAAAGAGGGGTGCCCCCAAAAAATTCTAGGAGAAATTTGGGGTCAAGGTTATGGTAATACAACTCTCAGGCTCAACTCTTTGCTTCACTGCTTCTCCTGATAGTTTTCTCCTCTGGCTTTCCGAAAAAGGACTTAATAATAATAATAATAATAATAATAATAATAATAATAATAATAATAATAATACTTTATTTGCGGTCACAGACTAAGACACAAGTACAACAAAAGAAGAACATTGGAATATTAATCATGAACAATTGGTCACCTGCCCAGGGATGGTATATTCGGCTGTATCCCAAACTCTGTTCTCAGTCTGGGACACCCCCTTCACCTTCACATGCATCGAGCTGATGACCGAATCTTTCTTCTGGTAGCGTCGATCAGCCAACAGGACGATGCTGAAGAAACACAGCGGAAAAGATTTGAGTGGGAAGGTTTGTTTTGTGCCCATGTCACAGAGGGGGTAAACTGAGGTTTAGAAAACTCTCGATTGTCCGTTCAAAGTGGAACAGATCTTGCTTCAGCAAAACATTTTAAGCAAGCTCAGGGAGCACCAGGGACCCCGCAGTCATTGTCCCCCTCCTCTTCCTCCTCCTTTTCACAAATCCCACTCCCTTCTAGCACTGATGATGTTCCCTAGTTGGGTCATGAAACGTCTGCAAGAAAACCACCCAGCTCAGAGAGCACCAAGGACCCCTCAGTTCTCCTTTTTCTTATTCTCTTTTTCCTTCTTTCTGCAAACTCCACTCTCTTCTAGTACTGATAATGTTACCTAGTTGGGTCGTGAAACGTCTGCAAGAAAAGCACCCAGCTCAGAGAGCACCAAGGACTCCACAGTTCAACCCCGAGCTACAAATCTTCTCTTCTATTCCTAATGTAAACAAGATTCCGAGATTTGTGGATTGTTATGCATTCATTTGGCCTGGACTAAAAGCCAGAGGCTGGGTCTTTCAGAGTGACTGGTTACATCCATGTGGGTGGAAAGTTCACCACCAACCGAAGTCACAAAGCTGGACATTGTCTTCTGATAGCTGGAGGAAAACAGCCTCCCCTTGGAAGCCAGGGGATCCCATAAAAGCTTTCTAGATCATTCCAACCTTCTTTTGCTCAACTCAACGAAGACATGTCTCCATTCTTAAGAATCAACTTCTTTCAACACTACTTGAAAATCCATTTTTTTTTCCACGTTCTGTTCAGCCCGCCATCAGAAATCATAGCAACAACACAATGTACAGTGTGTAACTTGAGAAAGTTTGGATACCCTAAAAACGAATGTACGAGATTTTTCCACCGCAAGAGATTCCCAACAATTTCTCTTATTATATTTGGGGGCAGCAAAGTCTGTGTATGTATATATGTATCTCTTCTCGTGCTTGGACACAGGGTTGGACTACAAGGTCCCGTCCAACTCGGTTATTATTCTGCATTCTGTATCCTGCACTCACAACATCTTCCATGCTGGTGGATCAAAGGAAGTTAGTAGATTGAAAATTCCTATCAAAACAGTAGCATTTACAGCCCATTTTTGAGCGGAAACTCTTACCACGGTTGTTATTTAAGATACTGATGTGGAAAGGGGATACCCGGCAACCTAATTCTCCCGCTATGCCTCCCTTCCCCACTGATTTACCCAAATCTTCCCGTTCCAACTTACCTAACATACAGGAAAACCATAAAATGGATTATCGACTTTAGGCTCCCGTACCAAACACTGTAGATGCGCACCACTCTGTTCGTTTCGAATTCGAACACGCTCCTCAGGCATGAACAGGCTGCCATCCTGGAAGGAAAAGAACAAAGATCTGTCTTCTGCTTTTCTGTTCTGCCCAGGAAAAAGAAAAGTGCAACTCCTCAGCCCGGAGCCAGGAAGAACAATTACAAACCACAACCCCCCAAATCTTAAAGGCACAGCAGAGGAAATGAAAGACTGGCAAGTCTTTCCAAAGAGCAATTCCTTTTCCCACCCCCCTCTCTATTCAGGGTTGTCAGGAGAGGGAGCCATTAAAAGCGTTTTATTTGTGGAAAAAGCGTCTTCTTCATTAAAGGGGTTTGATTTGGAGCTGTAATTCCTGGGTTCATGGGAAGGAGAGGCGCTTTCCCTTGCATCTTGGTAGGAAATTAGCTGTACACCAGGGGTGTTGAAGTCTGGCAACTTTAAGACTTGTGGACTTCAACTCCCAGAATTCTCCAGCCAGAACTGTGTTCAACTTCCAGAATTCCCCAGCCAGGAATTCTGGGAGTTGAAGTCCACAGGGTAAAATTTGGCAAGCTTGCACCTCCCTCCTGTACAGTATCTATCTATCTATCTATCTCTCTCTCTCTCTCTCTCTCTATCTATCTATCTGAGACACCCCTTTTATTCTGCACTTTCTTGTTCTCCAATTTCAGCTAAAGTCTTTTGAATGCAAATCCGGGGAGCGGGTGCGTGAATCCAGATCCGATGGGGGTTTCTGCCCAATTTGATTTGGGAAATCCCAATGAGTTTCACTGAGGTTTCCTAATCCTAATTTAACAGATAACGGATAATCGGAGTTGGAAGGGACCTTGTAGGTCATCTAGTCCAACCCCCCCCGCCGCCCAAGCGGGAGACCCTACACCAGTTCTGACAAAGGGCAATCCAACCTCTTCTTTGAAGGTCTCAAGTGAAAGGCTTCCAAGGTGAGAGGGGAAAGAAGGCGAGGCACGTTCTTCCCTGACGAAAGGGGCTCATTAATTCATTTCAATCCCCAAATTGCACCCCGTAACCCAATTCCTAGCTTGCTGGTCTTCTGGTAACCAAACCAGGATGGCTTCAGATAGTTTCTTGGCAGGCAGGTGGCGGTTCTTCACCTTTCTCTTTTGCGGGATTTCCTCGTGGTCTCCCATCCCGAGGTTATCCAAGCCCTCTATAGTCTTTTTCTTTTTCTTTTTTTTGCAAATCACCCCGCTGGGACTCAAAGGCATCTGAGCATCCTCATCCTCGGGGAGCAGCCCCTTCCAGGGGGTGATGCATTCCAATGCAACTCCCCAAAGCTTCCTCCAGCCGGCTGTGGATTCTGGGCGTTGTAGTCCAACTCCTCCTGAGGGCCTGGTCGGGGGAGGGAAGGCCCAGTTCATTCGTCCGCGAGACCATCCGCGACCCCTCCCGAATCGACTCTTCCCTCTTCATTTTTAAGGAAATTCTATTTTTTTTCTTTCCCTTCTTTTTTCCGCTTCCTCGCATCGCGCAGGCGCGGTGGGATCGCGGCTCTTTCCCCTCCACCCCGCCCTTCCCGAGACCTAACCTTGTCCCGCCCTTCATACGTCATCGCCTGGAAGGGGCGTGTCTTCCTCCGCTCAACAAGCCCCGCCTCTCTCCCTCCCTCCCGCTCTGCCGCCATGCTGGTCACGTGCGCAGAACTGGGCCCCGTCGCCTAGCAACCGTCGCTTAAAGGCCTGGGCGGCCCGGCGCTTTTCCCGAGGTGGGGAAGGGGCGCGAGGGGAGGGGAGGTGGGAAGCGGGGCGGTCTTTGCGGGCCTGCTTAAAATTTGGGACCCTCTTCCTTTTAGCCTGAATGGGAAGGGGCTGGGCTTCCCCCACCCCACCACAGGATGCAGTTGGGGGGGACCCCAGGAAGGACTGAGGGGTCTCGGGCCCAAATTGGGAGAGGGGGGGCAAAAAAGGAAAATTGACCTTTATTTTCCTGAGGAGGGAGGGGGAAATGCACCCAAATAGGGCAGTTCCCAATTGCAAGAGGGGTGGACTACAGCTCCCAGAATTCCCCACAGCTGGGGAATTCTGGGAATTGTAGTCCACCCTTCTTGCAGTGGCCCAGTTTGGGAAGCAGCGCAAGGAGGTGGTTGGGCCCCCTTTGGGGGGTCTAAATCCCCCCCAAACCACCCTTTTTTAGGCTGCCGGCTATGTCAGTAGAGTAGTTGAAAGACCCCCGTCCACAATGAGAGGGAGGGGAGGGGGAAAACTTTGCCTTTCATGAAAGGGGTGGTGGGTGCAGCCCCAAAAGGTGCCCAGCCAGGTTGTGGATGGACATAGAATCTTATAAGTGAGCTGGATGGATAAATTAAATAATAATAATAATAATAATAATAATAATAATAATAATAATAATAATAATAATAATAATAATAATAATAATAATAATAAAAATCGAAACATAGGGTTGGAAGAGACCTTGGAGGTCAATCTACTCCAACCCCCCTGGCAAGTGGGAGACCCCCCTCTGAGCATCCTTCCTTGGTGGATACGGCCACCCACCATGGACAAAGGGAATCCAGATAGCCGACCAGGAAGAGAGGAAAAGAAATTCACAACCGATATAACGGAAGAGAAACAACCCTTGCGTTGAAGAAATAGTTTTCTGCATTTAATGGCGTGTTTAAAGAGTCTTTTTTTGGGGGGGGGGGGGTTTGAGCAACTTTAATTAACGTTTAATCAAAATGTAATTGAATTTAATTAATTTTTCGCTTATTTAATTTGTAAGCCTCCCAGAGTCACCTTATAGAGGACATGGGTAGCATAGAAATTCAATCAATCAATAAAAATAACATAGTAAAATGATTAAAAGATGCTTCAGATCATCGAAATGGGGGAATTGGGGGAAGAGCTAGATCTTAACTGGCTTTCTGAAGACTGGCAGAGTTGGGGTCAGGTATGGTTGAAGAAATACCAGATTTGGAAGGCGGGGACTTTTGAGAGTCCTGCCACCACCATCCTCCTTTCCTGTTGCTTTGTGAATTTTGGAGAGAACCCCCTATTAGCAGTGACTTTTTCTCTTTTCCCCTCCTGCAGATACTTTTTCTAGACGCCATCATGAGCGACCAACTGAAATTCATTGTTGAGAAGCTCAACAAAGAGCCCTTCAAAAAGAATTTCAACTTAATCACTTTTGACTCTCTGGAATCAACGCAGCTCTTACAGTTACTGAGTGATGTTCTGGGTGAGATTGATCCCAAGGTACGTCAGACTTTGAACCAGGTGGGAAAAAAATGGGTGCTTGGAAAACTTGGGGGTATTGGCCTTATCACAGTGATGGTGAACCTTTTTCTTCTGGTGTGCCGAAAGCGTGTGCGTGCCGGCACCCACAATGCAATGTGCCCTGCCTCCTCTGTGCATGCATGTGCAACCCACCCACGCCCGCCCTCTTACCTACGCTGCACATGCATGCCTCTCCCAGCTGATTTTCGGCCCATTTGAGGCTGTTTTCGCCCTCCTGGGAGCTCAAAAGAAACCTCTGCAACAGGCCGAAAAATTGGCTTGTTTCGGCACTTCCAGTATTTCCAGAAATAAGCTGGGAGGTGCGCATGCGCAGTGCAGGTAAGTTTGGCTGGGGCTTGCGTGCCCACACAAATGGCTCTGCATGCCACCTGTGGCACAGGTGCCATAGATTCACCATCACCCTGGGTTTTTTTCCTGCATTTTACCAAGCAGGGATGTGAAACTCGATTTCATTGAGGGCCGCATCAGGGTTGTGTTTGACCCCTGGTGTGTGGGGAGCATGACCACCTCGACATCACATGTGTCGGGGTGCCTGTGGTGGGCTGAGCACTCTGCCAGTGAAAATGGGCTCCCAATCTCCCTTTTCGGCTGCAGTGGCTTCCTGCAACCCTCTGACAGTGAAAACGAAGCTCGGGAGGAACATTTCGGCACAGGAACCCCAAATGGTCAGCCATCACTGAACTTGGTAATCCTGGGAATCTTGTTTTTTCCAGCTTTACAGTTACAATTCGATCTGATGGCTTGATCATTTAGACTAGCCTTATCTGAGCCGGCCTCCAGATCTGGCAAAGTCTGGACTGATCAAAACGCTGGATGTTTTCACTAACTTATCTGCAGGCTATCAGGTTGGGGAAGGCTGATGTACCAAAGGCAAGATGTGGCTGGCTTAGTGGTTTGGCTCAAAATGAAGACCCTTTTCTTCATCTTGAGAGAGTCAGACCTGCCTAAGACCATTGAACTCCCATGAATTTAACTATGCCCGTCCTCCAATCACGGAAGGGGGGAAAAAGCACATCTGAGTCCATGATTAATGTTTCCACTTCCTGGATGTTTCCTAGAACATCCCCAGACTGTTAACATTCATTATATTTGATCCCCTTAAGCTGCACATAGTAATGTAGTTTATTGTGTCAGTTATACTTCAACTGTGGTTAAACCTTTCAGCACATCGTTGACATTAGAGAAGAACTGCCAGAACACACAGCGAAACGGATGTTGACCCTGCTCGGCATTCTCAAATACAAACCTCCAGGAGGTACCAGTGACTTGTAAGTAGTAGTAAGTGCTAGTAGTAGAGGTAAAGTATTAAATGTATATGCTGCCTGAGTCCTATAGTTCACAGTTTGTTAAGAAGCATTTTAAAACAAAGGAATAACACAACCCTCTTCACAAAACACACGGTTGTTATAAAATTCAGCTGTTGTTGAACACATTAACATATATTTATACGAAACTTATCTCTTCTAGAGCCACCAGTTTGCTAGCCTACCTGTCACATAATAGTTCACCATTATCCCTCTTCATTCGATAATCTTAATTTTGAAGACTTGGCTGAGGAATTGGGTGTAAGGATAAGGACAATCTCAGAAATCTGTTTTGCATTTATGTTTCCACCTCAGGAAGTTTAAAAACGTAGAGGGGTTAGGGGTTAGGGTTAGGGTTAAAATCGGTTGGATTCCGCTTCCAGGCTAACACCGTTGCTTCGCGGATTTCTTTTGTTCAGGCTGGATTGGACCGCTGCTGCGTATACTGTATTTTTTCAGCCCCATTTAAACATTCTGCTTGACACTAGAGGGTGCTGCTGTTTTAATACAAAGTCCCGGTCTTTTTTTTTTTTTTCCAAAGAGCTTACAATATAAAACAGACAGTTCCTATTTAGGTGATTAATGGCAAACCGGTAGCTGCTTATTAGTTAATTTCCCTGAACTGCAGCCATGACCGTGTGGGGGAATTTGCCAGGTTTATCTGAAGAGGATGGCATTTAGCATGGTCCCAGGGCTAAATTAAATCGGGCACGTGGTGCTGTGGCCAGCTTTTACAGGCAACCTCCCAGGCACGGCTGCTGAAAAGGGAGATTTGAATGCATTTGTCTGAATAGATAATGGGCTGGCCCTTCATCAAGGCAGTCTGTGAGAGCAGCTGGGGATGACACCTGGAAGCATAGAAAAATTACCCGCCCTTTTGGAAAATGTAGAAAAAGCTGAGAAAAATTGGGAGACAGGTTGATTGATGAAGAATCAGACAAGAAACCGTTGTCTTTGAGGTTGAAAACCTCAGAGTTTAACTGCTTTAACTGACCCTTAGCCTTTTGATAACTGGGCAAGAAACTAACTCTTGGCTACCATTATTTTAAACCTTTGAATGATTTTATTCCCGTTATCGCAGGAGCACCTTCCGTCAAGGCTTAGTGACGGGAAGCAAGCCCGTCATTCACCCTGTCCTGCACTGGCTCCTTCAGAGGACCAATGAGCTCAAGAAAAGGGCCTACCTGGCCCGCTTTCTGATCAAGATTGATGTGCCAACCGAGTTCCTTCAGGACGACACAGTGGCTGATACCAACAGACAGGTAGCCTTGATCATGTATTTCTCATCCCTCCTGCAAGAAAGCTAGGCACACACACAAAAATCATTCCAATGGCGGCTTGTAAGGCAGGTTGAACCAAAGGCAGGTCAGGGATAATCACCTCTTTGGGTTTCTTTAAATGTGTCGTGCTTGATAAGTTTCCATCTGCTGAGGTAAGACCTAGGATTTTGCTCTGTTAGGTCTTAATGTATATATTTGGTATATACATTAATACATAACAGTTATGCATGAAAGTATATATTTTATTTAGGGGGGACTAGAAATCGTGTTTTTATGTCATCTAATTGCAAAAAAAGTATGTGTACATTTGTTTTTCTGTGCTTTGTTCTCTAAATTCAGGACAAAGGTGCTTTGGGATTTAATTTATAAGGTTCGATCTCTAAAATGGGTCATTTCAAGAAACAACATACATCTATTAATTTGTTCACCTGTGGTTAGATCAGGGATCCCTGGGGGGTATAACTCAAGCATGACTGTGTTCAGAGTTAATGGATTATAGTTTTGGCATTAAAAATCATCTTTTTCTCTTTGGCAGTACGAAGAACTGATGGAAGCTTTCAAAAGCTTACATAAAGAATGTGAACAGCTCAAGACCTCTGGCTTTTCAACGGCAGAAATAAGAAGGGTAACAAAATGTTGAGATTTCTAAATGTTTGAGATTGAAATCTGAAAATGAACATAACATTTCTCAAAACAGGCAAAGTCACTTCGGTCTAAATTTACATGGTCCTCCAGCTCAGAAATATTTTACAAGCCCACTGCCAATTCACAACTGCTTTGTTCCCTGAGGTTGGGACAAATTGAGAATGGAAGCCCCTGAGAATTTATAAGCCATAAATCTTGGTGCCATTTCTTCACCTCTACAAATTCTGTAAACAGGAATGTCCAGCCTTGGCAACTTTAAGAGCTGTGGACTTCCAGTCTCAGAACTCCTCATCTAGCATGACTGGCTAGGGAATTCTGGGATCACAGATCTTAAAAGTTGCCAAATTTGGACACCCTGGCATGACATAAGGCCGAATTCCTCCTGAATATTATAAGATACGGGAACTATTTTATCGGTGATAGAGAAAAAATATGAAAGCTAGAAATAGCCAATAGAGTAGTGAAATATAGAAAATAGTTTTATAAAATTAAACGTTAAGGAGTGTTATAGTAATGGAGATATTGTGTATATTAATAAGATTAAAGAATTAATACCAAAGTAATGAACATGGATGTAAGTTTTAATTGTTACTGCACAAGGTATTTGAAGTCGGACGACACACCCATTAAATGGAAGGTGAATTGTATGTACCTTAAATAAAATAATAATAATAATAAAATAATAATAATAATTCCTCCTTTGAACACAGTGAGTTTATTCTAATTAACGCACCCAAAGTAATATAATTAGAATCCTGAGCTGAATTCACTGACATTCTCTTTGTGGGGATTTTTGATTTGCTGGGCTGAATGGTTCCTCCACGCTTCTAATATGCCACCCGATTTGCGTCTTGTGTCACTACTAGGATATCACCGCAATGGAAGAGGAGAAGGATCAGCTGGTGAAGCGAGTAGAACGGCTGAGGAAGCGGGTGAGTAAGTAGGCGGCTAAGTAGGGTGGCCCGAGTCCCCCCCCCTCCACCCCTCGGCCTGCGGGAATGCAAACAAGAATTAAGGTTTACAAGCTGTGAGTCTGGAGGAGGCATCGGATGTCTCCCAGGAGGAGAAGCCAACCTTCTCCAGGCAGGGCTCCAGAACTTCTAAAGAACTTGAGCCCAACGACACGGAGGGAGGAGGAGGAAGAGGAGACGACAGCTCCTCGAAGTCTTGAGGATAGGAAGGAAGGATGGCGCGAACTTGTAAGACACCCGATCCCTCAGATGGCTTTCTCGGCTCACCCACTTGGCTTGTCCCCTTGCTCCAAAGGTGGAGTCGGTGCAGAACCATCAGCGGATGCTTGAAACGGCCCGGCAGCTTCGGGTGGAGAAAGAGCAGGAGGAAAACCTCACCCAGCAGAAGCAAGAGCAGAAAAACCAGGTAAGGCTCTCCCGTTCAAGGAATTCTTGGGGTTCCCCCCCACCCACCCCCCAGAGACGCCGGCTTTCTTATTGGTTCAATACAGGTAGTCCTCCGCTTGCAACAGTTCCTTTAGCGGTGGACACGACAACGGCCCTGAAAAAAAAGTGACTTTCTGGCCGTTTTTCCACACCTCCAACCGTTGGCAGCGTCACGTGAACCAAATTCAGACACTTGGCAAGGGACTCACAGTTATGACGGTTGCCAAGTCCCAGGGGAATCACCTGATCCCCATTTAGGACCTTCTGACAAACTCACTTAACAACCATGCGAACTTAATCACTGCAGCAAAGAAGGTCGTAAAGTAGAACAAAACTCACTTAGCCGCTGTTTCACTTAGCAACAGACATTTTGGGGCTCAATTGTGGTCCTAAGCCGAGGACTACCTATATTCCTTTTTTCCCCCCCAAAAAAACTGGTTCTAAACCTCCCAAGAATCTTTATTCTTGGGAAGAAATCGGGGTTCACTTTAACTCCCTCCCTGCTTCCTCATACCAGACCTTGGGGAGCAGGGGCCTTGCTTGCCAGCCTTTGAGATGACAGGCTCATCATCATCACTTGACCTCTCTAGGAAGGCTTTCTCCATGGTGCTTCGCCAGCACGATGTTAACCAGGTCCATTTAAAGAGAGAGAGAGAGAGAGAGAGAGAGAGAAAAGCTTTTGCGCAGAGTTGGCACAACAGGTGGACAGTTTGTCTTGCCAATTCTGCCATTTCAATGTCTCCTGATTCCTGGGAGGGAACAGAGAGCCCTTTGTATGCGTCCTCCATCTATTTAGCGGTTCTTTCGCAGAGGTTTCCTCTTTGTTTGGCATGAAGCTATCTTATTTCCAAAGAATCGGGGTGGAGGAATAACCTCTCACCACCCCCACCCGTGCTTATTTTCTCGCCCCCCCTCCCCCCCAGCTTTTTCACGCAGAGCAGCGGCTACACCGAGTTCAGCTTCAGCTCAAGGATATGCGTCATGCAGCCGTGGATTCAAAGCCAGAAAGTAAGTCTTGGAGTCTTCCCCATCCACCCTCCTCGACGCACAAATATACTCTTTGTCTTCCGCCCAAAACACGCACTTAAAAAAACACTGCATAAAAAAAAGCAAAAGTTGTAATTTCTCCCCTCCCCCTCTGAATTTACATTTTCATTTTCTGAGTTATTCTTGGTGCAATTTCACAGCTTTCTATTTCTGTTTGTCTCGGAGAATCCTATCTCCGCGAAGGATTAATCCTGGGTGTTTAAAAAAAAACAAAAAAACCCCCAACCAACAGATTGACCTGCTCAAAGACAGCCCCGTTATCCTATTTTTAAAACTTAACCTCTGAAATATTGCCTTTCCTCTTGGGTTCTAGCAGGCCTGCATAGTTTAGCGCAAGCTAGACTAAGATATGGCTCAGGTCTTTCCTGCTAAGAACCGATGACATCAGCTGTTGATAGAGCTGAATAACACTGAGTGATGGTCCATCTCAGATTAAAGTACTTTAAAGTTGCCTGGATTTTCAGCTGGAGCGTTTTAAGTCATCACTGCGGAGAGGCAGAAGGCAGAGAAGTCCGGTGGGGATCCCAATTAGCCGCCTGAACTTTTCTGCAACAGCGGAGGAAGGAGCCTGCAGTCTTCGGCACTCAAAGGGTGCTTTCTTCAAGAGGCCCCTGGGCTTCCTGGTTTTTCTCTGAAAACGTTTCGCTTCTCGGACAAGAAGCTTCTTCAGCTCAGTGACAACAGAAGTATTGGGACAAGTTGCAGAATTTGTGAAGAAGGCACAACTAACCCAGAGCCGAAGAAGCTTCTTGGATGAGAAGCGAAACGTCTTCAGAGAAAAACCAGAAAGTCCAGTTGTTTCTTGAAAAAAGCACCTTTGGGACAGGTGGATGGCAGAGAATCTCCATATACGGTCTTCACAACTGTTTATTTGGGGGGGGGGGGTAAGCCGAGATTATATACGCTGTATATACCTTTGGATGAATGCAATCAGAAGCCCTAAATCTTACGTTAGGCCTCAATCCTGCTGCAGAAAAAAAAAAAAATTTCCTGTCAAAAAGTGGAAACCACTCGTGTTTATAGTATCAACAGAACCACTTAAATATTTGATCCTTTTCCCTGTTTGGTATCAACACAAGGATTAGAAGAATTAGGTCCAGGAATGCCAAAACCCCCCAAAAATCAACAGCTCCCATTTATTTTACAGAAGGTTGACGGGAGCTTTCCAAATATCATCAACAAACGTTCTGACTTCTGAATTTCACATTGACGTAAACAGCAAGGAGTAATTCTAAAGAGAGTTTCCGTGTCAGGCGTCTTCTAAAGAGGACCTAGAGAATTATGCCCAGCTACATTGGTGACTTAATCTTCACTGGCATTGGAAGCATCACCTGGGTTTTTTTGTAATTTTTTAAAATAACTTACAATACGTTTGTAGCAGCCCACCCCCCGAATAAATCATTTACCATTGCTGTCTGGCTGGGGAATTCTGGGAATTGAAATCTACGCCATCTTAAAAGTGCCAGAGTTGAGAAATGCTGACCTGAGCAAACCATAGTTCCGGTCCGGCCTCTTAGCTAGCATTCTATCCTGGTTCTCCGATGTAGCGACGGGGGAGGTTTTCCCTGGATGACATTTGGTGTAGTTTTGCACGCAAACGGCAAGCCACCCCCCGCCCCGGGGGCCTTAAGGCTCAGGAGAGAAGCGCTACCCGTCTTGAACTGAACCACAGGCAGTTGGATGGAGACGGCCACGTCTTCCTCTCTCCAGCTTGAGCACATTCCTTAGTGCAGCCTCGCAAAAAAAAAAAAAACAGCCTGCCTGTCTGGGCAGATCCGCTCTTTTCTTTCTTCTAAGAAAAGGTGGGGGGAAAAAAACCCGACTCCGGATGAATACGAACTCGCAGCTTTGCGCACGTAATGATGCCGCTGGCAAAATGGCCCTCGAGGGACCTGAAGCCCCAGGCAGGGCCTGGCTTTAGACACTCGACAAAGAAACACTGGGGAGAAAAGAGATTATGAGAGATAACAGAAAACCCTGAAGTGCATTTTATTTTTTTTATTTTATTTTTCTCCTCTAGCCTCCTTGCGAAAGTCAGGATTCTTTGAAGAGGCTCGGTCAAACTTGGGTGGGGGGGAAACTAGGATGGCTCTCGGTCCCCCCCGGGGTGGGGGGGCTAATCTGAGAGTCTGAAGTGGGCAGTTTTCAAAGGAGACCCTCCCTGTGTGCATTTGGGATCAGTGACAGGATTCATTGGGTGACTCAGGACCACTTACCGCAATCGACAGAGAGAAGCTGGCATGTAATTTTTTGTCCCTCTCTGAAAATGCAAGCCTAACCTGCTTCCCGAAGCAAAGAAATGGGATAGTTTGTGGTCTTGGCTTAGGGGAGGAGAAACGAGCGTCCATGAAATATCAAACCGACCCCAGAAAAACAGGACTAAAAGCTGTAACCTAATTCCGGTTGGCGCAATCCATTCCTTAACAAGCCACGATGACGTGCTGCGTTCTAATCGTAAGCCGTGTCTCCCAAAGCTACCAAAGCCGAGTAAAACTGAAGTAGAAAAATGCTGCGGGTGTCATAGGATGGAAGCCCCCCCGTATCTCTCCGACTTTTGCAGGTTGCGATGTTTCCACGCTTAGGGACTCTGCTTTGGGTTCCTGTGGCCTGTTCAAACCCACAAAGTAGACAAGTTTCTTATTTTGTCCAAAAAATAGCTTGTCTGGTGTGAATTTCAACTCCCAGATTTCTCCAACTTTCTTCTAGTTGCCAAGGTTGAGAAAATTGGTTTAGGCTGAAAATGTTTCCTCCATCTTCTATCCCTGTTCAGAAAATGGAGGGGAAAAAAAATGGACACCTCTCCCTACAAAAATCTACGCGCTTTTAGGATTTCCCCGGCTTACTTTTTATCTGCTAGCATGTTGTATATTTATCTCTGCCAATTGAAACCTGGGGGCCTCCTTCCTTATTGGTTCCCACAGAAATTAACGCGATCTGCTGCTAAATTAGCTGGGTCTAAATTACAGTTATTACAGCCTGACGCTAAATGGCCCTTCTCCTCCCTTTGTTTAGACACATGCAGATGTGAGGGTTTTGTTCTGCTTTGTTGTTCAGGCTTAATGAAGAGTCTAGAAGAAGAGACCAAGTTCAACACTTACTTGGTCTCCGAGAAATTTCCCAGAGAGCTGGAAACGAAGAAACAGTCCTTGCTTCTCCTGCAGAAAGTGGTGGCCGAGCCAGCCATGGGCCAGTCGGATCTCAACGAGTTGGAAACCAAAGTAAGTGGGCAGGGAAATAAATAGCCCTGATGAGGTTGCCTAGTTGGGTCACAAAACGTCTGCAAGAAAACAAGCTGTACGGTTTGCCAATTGCACCCTGGCCAATAGGACAACACTCCAGAGGATTAACGTCATTGCCCAGAGGATCCTGGGTTGCCCTCTCCCCTCTTTGGAAGAGCTTTATAGCTTCCGCTGCCTTAAGAAAGTTCAAAACATTCTCAAAGATCCATCTCATCCTGGGCACCCTTTTTTTTTTTGAACTATTACCATCTGGCAGGCGGTACAGAATAATAATAAAAACAAGGACAAATAGGCTGAAAAACAGCTTCTATCCCAGGGCAGGAACTATACTGAATTCTCCTGTATAGTGCAATATGAATGCAATATCAGGGGTTTTAAATTGAATGTATAGAATGTGAAGAATGGGTGTTTGTGTTTTATTTTTATAGTTATAATGTACACCGAAGATGGTGTTCGATTCCGTTGTACGAGGTGCAATGACAATAAAGTAAACTAACTAACTAACTAACTAACTAACCAGGGTCAGAGAGCATCAAGGATCCCACAATCCTCCACTCCACCAACTCCCCTCCCTTTTAGCCCTGATGATGTTACCTAGTTGGGTCATGAAACTTCTGCAAGAAAACCACCCGTCGCAGAGAACACCAAGAACTGTACAATAATAATAATAACCCTTCCCCTTCCCTTGACTAAAGGCCATTCCTTCTATAGAGAGAGTTGCTATTATTCTTTTTCAGGGGGGCACCTCTGGCCAGATGGCCTTGGGAAGCCTGCCAGTAAGAGGGGTACGTAAGAGTGGATATATTTGGAGTCATTCAAGGCTGGCTGGGAAGCATGGGAGCTGTAATCTACCCCCTTCATAAGGCACCAGGTTAGCCGAAGAGGGCTTAACATTCACCCTCTGTTGCAGCTGCCTAGGCATTGTCCACATGCCTTGAAATAGATGGCAGGGGTCACTTCAGGATAACGTTGGCCTCCCTGGAGACCCTTCTCAACATCCAGGAGCTGCGCCCTCATTCATGAAACCGCCAGAAGATTGCAAAGTCAATTTCTTCCCTCTGGGTAATAAATTCATGAATCAATATCCGTTTGCCTTATTAGCAGAAGCCCCAAAGAAGCTTTGGTAGTTAACGTGCCACCAGGCTGCTTATTTTTAGCCAAAAGAGATCAACCTTAAGCGAGGAGCAAAGAATCGGGTATCGGTGAGCATCTCTCTTCATGGCTTTAACCGGCTGGGAAGCCTGGCAGTGGGCTGGAGCGAAATCCAGCGATTGGCCGAGAAAGGGCTTTAAATTGAGATTTACAGGTGCGGTTGTTATCTCGGTTTCCTGTCCAGTAAAATGCCTTTGATTTACACAGTGTCATTCCAACAAGCAGGAATGAAAGAGGAGGCTGTGAGGTGTGTCTTTATCTCAAAAGATAAATCGCACCCAGGCAGGATGGCCTTGAATCCAATCTCCCTCGTTTAGGTAATGCAATAGCTGTCATTTAGGTTTGTGCTGTCCCACTGCAGCCGCCTCTTCGTGTGTTTTCCCAACCTCTAGTTGGGGCATCATAAATAACCAATCGTGGTTTTTCTCTCTCCGTTCGCTTTTTAACGAGACTCCTCCTTAACTGGTTTTTGATAGAATAGAGTCAAGTTTAAGCAGCGAGTCCCTGCCCGTTTGCCGAATATGGGTAATTCAGAGGCTGAACCGCACCTGTTATGGGATTGTAACGGGGACTCCTGACTTGAGCAAGTCGCTGGACTCCGTAACCTAACATCCCCTCCCAGCTCTGGAAGTTTGGCTTGAATTGCTTGCTCGCTGACAAAGGCCTTTAGGTGCTGAAAAGCACACAAAGTGAAAACAAGCTGTCTCCATTCGCTATTTTTAAAACTTTCCCCCAGCGTCATTGTAGAAGTTCGCTCAAAATTCCAGAAACCGTCTTTCATCTGAATCCATTCTTGAGAAGCTGGCCTATATCTGGAACTGGCCTCTCTCCGCAAACCTGGTTTGCTTTTCTAACCCTGGGCTGCGGGAAGAACCTCCTCCTCAAATGTTCTGTCTTTACAGATAAAGGAGGTCAATGCCCAGATCAACCAATTAATCGAGAAGAGGATGATGAAGTACGAACCCATCGATAGCAAATTTTCAATGTACCGGCAACAGGTGAGAAGACATTCTCGGCAGGACAAGCGCGAGGAGAAATTCAATACAGGGAAGTCCTCGGTTTACGATGCCAAAAAATGACTGTTGCTAAGCGAGATGTTTGTTAAATGAGTTTTAACCCCATTTTACAACTTATCCTGCCATTGTTGGTAAGGGACCCCAGTTGTTCTGGGGTCCTCAAACTTGGCAACTTTAAGACTTGTGGACTTTAACTCCCAGAATTCTTTAACTCCCAGAAGTCCACAAGTCTTAAAAGTTGCCAAGTTTGGAGGCCTCTGAGTTAGTAACTCGGCCGTTAAGTGAATCTGATAAAATCGTTAGCTGGGTTGACGTAACATGGCTTGGTTGGTCCTTGCATGGTGGAAATCCAGCCAGTTATGGCTTAGTTAACAATTATGGCTTGGTGAAACCATGGTCCAGCTTGCGTGAATCCAGTTATTCTGTCCTGGACTGAAACTTAATTCCATACAGCTTGGTTACCATGGCATTTCACATCCAGACGGCCATTTCTGCTATTATTTTCTCCTTTAGACATCAATTAGGGCAAGGGTCTTCAAACTTGGCAGGTTTTAAGGCTTGTGGGTTTCAACTCCCAGAATTCCTGAATTAACATGACTGGAGGAGGAATTCTGGGAGTTGAAGTCCACAAGTCTTAAAGTTGCCTTGTTTGGAGACCTCTGAGTTAGTAACTCGGCCATTAAGTGAATCTTTCCCATTGACTTTGCTCATCAGAAGGTCACAAAAGACTTCTGAATTTCGATCACGTGACCGTAGGGAGGCTGCAATGGTCATTAAGTGTGAAAAGCCGTCCTAAGTCCCTTTTTTCCCAGTGCCGTCGTAACTTCGGTCACTAAACGGACGTATCGTCAGTCAAGGACTACCTGTATTGAACACCGAAATCCCAGCCCCTGGGACTTGAGGCATTGCAGATTTCTTGATAGGGTGCTAATTGTGTTTGCGGGCATCTGACAATTCCAGAACTGTTAGCCAACCCTAATTTAATAGGTGGAACCAGATACAATTTTGGGTAGCGAATGTGATCCCAGGCCTTTTGTTGTTGTGAGCCTTGTATTACAAGGCTAAGTATGCTACATAATGTGCCGGTACAAGAGACCAGTTGGCTTTTCGTATAAAGTGCTGACATCCCTCGGAGGAGCCATGCCAGGAATTCAGAACTCCTCACTTCGTCAAAAACAGTTGGCCGCTTCTGCCCAGCTCCACGGGGGCCCTTTCCTCGGTTTCACTGGAGTGCCCCAGTTGTGTTTTTAGCTCCATTTGTCACCATGGGCCCAGGTGTGAGGAGCAGAGGGCTTGGATAACACCCAGATTGAATGATTTCAGCCAGATGTTGGAAGGTACCTTCAAAATTACCTGTACATGTGGCAAAGTCTGCCTTAAGAATGACTAAAGTGGCAAAGTCTGCCTTTAAGTTACTAAAAACACGAGGCTTGGCTTCCTTTGAAGAAATGTGTCCTTCTGTGATAATTTAGTTGTGAAATGTAGTTCTGCCTTGAACATTATATGTTCTTGTGTTAGATGTTACATATCAGTGGGCTCTGTAGAAAACTGGCCTCCTAGGGCTTTTATAATCCAACAAGAACAAAACCAAATGAAACCCACAAGTCTTAAAAGTTGCCACCCCTGATTTAAATGATAACTTGCAAAAGGTAACGTTTAAGAGGTGTGGACTTCAATCCCCAAAGTTCCCTACCCAGCATGGGTCAACTCCCAATTCCCAGAATTCCCCGTCCATCATGGGTGGACTTCAACTCCCAGAATTCGCCCCGCCACCTAAAGCTACTGAGGTTGGCATGCCAGCCCTTTTCCTGGCATCATCCTCTTCGACGCCCTAATACTAACCAGTCTGGGAATCCTCACAGGCTTCCATCATCTCGCGGAAAAAAAACGCCAAGGCGGAGGAACTTCAGACCGCCAAGGAAGAGATCACCAGCTTGGAAAGACAAATGATCCAGAAGTCGAGCCAGGCTCGGGAGCTGGACGGGACAGAAGTCCTGAAAGGCGATGAGGTAAGGAAGCGGCCATTTTGCATGCAGAACTAGGTTGGGGTCCCCAAGATGGCTTCCCTTGTTACCTGGAAGAATTATGAGTTGTTGAGGGTTTTATTCCAGAAACCTGGTCTCGGTGGTTCCCTTTTTTAAGTAGCAGATTTGTTTTGAGCAAAACAAAACAAATCTGCTTTGTGACCCTGGTGCCAGCAATGGTTATTCTACACAACAGCAGCATGTCCTACCGCAGAGGCCAAAGATCTTACCTGTTGCGTGTCCACGAGGTTTTTAAGCACCTCACGAAATAATTTCACGTTGCCAACACACCTGATGGGAACCATCAGTCGAGTAGCTAAATGTGAAGATAAATTACACACACACATACACACACCGAATGAAAATGGAGAATTAGTTGTCGGGTTTAGGGCTGGATTGCTGTATGGAATGAAGAAAAGAGGAAGACCGGCAGACCTGCATGAACAACTTTGCAGGTTCAGTTCTCACAACAGCTAGTCATGGCCTCTTTTGAAGGCATCTGAGCTGCGTGTCTTCTCCACTTTTTCGACTGGAGTTCCATCAAAGAACAGGGCTGCCTATGAGAGTCACCAATGTCTGAATAACCCCGTCTATTTCAGACTTATCATGACTTATGATCTAGACTTGATCCTATATTGTTGTATATTTAAGTCCTCCTCCTGGTCTGTCTTTCCATCTAGCGGGTGGTTTTTAATCTCCTGTCCCCGAACGAAGGTGTTTGAGAACAAAGAACCTCACGGTCGAACTTGTCCCTGGTTTTTGATTCAGCACAATTTAATTCCAACCTCCAAGTATTCTTAACCTTAACAACTCCGAGCTGGAGGAGGAGAAATATCTTTTCAAGGAATCAAGGATGCTAACCAGAAGAGCTTAACCCGGGTCTTAAGTCAGGATGTGACTGTCCCCTTGGTGGCTTCGGGACTTCCCTAGGATTCTTTGCCAGCTGGAAAATGCCAGCCTAAAGACCCTCTTGCTTTGAGAAATGCCATCCTTGTTAGATCGCAGAAGAAGTGCGAAATCTGGGCCCGGCTTTAGTAGAATTTTTTTATTGGTCCAAGGTGATTGGACACACAAGGAATTGGCCTTCGGTGCAGAAGCTCTCAGTGTACATAAAAAACCGCATTCATCAAGAATCATAAGACGCAACACTTAGTGCTAGGCATGGGATACTGAATAAGCAATCCAATTATACAAGGGAGCTTAAATAAAACAATATATACATAAAGATAAAGATACAAGCACCAAAGTTATAGTCATAAGCGGGAGGAAATAGGTAATAGGAAGGATGAGAAGAAGAATAGTGATACAGTTTGACAGTGTTGTGGGAATTAGTTGTTTAGCAGAGGGATGGCATGTGGGGGAAAAACTGCCCTTGTGTCTAGTTGTTCTGGTGTGCAGCGCTCTATAATGTTGTTTAATACTTTAGGCATGAAGTTAGCGCCCTTAATGATTTGTGATGAGACCTTCAGTCGCTTCCAGCCTGCACATACCCCCTCCCCCCCGCCCAGGGGTTTGAGTTACTGGTATCCCCTTATGGCCTGGCTCTCACTAAGTTTGGTTCTCGAATGATTCAAGGCCTTTTCTGCCTGGACTACTTCTGCATGCCACCCATTTCATCCTCGGCTGAGGTCTTAACACCTCCACCCCAGAAAGGTCAGCTCAGGCTTATGGTTTTCCCCCTATTGCTTTCCAAGGCCAGGAAAGCCCAGGCCTTTGTGCCAAGGGAGGAAAACAGCGGGTGGGATTTATTTAATCGTGGGTTGTTGTTTTTTTTATTTTTATTTTTTTAAGGGGGGAATTGGGGAAGAAGATATTCAAGGGCTAAAGAGGCCTCTTGCAGAAGGGACGACATTGTTCGAAAAATCCAGGCCAGGCTGGCAAGCTTCTTCCTGCAGCTATCGAACCGTAAAAATTTAGGAATCGCATGCCTGCACGAGAGAGAAGGGGAGATGGTTCAGTTACGAGCGATGTTAGGTAAACCAGGGATAATTTTAGCTCCCTTTCACGGTACATTGTACTCTTTGCAGTTGAACCCCAGTTCCAGGGAGGTAGGATTCCAGGTAGGCTGGTTATTTTTCTTGTGACAGTCGGCTGACCATTTATGTAACAGATCTTTATCCCACCTTATAAGTAACTCAAGGTGGTGAACATACATAATCCACCCTTCCTTCCTTCCTTCCTTCCTTCCTTCCTTCCTTCCTTCCTTCCTTCCTTCCTTCCTTCCTTCCTTCCTTCCTTCCTTCCTTCTATTTTCCCACAACCATTCTGTCAGGTAGATTGGGCTGAGAGGGAGGGACTAGCCCAGAATCACCTGGCCAGCTTTCATCATGCCTTTGGTGGGACTAGAACTCACAGCCTCCTGGTGATTGGCCCTCCTTGTGAAGGATAGAAGAACGGACCGGCACGTTCAAGTCAAAAGAGCCCGAGACGTGGCAGGCAGGAGTGGACCTTCGCCCTTTGCGTTTGTCCTTCCTTGGGTATCTTGCTAGCCAAAAGCTGGGGAGGAGGGAAAACGGGCAGAATAGACCTTTGGGTCACTAAAAACTGAAGGAGGATCCGCACTGTAAGCCACCTGAGCATGGGATGGCCAGCTTGGTGCCATATTTTGTAAAAAGAAGATCTGTTTTTTTTTATTTCAGGCCCACCCGGCCTTCTAGTTGAAAACTCAAGCATTCCAAAGCCAAATCTTTCCCAGATGTTTCTGTTGGGTCAGAACTCCCCAAGGGGACCCTCCAGCTAAATTGAGAGCGAAGTCTTTAAAAATCAGGCAAACTCCGTGCCAGCAAAGGGCAGAACGAGCCAATGGTGGCAATTATTGTTAAGAATCGCCCGCCTGGCCCCATCGAAAGAGCTCGTCCCATTTTTCTTCTACCAGAGTTCACCTTCGCCGAAGGGGCTTGGAGTCTGGCACACGGGTATGTCTTCCAGAAAGGAGGAAAGAGAAAAAGCACCCACTTTTTCTCTTTCCCCCTTTCTGGTAGACCTTGAGGGGGCTCATCCCCTGTCCCCGGGAACGGAAGGGACCCCCAAAGGGACATGCCCCTTGAGCCACGCGAGCCTCGTTCCGGGGGGGGGGGGCTCTTGGCCCAGAGCTTGTCACAGCCAGGCGTTTCCTCAGACTAAATTCTCTTAACTGCCTGCCTGAGCCCTTATTACATTAATTGGATGGGCAGTAAAACAGCTCCACTGTTTCCAGACTGCGGCTTCTGCAAACTTTATTTGAGGGCCTCCCGCCGAGATAATGAAGGAGCTTCTCTTCTCATCTCATGGGAGCTTAACTTTTGTTTTCTCGGTTTGTTGTTGTCGGTTTTTTTTACTCCTCTCTTTCTCTTCTGGGGTTGGAGGGTGGGGGGGAAGGAAGGAAATTAAAGCAAGTGTTAATTCTCTGGTTTTATTTACCTCTTTCGACCAGCGAGGATGCTTTATAGAGCTCCATGACAGCGACTGATGGAATCCTGGTTTCATGCACCTTGGGCAGGTGTGCCCAAACCAATGTACGAAAGAGACTCCTTTTCATGGCAATGTTGCCTATCTCACTCCCAATCCAGGATAAATGTCTTGATTTTCCTTCTCCCCATTCTATTTCTTCTGTGTTTCTTCTACAGAACTCCTGCTGAGAAATCTCTACAGAGTCTCTTCAGCAGGATTTCGGAAGTTAGAGGAAGGCAAGGATTATTGGGGAAGTTAAAGGAAGGATTACTGGAGGAGTGAATTTGCATCCCTACCAAGCAAAAGAACAGCAGTTTAGGCTCATGGCTGAAAGCCTGATGTATTTCCATTTTTCTGCTCCATGCAGCAGCAGCTACCTAGCTACTCTGGTATTTTCCCCCAGTATTTTCCCAGGCTTTTCTGTTAGGCTGAATTGTCGAGCAGATTGGGAAACAGTTGTTTGCATGATAGCCCCCTGGGAAGCTCCCACGGGCGACCAGAGGTACCAGAGGTTTTGGAAAATTGGGACGGAAGTTTTGGTTCGGGTTGCTTTTTAAAGGGATTTGTGGGGTTGGCAGGTTTCTTGTCTGGGGGGCTATCAACCCTTGCAAATCTCCACAAGCCAACAGAGACTTTTCCCCTTCCAAAAGGTATTGCATTAAAAATATATATATCTTTTTGAGACTCAACCTGCTTGGGGTCCCCCAGCATTTCCCCGACTGAAACCCGAACAAGCAGGATTTTCCTTCCTTCCCCGGCCTAGGTGTGCAGCAAAGACAGTTGTTCTTCAAACAGCCAGGACCTCGGTCTTTTTTAAAACCCGAGACGGATAAAATCTGGCTTTGCTGTCTGGCTGAAAAGTTTTACAGCTTTGGGGTTTAAAAATAGTTGCCAGAGCCCAGGGAAGCGGAGGAGACCTTGGCAAGAGACGGCAGATGAACTGGTGTGATTTTAAGATGGGCTGTTTGCCCGGGAAACTTTTTATAGCGCATACAGTTATCGGCCCAGGGGGGGGGGGCATGGGGGGGGGGAGAGGCTTTCACGGTGGGTTCATCTCGGACTGTAAGAATTTGTTCTTCAAATGGGACAGTATGTTTTACGCTTGGGGGGGGGGCTCCCTGTGCACCCCAACTCCGTTTTCTTTTTGAATAAATTCAAGGCGATTTAAGGCAACATTGAAAAACCAAACAGGATCCATCTCATCCTGGGCACCCCCGTTTACTTTTCTTTCTTTCTTTCTTTTTTTTGAGCTACTACTCTCTGGCAGACAGTACAGGATAGTAATAAAAAACAAGGACAAATAAGCTGAAAAGCAGCTTCCATCCCAGGGCAGGAACTCTGTTGCATTCTACTATGTAGCGCCCATATTAATGCAATATCAGGGGTTTTTCAGTTCATTTGTATAGAATGCGAAGGATGAAGGGGGGGTGTTTTATTTTTATAGTTATTATGTACACTGAAGATGGCATTTGATTTCATTGCACGAGGGGCAATGACAATAAAATAAACTAAGCTAAATGTCAACTAAAAAAAAGACTTCTTTGGTTTTTTTAGTTGCCAGCAGAAAGGGAGTAGGGGAAAGCAGTGAATTCCTTTAATGCCTCAGATGGCAGCCCAAAGCTGTCGGCGCATGAGATTATTACTGGAGAGCGTGATTGATGACTCTGGGCTATGGAGGCGTCCCATTGGAGGATATACACATCCAGAGGGTGGGGGGGAAGACCAAGGTCAAGGGGGAAATGAAGGGTGTATTTTAGTGTTGGCTGCATCCAGGTAACCCTGACATGGTCACTCCTTCATAAATCTTTTTTTTTTTTTTAACCCTGAGAGATGAGGCTAGAGACTCATGATTTGAATGCGGGTGGATTTAAACAAAATCAAACTCTGGCAGACGGTACAGGACAATGATAACAAACAAGGACAAATAGGCTGAACATCCCATTAGCTTCTATCCCAGGGCAGGAACTCTATTGGATTCTACTGTATTGTGCAATATTCATGCAACATCAGGGGTTTTCCATTCAAATGTATAGAACGCGGAGGATGGGTCTGTGTGTGTGTTATTTTCATAGTCACAAATTGTATACTGAAGATAGTATTTAATTTCGTTGTAGGAGGTGCAATGACAAGAAAGTAAAACTAAAACTAAAACAAAGAAATCTTGCATTTTCCTTTTGGTCCAGACGTGAACCTATCTAAAACGCTGTTCTTCTAAAGGCGGGTTTTCTGTTTCCATCCGAGAGAGCATGGCTTCTCGATTTCTCTCTCTTTCCAAAGAAAAAGGGAAGGGTTACTTTGGTCATAAAACGATAGGAGCTGGACCGGGCATCTTCCCCCCCAAAGGACGGTGACTCTTCTCGTTGCAGTTCAAGCGGTACGTTAACAAGCTCCGCAGCAAAAATACCCTTTACAAGAAGAAGCGCCTGGAGATCGCCGAGATCACAGCCGAGTACGGCATCCTGCAGCGGACGGAAGAGCTCCTGAAACAGCGGCACGAAGACATCCAGCAGCAGTTGGTAACGGTCCCTCCCATCTGGACTGCCCCGGGGCGTGGGGGTGGGTGGGTCGATGGCAACATCAACAGGAGATCCCAGGGCCCATCTTAAGTCCCAGAAAGGATCCTGGGGAGGCCTGGCAGGGGAGACGGAAGAACGACAAAATCGTTAGCTGGGTTGACGTATCGTGGCTTGGTTGGTCTTTGCGTGGTGGAAATCCAGCCAGTTATGGCTTAGTTAACAATTATGGCTTAGTCAAACCAGGATCCAGCTTGCGTGAATCCAGTTATTCTGTCCCGGACTGAAACTTAATTCCATACAGCCCGGTTGCCATGGCATTTCACATCCAGACGGCCATTTCTGCGATTAGTTTCTCCTTTAGACATCAATTAGGGCAAAGGTCTTCAAACTTGGCAGGTTTTAAGGCTTGTGGACTTCAACTCCCAGAATTCCTGAATTAACATGACTGGAGGAGGAATTCTGGGAGTTAAAGTCCACAAGCCTTAAAAGCTGTCAAGTTTGAAGAGCCCTGAATTAGGGCTTGTAGTTGGT
This sequence comes from Pseudonaja textilis, assembly GCF_049901715.1. Taxonomy (NCBI): domain Eukaryota; kingdom Metazoa; phylum Chordata; class Lepidosauria; order Squamata; family Elapidae; genus Pseudonaja; species Pseudonaja textilis. The sequence continues at coordinate 1,678,419 of NC_142004.1, forward strand.
CCGGCGTTTAAAGCTCTTTATCTTTTAGAGCAGGGGTGTCTTCACCTTGGTAGGTTTTAAGGCCTGTGGACTTCAACTCCCAGAGTTCCCCAGCCAGCCCTGCAATGCCTCCCCGTGGAGATAAGACTGGTGCCCCCTCCTCTTTCGAAACTCTTTCGCAAGGCCCCACTGGTTTGGCCAACGGGTCTGGAGCCCCCAGAGTGAGATTAACCCCCCCTCAAGTGCCTTATTTAATTCTCTTAACGGTTATCCTGGGGCTGGGGGAGAAATTACCGCTTTTTATTAACTTTTACATTGGGTTTTTAATCTCTGTAAGCCGTGGGGAGTCTCTGAGACTGAGTCGGGTGGCCACATACATTTTCTTAAATAAATTGAGATCTGGAACCCTGCAGCTTCTGAAGGACCTCCGGGGCCTGATCCCTCCCGCCAGCCTCATTTTTCTCTCCTCCTTCCTCCAGCAAGCCATCGAAGACAAGAAAGGAATCTCTGGCTACAGCTATACCCAGGAGGAGCTGGAGAGGGTGTCGGCCGTCAAGAGCGAAATGGACGACATGAAGGGCCGAACTCTGGACAACATGTCTGACATGGTACTGTCCAGAGACTTCAGGGGGGTGGGGGCGTTAGAGAAAGCTTGTCCTAACCCTGACCCCACCCTCTGCCATCCCTTTACACCAGAGGTCTCCAAACTGGGCAACTTTAAGACTTGTGGACTTCCAACTCCACATGCCTTAAAAGTTGCCAAGGTTGGAGCCCTCTGCCTTACACCCAGGATGCCGCAACCTGTCTTCTTTCTACGTGTGGCGCCCGAGTCTACTTCAGCTCCCATTCAGCAGGCTCCGCTCACAGAAACGCTTTCACTTCCCCACAGGTGAAAAAACTGAACACCTTGGTAGCCGATAAAAAGTCAAGCTTGGCCCCAATCATCAAAGACCTCAGGCAGCTGCGACAGAAGTGCCAGGTGAGTGCAGGCAATGCTCGGGATGAGGCTGAACGCCCCGCCCCTGCAGGGGTGGGATTCTACCGGTTCTGACTGGTTCTGGCGAACCGGATGTTAAATTTGCATCTCGTTCGCTGAACTGGGATTTGAACCAACCGGCTGGTCCCGCCCTGCCCCTCCCAGGGGTCTCCACGGGGCCCATTTTCGATGCAGGTAGTGCAGGGTCCACGCGAAGGCTCTGGGAGAGGGGAAAACGGGCCTTCCAGAACTCTGAAAACGGGCCTGTTTCCGGCTTCACCCTCCCAGAGGCCCGAGGGAAGCCTCCGGACTCTGCGGAAGGTGAAAAACGGCCCTCACGGAAGTTCCGGGTGGCTACGCCCACCATGGCCACGCCCACCCAGCAACCGGGCAGCAAACTGGTTGCTGGGATTTTTTGAATCCCCCCTCCCCCCCCAGCCCCAGAGTGCCCTGGGTTGCTTTCAGGAAGGGGGGGCAGGGGGGGGATTCAGGTGGGATTCAGGGGTGGGATTTACTTCAAATGCAGCACAGTCAGAGCATCCCTGCCATACTCCGAGCACCTTAGCAAATTCCTCTCCTTATAACTGCGTTGGGTAGCAGTTTACTGTAACAAGCACCACGGAAGCTAGGAATCTACCCTGCAAACTGATGGCTTATCCTGCATAGCGAGGCTCGGGGTCTGTCGGATTTAGATAGGTGCCTCTTGCTGAGGTTGGGCTGCCCAAGGACCAGCTGTTGTATCCACCTCCTTTGTTTTTTCCTTCCTCCCCAGGAATTAACCCAAGAATGCGAAGAGAAGAAATCCCAGTACGACAGTTGTGCCGCTGGTTTGGAAAGCAAGCGTTCGTCCCTGGAGCAGGTAAGCAAGGAGGAGAGAGGGGGGAGAATTCCTCTCCATCTTACTCTCTTTGAAGGTTTCACCCCACCCCCCCAAAACGTAACAGGGCCTGGTTTTCTACTAAGCGTTTAGGTTTGGAGTCGAGCAAAAGATATTTATTTGGGAGGAAATCCTATTTTCCCAATTGTAGCCTGTTGTTCCAAGTTGTGGCTTGTGAGATAAAATAATGACATTTAATCCATGCTTGGGCCAATTTAATCTCCCAGCTATTGACTTAGGGTTGTTGTTTTTTTTCCCCCCTCTTTGGATAAAAATGGGAGTAGAATATTTTAGGAGTAAGAAGCTCGCATCTTTTGGTTATTCGTGGTCTCCAAATCTCATTCCACTGAATCCGTCGAGGACGATGGGACCTTCAGTCCCACAGCATCTTGAGGAAAGGGGCTTCCAGGGACCTGCCTTTCACCTCCACCGTGATCTGACCTGCCTCTTGTGCTCCAGACGGCGAGTTCTCTTCCCTCTTCTAAAATGTCCCTTCTCTCCCGTCAGGAGGTGAAGAGCCTTCGGGAGGAGTGTTTACAGGAAGAAAGCAACTATCACCAGGTCAACTGCATGAAAATGGTATGCTGGTGAAAGAAAGCAGGTCCCCTCCCTCCCCCCCGCCCCCCGAGCAGGAAGTAGGGCTGTTTGAAGTCTAAATCCAGATGTTTCTTGTTAGATTTCCGAAGCACAGCTGCAGCGTGTCAAAGAGGAGGTGAAAATGTATGTTTCTTCGGATCAACAGGAAAGGAAGAAGGCAGTCAGGTACAGAGGCCCCTGGAGTGGGCATCTCTATTCAATCCATAACGGTTAGATCATCGGCATTGACACAATCCCCACCCGTCAATTGCAAAAGGCAGCTTGACGCGGAACAGCTGATATCCGGTGAGGATAACTTTGAATGCCCTCAAAACCTCCACGTCACTGGTGGTATTCAGCCGGTTCGCACCGGTAGCAACGATTTTGCGTGGGTCACCGAACCAGTAGTCACTTCTGGCTGGCCACGCCCGCCCGATGCTCGCCCCGCCCAGTCACTCCTTAAGGCATTTCTTCTTTTTTTTTCCCCGCCCTCCCAACAATCAGCTGTTCCTGCAATCAGCTGTGCTGGGATTCCCCTTGTTTACTTACTTGCTTTGTCCAGGAGGTTTCCCTGAGGCCCAGGAAGGCCCCCAAAAAAGGGGGGGGGGTTTGCTGCTGCAGTAAAAAAAAGCCACACCCACCTAGCCACGCCCACCTAGCTGTGCCCACAGAACTGGTAGTAAAATACGTTGAATTCCACCACTGCCCCACATCTCATCACATCCTCATAACAACCGGTTCTGTAGAACCAGTCTGAACCGGTAGAATCCCACCGCTGAATAGCTTGCCTCTCAAGAGTTAATGGGTGTTCCATCCCGGGAGGTTTTCAAAAATGGATGGGGCAACCATTGGCGGGGGGGGGTTGGACTAGATGACCTCCTAGGCGCCTCCCCCCCCCAGCCCTAGGATTCTGTGTTCAGTAGGGGAAGAAGGCTGCGGCCAGAGGAATCTGCAGCACATTGGGTGACAATGCCCACAGATGATGTGGTCTTCACTCTTCCACGCTCCTGTCCCAGCGTCGGGCGCAGGCGGCGGGTTTGCGTCCTGACATCGCGGGACATGCTTTGTCACGCACACACCTCGCGTGGGGGCTCCGGTGGCCAGCCCAGCTGCCAAAATACCACTTGTGTCCCTGAGCTACCTCTCAGCTCTCCGTGGATGGTGCTTCGACGGAAGGGCAGCCGGGGACAAAGAGGAGATTACATCTCCAAATATTTGCAGTGGCTTTTATAATCTGTCTGGAGGGAGGAAAAGAAGCTGCGATGGAGCAGGAGGAGAAACAGGCCAACCCTGAGCAAAAGGACACAGCAGGGAACCTCCTGCCAGGATGAGCTCCGGTGTCTGGGTCGGCTCCGTGATTTGTGTGTTTCCTTGTGTGTTAGGATTTCTCTTGGCATGTTAGGTGGCCGGTAGAGCAGTGGCCACCAACCAGTGAACTGGGGGCCACTGGGGGTCTGCGAGAAAAGTTTGGTGGTCCGCAGAGAAATGTCCCCCTCAAAGCAATTCATCGCGGCTGCGTGGGACACACAAGGCTGCGCTGCCCCCACGGGAACACAAGGCTTGTGTCACTTGCACTGCGAACAACACGAGGTAGTGAGGAGAAGGGGGAAAGGGCAGAAGGGGGGGACTTACCCCACATGCCCCATGGGCCTCGCTTGGCCACCGGGCTGCTTCTTTCCGCTTCTTTCTTCTGCTTTTGGCTGCATGCAAGGAAAGCAGCCAAAGACTTTCTTTCTCTCCCCCAAACTCCGCCAGAAATGAGTCTTTGGGACCCTGCAAGGCCTCCTGCTCCAAGAGGCTCTGCCGGCGCAACAAATGTCACCAAGACTCATTTCTGGCGGAGTTGGGGGAGAGAAAGAAAGACTTCTGCTGCTCCTGCTGTTTTCCTTGCATGAAGCCAAAAGTCTCTCCTCTCTCTCTCCCCCTGAGAACGGAGCCGGAGACGGTATCCTGTGATCCCAAATAAAGAATGATCGATCGGTAGGAAAACAGGACGGGGGATTTTCCTGCAGACTTTTGGGGGGGTCTTCCCAGGGTCTCTGCTGCTTTCTGCAGAGACCCTGGGAAAACATCAGCAAGCCACTGTCAGTCCAAATTCCTATTAGTGGTCCGCGGGATTTAAAATTATGAGTTTGGTGGTCCCTGAGGTCCAAAAGGTTGGCGACCCTTGCTTTAGAGCAACGTTTCCCACTCTGGGCCCCTTGAAGAGGTGTGGACTTCAACTCCCACAATTCCCCTTAATGCTGGCTGGGGAATTCTGGGAGTTGGAAGTCCACACCTCTTCAAGGGGCCCGGTTGACAAATGCTGCTTTGGAGTGATTGCTTTGTCGGTTTGTGAAGGAAAACTTTGTCGGAGTGTCCGAGGAGGAAGGCAGGAGGAAGAGGCAGAACTTGGTTCTGGAAGTCCAAGCTGCCTTTCTGGTGCTTCTCAACTCGCTCCCTTGGCCCAGTTCTACCCCAGATTTGAAACTGGGAGAAGCAACTCACCCGCAGGGAGGGATTCCGCATTTTGCATGTCTGCCGTGTTCAGCTGTAGCATTCCTGCATTTCTGTGAAATTTACCACCCCATTAATGAAGGCCGTGCCCCTAGGGCCGAGCAAGCGAGCCCCCCCACCCCACCCCCACCCCCACCCAAAATGCCCAAACCATCCAACTTCTCTTCGTCAGAAAGTTTTGGACAAGCCAGCAACCTGGGCTGCCCCGGCAAATGAGTTTCTCCAAATCCTTCGGTAAGCCCTGGAATGGAAGCCACATTCCGACAACCCATAAACATCGGCTCCCAAAGTCGGGAACCAGAAGTTCCCTCGTTCTTCTGATCCCTTCCCCATCTCTGCTCCATGGAGTCAGCCGTCAGGAATGCAGAAAAGTTAATTTGGCTCTCTAAAAATAGCGTTCACTTTCAAAAATTAAGGGGCATTCTTTCCGAGCCTCGTTTAAATAGCCAAGAAAAGAAAACAGTCTGGTTTCAGGAGCCGGCCTTCTTTTTTAAAAAAAAAAAAAAAAGAAAAAGCAGAAAAACAATACAGATCTGCGATCCTTGGAGAGATCCTAAGGTAAAGGCCTTGAAGGTGAGGGCCCTCCTGTTGCCAACAGAAGCAAAGAGAGGATCCTGACCTCTGAGTGGACAATGCGTTCCTGACGCCGATATCTCCTCCCCCATCGGAAAGCACTGTTGGAGGGGGCAGAGGTTGGAGGGGACACAGCCTGGAAAAATTAGAACAAAGTGAAGGTCTAAGGGACTTGGTAGAAGAAGGGAGAGGAAAGAAGGCCACCGGTCAGGTACGAAGGATCAGGTCCTCACAGGCAACAGTCCAATTAAACAGATTTATTGCTGCACAGGAATCTTCTCAGCACCTGTTGGGAGTTAGAGAAGGTTCCAGGGAATTCAAGGGGAGAGTTGGATTTAGTTCACTTATGGCTACGTAGGAATTCTAGACTAGTTCCTCCTTTCACTCCCCCCCGCAGGTTCTGCCATTCCTTCCCCTACATCACTTCATTTCAAAGTTATTTATTTGTATCCCCCCCTTTACTATTATATTTTAATAAACGATTCCAGGGGGTGAACACACTTAATCCTCGTCCCCACTCCTCTTCCCCACTCCCCAGCCACAAGGAGGGTTGCGCTGAGACAGCCCACTGCCACCTGTCTGGCTTTCACGCCGAAGGTGGGACTAGAACTCACGGCCTCCTGGTGATTGGCCCACGGACACCCAGCTTGCTTATGCCTTATTTACACCTCTTTGATAGCCCTCACCATCCCCACTGCTTGAAAGGTTTGACGGGAGGAGAAGGGAAACCTTGTGGCTCCTTTTCTTCTTCCTTGCAATTTCCTTGGACACCCATTTCTAGGAAGGCAGCAAGTTTTCAGCAGAGCTGCTGAGAAGAAGGGAGGACCAAGGAGACTTTCCCACATCCTTCCTCGGGGTTGGCGTTGCACTTTCTGGCTTCCCATGGCAGGAGACCAGGGATCTGCCCCCTACCCTTGCAGAGTTGGAAGAGGACGGTGGGAAAAAACGGCTGGGCTCTCCGTAGTTCCAAGGACTGTATGGTTGTTAGCCTGCCAGTGGCCCTGTGTAAGGGACCTGAAGGAGCTCTTGTCCAACAACCCATCCAAAGTACTTCCAACATCCTAAATGGTAATATAACTCTTGCTCTTAAATGGCTTATTTCCTGTAGGGATCAGTATTCCAGGATGATCACAGAACAAGAGAACCTCGGAAAGGTAGGAGTGGATGAACGTTATTGATTTCTGTTTTGGACCAGAGGCGTCCAAACTTGGCCACTTTAGGACACCAACTTCAACGCTCAAGAGTTCCCCAGTTAGCATCACCGGGAGTTGAAGTCCACAAGTCTTTAAAGTGACCAAGGTTGGACATCCCCGATTTATACAGAGCCTAGTAGGCACAGCTCCTAAAGCCCATTCAGATTTAGACTCAGAGAAGTTGCCTTCTTAAAATAAACTACACAAACATTGGCAAAGTCAGCTTCCTACAGATATTGCCTGAGCTACTGGACTATCACTTACAAAAGCCATCTGCAAAAAAACTCACAAAGAAGGCATTGCTTCGCCAAATCAGTGGCACACACAGCAGTTGGCCGCAGATAAACACAGTATTCAGTGGCGCGCCGTCCTATTTTTGCAAAAAGGACCTGCAATCCATATTCTATCCCTTTCTTGGCAGTTGCCTTTGGAGCAGCATGTAGAAAGAATTCATTTTTCAAACCAACTGTCTTTGATGTTCTTTAAAAACCGGTCATGTACATGTTGCTCTTCCCAAGGAGAGTTCTGTCTTTGTAATTTTTAAGACGGTGGTCTCGAATTTCCAAAATATGATTTTAATCCGCTGTGCGGTCTTGAGCTGAGCAATTCTCTAAACTTTTTCTGATGTTGTTTAATGCAATCACGTAAACCTTTTTTTAAACAAAATGATAAACAAGAAAGGGAAGCCAAAAAGAATAAAGGTATGAAGATGGTTTGGAAGTCCTTATATGCAGGGGTGGGTTCCTACCGGTTCTGTCCATCTCTGTAGAACCGGTAGCTCTGAAGAGCAGCAGACATAGAACCGGTTCTATGTCTGCTGATGTTTTTGCCCACCCACCCACCCACCCGGGCTCTTACCTGATCTTTATTTCCTGATTTTTCAACTTCAGCTGCCGAACGAGGCACAGCTGCAGTTAAAAAATAAACAAGAAAAGAGGGCTGTTTCAAAGGCTGCTTCTCGGCAGGCAGCTGATGACGATTTACAGGATGCAGCTTGTAAATCCCGAACCGGTAGTAGTTAACCCTGTCGTATCCCACCCCTGCTTATGTGCTTTAAAACTCTCCTTTGGCCCTGGGGTTGAAGTAGTACTTCATTTCGTTTTGAAGCGACATAGTTAGCTGCTGAAGACTTCTGAATAAAGGCCCCTGGGGACAGTAAGTAAATAAACCCATGGATCAGGACCACCTAGAAGTGGAGCTCTTGTCTCACATTCAGGAGGCTGTGAATTCGGTCCTAGGTAGAGGCAGATATTTCTCTCTCTCTCTGGGCACAATGAGAATTGATCTGCTGAACAAAACTCCACGCTGGTGACAGGAAGGGCATCCGGCCAGTAAAAACTCAGTTCCCTTCAGTTGCCCAAACTCCACCCCGCAAGGGATTACAGGGTCATTAAAAGAAGGTGATGATCAGGACCCTTCCCTAAACAGCATATCCCTCTCTCCCTCCTTCCCTCTCTCCTCCCTTCCTTCCTTTTTTCTTTCTATCAGAAACTGCGTGAGAAGCAGAAATCTGTCCGGGAAAACCACGGCCCCAACCTGAAGCAAGTCAAAATGTGGCGAGACCTCCAGCTTCTGATGGAGTGCAAGAGAGAATGTTTTCTCAAGCAACAGAACCCGGCCACGGTGGGCCAAGTCATCCAGGAAGACGGAGAAGACCGGCTGGTCTTGTGAAAGCAACCTGCCCGGCATCTAGGTCATCCCAGACAGCCATTCGTCCTCCAGCAAACCCGTGGCGAAGGTTGCCCGGGGTTTACGATGGTTTCGATGCCAGTGAGATTTGTCTCGCTTCGGGGAGTGTAGCTAAAAAGTTCTTGACCCAACTAGAACAGGGTTTTGGGTGGGTGGGCTTCATTTGTTCCTCTTTAGAAGGAGGGGAAATCTTTATATTTATTCTGCTGGTGGATGGACCGGCCTTCCCTCGCTTGAGAGTCAGATGAGCGGTTAAAGCATCGAGAAGGTGGCACAGGTGCAATCCCATTCCAATTCAAGAGGCACCCCAGGGAGACAAAAACCAGTTTGGACGTCTGGGGTTGTAGATGATACGACACCAAGCCAGGTTCAAGTCACACACAGGTCCTCGCCAACCAGGGAGCATCGTTTTCAACATCAGCTTCCTTTTGGCCCCAAACAGTAATTTCCCTTTCACAATTCCGGTAATCCAAGTGAAGGGGGGGGGTCTTTTGAATTTTTGAAGGGGGGAAAAAAAAGTGCACAAAATGACAAGGACGTTGTAGACCCAATTTCCCGTAGCTCATAAATGGTGTAAACCATGATCATCTCTGCGGGCCTTGATTCTCCTTGGACTCACCTGGTTGCCGAAAGACCAAACCACAGGAGACACAATTTCCTTCGTTCTCCTGGATCCAAACCAAAAACTTCAACCCCTTTGGAACCTGAAATTCCTTGGCCTTTTCTCATTCCCTTGGTTTTTAATGGCCCACTTCCAAATGTTTATTTTTGAGTTGAACTTTTTTTTTTCAAAGATTCCCTTCTCGGGCTTTTTACATGGCCGACTTCCTGGTTGGCGTTCTGCATGCAATCCCCTTGCCTCGCTCCAAACCGGCTGATCCTGGTTGGTCCTTCGCCTCGAAGACAATAAAGTTATTTGTAGCGTGTCTCTTTCCACGTCGTCTCTGGGCATTCATTGAACCAAATCCCTGCGCCGGGGAAACAAAACGTTCCATTTTCTGCCGGAAACTCATAAAACTGGTCTTGCCGAGGAACACAAATGAATCCTACATGGGCATTGGCGTTTTTTTTAGGTGCACCGTTGAAGGAAGAAAAAAAAAATGAAGTGACGCCTAAATAAATGCGGCGTGAAAAAGCAGGCTTCGAGAGCTGGATTTGAATCTTACCCATCCTCAATGTCAGGATCACGACCGGGCAAATTGTATCCTCCAACCTTAATGTCCTCTTCCTTTTTTTTTTTAAAGTCGGGTTTTTTAAAATTTTATGTATGTGTGTATATATTTTGAATACAGTGTATTGTCCGGGCATATAGGAGAAATTTCCTGACAGAACAATTAATCCGTGGAACAGCTTCCTCCAGAAGTTGTAAATGCTCCAACACTGGAGGTTTTTAAAAAGAGGTTGGATAATCATTTGTCTGAAGCGGTGTAGGGTTTCCTGTGTTAGCAGGGGGTTGGACTGGAAGACCAATATTTCCTTGCTTTCATACATGTCCACCACATAGGATAATAAGTACCTGGAGTCTGATTGCATTGCCAACGTTTGACGGACACGTTTAAACATTTTTGCTAATCTTGCGGGTTGAAGTTAATGTCCTCTTCTTGAACGCGTTGGTGTGAGCCAGTGAATACAAGTCCAAAGGCAGTAATTATACCGCACACTGTAGACAGCTGTGGAAATGCCCTTGAAGAGAATATTCAGATGTCATTCCCAAAAGCAAGAGGAAGCACTGCTTAAGCCCTGGAAAAGGAGATAGTATCACGAAGAGGCTCGGGATGTTTTCTCTCAACTCCCTGGGTGCATAAAGGAGCCAGTTTGGACCGCTGGTTAAGGCACCGGAAATTTCTGAGAAGGGGTCAGGAGATTGCCGAAGCCTCGTAGCCCCCCAGGGAGGATAAATTTAAACCTGGTCTAATTCAATCAATGGGGGAAAGAACCAGGGAAGGCTTTGCTCGGCTCGAAGGTGTGGAAAGACGTATTTTGGCAGAGGGGCAGGAAATATAAATAGATTGAGGAAGGGTCTCGGCAGAAATTAGTTCAGGATCTGCATCCTGAATAACTGTTGAAGCCTCAGTGGCAGTTTAATGGGGACTTGGGAGGTTCACTGACATCTGAAAATCCTACCCCAGGAGACGCTTAAATCACATTATTCTCCACTAAATCATTCTAGCTCTAACGGAGCCTGCAGCAGCTGCATTTTGGAAACCTCTAAGCGGTGATTAGGGTTAGGCCTGAAAACATACTGCTCCCTTCTTCAGTTGTATCTTAGGGGACAGGCCATTGCAGAGAGAATTTCCTTCTTCTCCGTTAGGGTTAAACGCATGGTTGAAATAATGATCTTGGAAGGCCCTTATCTTGACAGGCAAAAATGCCATTTAGACTTAATAATAGCACTATAATGCTATGCGGTTTTGTTTCCCAGTTTCGTATCATCTTATTTTGATTTTCCCAACAGCCCTAATGGACGGGAGGGAGGGAAGGAAAGGAAGGAAGGAAGTCAATAGGTGAGATTAAACTCAAACAAGGGTCTTCTTTCGTTCTTTTAAGACACTCTGCCTCCCTGGACTAGATAGAAGAGCTCCATGGTCCCTTCAGATCTGTTATTTTGATGGAAACGAATCAAGGAGAGAAGCAACTTAGAACTAAGGAGAAATTTCCTGGCAGTTAGAATAATTAATCAGTGGAGGAACTTTCCTCCGGAAGTTGGGGCTGCTCTCACACTGGAAGTTCTTAAGAAGAGACTGGACAACCATCGGCCTGAAAGAAACATTAGGACCCCTGCTTATGCAGCGGGTTGGACTAGATGACCTCCGAGGTTCCCTTCCAACTCTGGAATCCCGGTAAAACTGGGCACTTTTTGCAGCAGCAATACTGGGTCCTCTGGAACCCCCATCCTGCAAAGCCCCCCCCCTTGTGCTTTCCGCTCCCCACCCCCCACCCCCTGTTTTGCAAGCCCGTTTGAAGTGCTGCGTCATTCCTGCTGCCCTTCCGAGGAGCGAGCCGATTACGCACTTCCATCAGCATCCCGAAATGACTTTTTTTTCTCATCTCAGCCGATGCAGAAAATTACAATTATCCCCCTTCCCCAATGGGAAGCGAAGAATTCTGGAGAAACGGATAAAGCGGGCTATCTTTAGCTCTGAAGAAAAGTGACACTCGGTAATGCGGCTTTTAATGCGCTGCCCTCCACTTCCCTGGTTTCTTAATTTGGCCGGGGCGCCTTGGGAGGAAGCAGGCTTTTGAGGAAGTGTGACAACTTAGCATTCAAACTCCAGCTTGGTAATGACAAAGCCCATTAAACAGGCCTCCTTAAATTGTCTTTTCTCTTTGCAATATATTCTAGGGGGTGGGATTATTGATGACTTCTTTGGGAGCTTCCAAGGCGCCTCTTGGCTGTCCGTTGCTAGAATGAACAAGCGGTCTAAGCAAAATAACAGAGCTGGAAGGGAGCCTGGAGGTCTTCTAGTCTAACCCCCTGCCCAAGCAGGAGATCCTATATCATTCCAGGCAAATGGCTGCCCAGTCTCTTCTGAAAAAAACCTCCTGTCCGGATTCCAGCAATTGCCCTGATGAAATCATGATTCTCGAGCCAAGCTTCAAAAAGCTTCCAAAGCTTCATTAGAGGCGACATGCTGGCCTTGCCCTGCGTGAAGCCAACTCTGGCATACATTATTGACAGCGGCCTGTGACCCTGTTTCCCCCCTCCCCTTTGGGTGCGTCATAAATCAGATTCTCCAACTGAGCATGTTCAGGGCTGGGTGTCCTCAATCACGTTCTCCGATTAAATCTATTCGCGGGCAAAAACTCTGGTAGTTTAGCTACAATCTTTTAAAGAGAAGAGTTGGAATGTACTTTCGCTTTCAACTGCTCTTCCAGATTTCCTTCTACCCTCCCCCCACCCCTTTTTTTTTTTTTTAAAAATGGCAACTCAAATATTGGAAGACTGCTATCATGTCCCCCCTGGTCCTTCTCTTCGCCCAGTTCCTGCAACCGTTCTTTATATGTTTTAGCCTCCACGCCCCTCATCGTCTTTGTGGCTTGTTGATCAGTGCAATATACAGTAATTAAAACAAAGAAAGACAGAAACGAGCCAAGCCTTTTCACAAATTGACCGTATAATTGTACGGATCTGAGATGGCTTAGCTTTTAGGGAAGATAAGCTCCCAAAGGACCAGACTTTTCAAATCACCAGCTGTTGTTTTTTTTTTTTTTTTTTCCATTGTAAGGTATACCCTGAAGAAATTTTGGCAACTGAAAACCTCAAAGCCGTAAATTGGCCGAAGGAGAGAGAGAGAGAGAGACTTGCTTTCCCTGAGTGCAGTTTTTTTCTTCTTCTGAGCAATCAAAGACCGTTTTTGGATCATCCTTGGCAACTGCAAATGAAAAAGAATGAAGATCACAAAAGAAAAGAATTAACCGAGCCAGGAAATCGATGCTTCGTACCCCAACCGTTATGCAGGCTATCCCCTTGTTTAGTCAACTTGAATGCAGAATATATTATGAGAAACTCAGGGGTAGAAAAACTAGACAGTGGAATTAAAATTTCAAGGGGAAAAAAACCCCGATCTAACTACTCCGTTTTTTGGGGAGGGTGGGGGAGGAAATCCTTCCAGGTTTCTTCTACATCAAAACAGCCCCTTAAAACTAGCCAGCCAGAAATCCATTGCAATTACAATGAAATGCAATTAAATTCAAACTGAACTGGGAAGACACCATTGTGGAGTCTTCGAGCTTTAGGGTCCGTTTTTTTTCCCTCTCTTCCCCCAACTAAGCTGTAGAAGAAATATGACCCTGTTGTCCCCCGTCCATCCATCCGTCCGTCCGTCCCCCCCCTTTCTTTGATGACTCAGGGATGTCAAAACAAGTGGCCGGCTTTTATTCTAACACTTCATGAAGAATTCGATTGAAACTCTGTATGTCCAGATAACGTCGGACAAAGTGGCCCTCTTGCCTTTTGTATTTTGTATTTTGTATTTTTTTTTTTTTTTTTGGTTTCAAGATATTTTTGGAAACAGCACAAGTGGCCTTGGCACGCTGCAGCGGACTTTTTTTCCAATTTAGGATTTTGCAGCTGGCCCAAAAGGGAAATCAGAATATTCTTGAAACATTTTTTTTAATTGGTGCGTGAAAACTTGCGGCGAGTATTGACGTAGGCAAGGTCTGAGAACTGTAGCTACTCTTGTGTGCAAGAGGTGTGTGGATGTGGGCTTAGTTAGGCATCTGTCAACAAGCTACTCCTGGGTGTCCTTTTTTAGTGTTTTATAGCTCGCATTTTGCTCGTGGTCAGAACGTTGTTTATGTCGTTTGGATGGAATAACTATTTTGCTTCTCTGCTGTTTTGTTCCTTTGGAAGCCATCTCAACCAGGAACTGGATTTTGGGCTACCAATATTGGGAGCCAGACTGGATGTGAAGTCCAAATGACAAGAGCTTGCCCTTGGAAGTTGTGGAAGCGCCATCCCTGGAGGCTTTCAAGAAGAGATTGGACTCACATCTGTCAGAAATGGTGTAGAGTCTCTTGCTTGGGCGTGGGGTTGGACTAGATGACCTACAAGGTCCCTCCCAACTCTGATTATCTGTTCCTGAGCCTGTGATTTTGGTTTGGCGTTCTGGTTTTGGCTTGCCTCGTCTCCTGTCCGAGCTAAATTCCTCACAGGGGGTGAATTATGATATCATTCCTCATCTTGAACAATGGCGAGATTTGTACCAAAATATAATGAAAATGAAGGCGAGCCACGCCAAGCATTCATCTTCAATTTAGGGTTTTAGTTTCATAGGAGGCCTCTCGGATTGCAGATATATAATACCGGGTTTATTTGGATTACGCTTCTACTCCAATGTGCCAATCTTTACTTTTAACCTAGGCAGGAAAACTCGTAAACCGTAATGCAGAAGAAAGAAAAAGGAATTGTTTAAATCAAATCCCCGTAGATCCTGCTCTTCACTGGAGTTTTTAGTTAGGGATAGAGATGAATTTAATGAGTATTCCCCAAGAAAAGATTGGACAGCCGTTTGTCTGGGATGATATAAGGCAGGGGTCTCTCCAAACTTGGCAACTTTAAGACTTGTGGACTTCAGCTCCCAGAATTCCCCAGCCAGCTTTAAGACTTGTAGATAGAGAGAGAGAGAGAGAGAAAGAGAGAGAATATTTTATTGGCCAAGTGTGATTGGACACACAAGAAATTTGTCTTTGTGTAAATACTCTCAGTATACATAAAAGATACATTCGTCAAGAGTGGACTTTATCTCCCAAAATTCCCCAGCCAGCATTAAGACTTGTGGACGTAAATTCCCGGAATTCCCCAGCCAGTTTTGGGAGTTGGCATCCATAAATCTTAAAGTTGCCAAGTTTGGAGTCCCCTGGTATAAGGACTGCTGTTTTGGGCAGTGGGCTGGACTAGAAAACCTCCAAAGTCCCTTCCGGCCGCAGGATTCTACAATTCTGCTCTCCAGCACTGATGCTTTGGCTACAAGAGGAAGGATAAATACCTCCTCCTCCTCCTCCTCTTTACCTGAACATCTGCCATGACAGCCTCTTCCCTTCCCCTCCGGAGAGATTCATGGAGCAAATATCACGTCCCAATGTTTGCTCAGAAACTTTTATTTGCACGCGCGCGCACACACACACACCTGCCAATGCGATATGCCTGGAGACACAGCTTGGCATCCTCCAGCTTTCTTAATTCAATTAAAAACCCCTGTCTTAAAATGCTAGCGGATTTAGCCCTTAAAAGCATCTAAAAGAAACAAGGAAAGCCGTTCCCAAGCTGGGGAAGATTCCAGCAACGCGTGAGTCACTCCGTTTCCCTGCCATAGAATACAATGGCAAGGAAGGAGGAGAAAGAGGGTGATTTAATTGCTGGGAGCTGAGATTGAACCCCCAGAAGGGAAGCTGCCAACTTTCCCAAGGAGGAGCGTAACAGAAGGTCCCTTCGCAGCAATCTGCCGAAGTTGAACGGCACCCACACATTTCTTGGCAAAAGTGAATGTTTATTAGGTGCATTTCCTTCCGCTAAAACTCTTCGTTAGACATGATGGGCAGGAAGGGCCCAACCATCCTCCTCCTCCTGTGTGTGTGTATCTGTGTGTAGGTGTAAATGCTGGTAGGGATAAAAGACAGGTGTGTGCACACTTCTACGCTCTGCTACTAGGTTAAGTATCGGATCCTGCAAACGCCAGGTACCCCGGCCTGGGACGAGACTTGCCCTGCATGTAAGACACGAGGTCATGAAATTGAGAATGTCTCCAGCTCAGCGGTGTTCAACCTTGGAAACCTTAAGACTTGTGGACTGGGGAATTCTGGGAGTTGCAGTCCACAATTCTAGCTGGGGAATTCTGGGAATTCTTACCAAGGTTGGACACCCCTGCTTTAGACCATGTGAATAACCCTTCCAGAATGTCGGTAACCATCGTGGGTTTATGCCCCAATGATGCGTGCCTTCGGGGTGGCAAAGCCCGGGAGAAAAACTAAGGCTGCTGCAGAAATCAGCCAATCTTTTAGAATGCAGAATTCCTCTCTTCCCATTGCAAAGACATTTCACATCCTTTCACCGGCACTAAAATTGTCATCCCTCTCTGTTCCCAGATAATCACGTTGCCTTGAATTTGCCGGCTTGCCTTTTAAGGTCCTCTTGATGCCTTTCTGTTCAGTTCTCATCTGTTCTGCGATCCCAAATGCTCTTCCCACCCCCCCCCCCTCATCCCAGGGACCGGTTTTCGGGGGGGGGGAGGCGGGGGGGGTGAGAGCCCGCCACATCTGTCCCTATCATTTAAATCAAAGCCCCTAATTAAAACAAAAAGGCAAGCAAAGAAACAAACAAATGTTTTCGTTGGAGAGGATTTGGAGGCAAAGCCAGTGGAACATTCTGAGTGATCCGGACTCTTTTTCTGAGCTCCTTGCAAAAAAAACAAAAACAAAAAAACAGGTTGCTTTGAGGCTATTTTGGGAGGATTTCAAAATTTCCTTCGCTGGTGGTAGTGGTGGTGTGTGTGTGTTTGTGTGTGTGTGTGTGTGTGTGTGTGTGTGTGTGTGTGTGTGTGTATGCAGTTCCTGGGCTAAATAATAGCCCGCTATTCCAGACACCCAATGAATTGGACTCTACTGCATGAAACACAACATAATTTCCTTTGGACATACAGGTGGCAAGAATTTTCTGAGACAGGAAAGGACTTGAGAAGGGATTCCTGGGGTGCTAAATGTGTGTATTCCACCACAAAGAGGTACATTTCTCGGTTTGAAACAAGGGACCCCTGTTCTTCAATCGTGCCATGGATGGACTGCAACTCCTAGAATTCCCCGGCTAAAATTGTGCGAGTCCCAGAATTCCCCAGCTATAATTGTGGACAACAACTCCCAGAACTCTGGGAGTTGAAGTCCACAACTGTTAAGGGTTCCAAGGTTGGACACCTCTGACCTGGAGACGTTCTTAATTTCATGGGGACATTCTAGGAATTGAAGTCCACCAGTTTTAAAAGTTGTCCACCCCAGGTCTAAAGGAAACCCTGAACTGAGACCCAATACTTAACAGAGAACGGGTAATCAGAGTGGGAAGGGACCTTGTAGGTCATCTAGTCCACCACCCCCACCCCTTTTCTCCTGAGGTTGCCCAGATACCTTCCTGGGTTGGACTTCCAACTATGACAGCCGTCTCAGATCCCCGGCCGGCCAGAGTGGCCAAGTGACCAAGCAGCCAGCAGGAATATCCCCCTTCTCTTCAACGTTTCTCCCTCCCCCGTAGCTTGAATTCCCCTTGGGCGGTGGGGCTGTGCGAGAAGACGCACCGAAGGGATCGGGTTCCTCTCTCTGCTCCAGAGGAGCCCAACAAGGAGAAAAGCGAACCAGATGCTATTATTATGGCAAGTCTCAAGTGGTTGACCTCCCCCCCGCCCCCCGCCACGAGAAAAGGCCTCTCCCCCTTGGCCTTTTGTTCCCCCACCTAGGAAGCCAAGGGGACGAACCTATTTATAACAGAATGAGCAAACCTGAAATATACGCTGGGACGCCAGGCTCTTTCAGATGGCTTGTGGGTGAGGGGGGTCAATGCAGATTAGAATTTGGCTCGTTGAGCAGGATGTGAGAACCCGGCCACTGAAGGGTCTCCAAGGAAAGGCCGAGCAGGTTTCACCGCGTTGTAGACCAGGGGTCTCCAACCTTGGCAGCTTTAAGACCTGGGAGTTCTGGGAGTTGTAGTCCACAGGTCTTAGAGTTGTCGAGGTTGGAGACCCCCGTTGCAGACACATCACTGCCAGAGGTAAAGCCAACCAAATCACGTATCTTGCAGGGGACCCGACCATCGATCGCTGGAGGTTTTCAAGACAAGGCCGGACAGCCATTGGTCGGGAATGGTGGAGGGTCTCCTGTTCGAGCGGTGGGTTGGACTAGAAGACCTCCAAGGTCTCTTTTCACACTGCTATTGTGTTAATCAAGGAGATCTCACCTAGAACTAAGGAGAAATTTTCCAACAGGGAGAACAATTAACCAGTGGAACAGCTTGTCACCAGAAATTGTGGGCACTTCATCACCAGAGGCTTTTAAGAAAAGACTGGACAGCCACTTATAGGAGTCCTACTCCAGCAGGGGGGTTGGACTAGCAGACCTCCAAAGTCCCTTCCAGTTCTATCCCGGTTGATTGATCTTATGCCAATCCAGCCAATCGTGCTTTATTCAGGAAGCCATGGTTTAACGGGCAAGGTCTGTAAGCAAACCAAGAAGAAAAAGGCAGGCTTAGCCTGCGTTCCTTTTCACAACACACCAACCTGGGTTTCCGGGCACTTCCCATTGTGGGATAAATCATCATCACCACCACCATTATTCCTTATAAAGCACACAATTGTCACACCGAACATCGCAAGGAGCAGCTTCCTGTGAAAACAGGGCATCCTCTCTTCGGGACACTCAAAAACGTTTTTTGCTTTCCAGCTTTTTAAAGAGATGCAGGTTTTTATTTTATTTTATTTATTTGTCAAGCAACTATTAGACAACAGGTATAAGTATAAACATGGTTATGAATACATGGATAGGAATAAGAAAAATAAAAAAAACAGTAGGACAGGGACGGTAGGCACGTTGGTGCGCTTATGCACGTCCCCTACAGACCTCTTAGGCAAGGGGTGAGGTCAATAGTAGACAGTCTAAGATTAAAGTTTTGGGGGTTTGGGGAAGAAACCACAGAGTCAGGTAGCGAATTCCAGATATTGACCCCTCTGTGGCTGAAGTCGTATTTCCTGCAATCGAGTTTGGTGAGGTTAACCTTGAGTTTGTATCTATTGTGTGCTCTTGTGTTGTTATGGCTGAAGCTGACAGGTAGGACATTGCAATGTATGATTTTACGTACTATACTTAGATCAGACCGAAGGCGGCGTAGTTCTAGGTTGTCTAGGCCTAGAGTTTCAAGTCTAGTGGTGCCATAAGGTATTCTGCTATGAGTAGAGGAGTGGAGAACTCTTCTCGTGAAATATTTCTTTTTGTGATGATGTGAATCCCAAATGTGGCATGGGACAGAGAGAGTGCTCAGAAACGCACACGCACACATAGGTCACAACCACAGCAAAACATGACCTCCTCAAAGTCCTCGCGCCCGAGGCTTGGGATTTCCTGGTCGCCCACCACGTCAACTCAGGCCCAGGTTCCCATTGTGAGGCAGGAAATCCTGACCGCTAGTGTTGAAGAGGGTCGGGCGAATATGGTTTACATGAGTCTCTGTATTGCTCTGGCCTCATTTCCGCAGAACGTTCCCCAGGTCAAGGCACACAATATTTCCCGATGCCTTTGCAAAGCGAGACCTTTAGCTCCTCCACGGAGATCCTGAAATCATCCAGGTCACGGTGGTCCCAAAAGGGCTTCCCACCCCTCCCCCGCCAACTATGGACTTTTCTTCTGTTTTCCTTGAAAACGTTTCGCTTCTCATCCAAGGAGCTTCTTCAGTTCTTCAGAAACGTTTTCAAGAAAGAAAGAGAAAGGAAAAAATAAAACTAAGGAAGTTCAGCTGCCTTTTGAAAAGAACCTTTGGGGTCTCGTCTTTACTGAGATGAGCCGCTTCCGAAAACCTTACAATTTTGGCTGATGGTCCTTTGTTCTGATCCAGGCTTCCTGAAACCGTAATTAAGCACACGCTTAGTCCAAACAACTCTCTTTTTATTTCAGTGCTGGGAATTATGTGCATTCCCAGCCGGTAATGAGTCCTAAACAGTCCCTCGAGATAAGCACCCACCTTTCTCTCCTTTGAATGGCTGCCAACAACTAGAGTGCCAAATGAACTATAAAAAAACCAATCGAAGTACAAAAGTCCACATAAGAGTTTCAAGGTTTAATCTGAACGGAGCAAACGACATTGCTTCCTGCAAAGGTTTCTTCACCTTTGCCTGTCCTTTATCCCTTATGGGAGGGGCAATCACCTCCCAGCCTTACTCCAGAGTTGCCCCTTTTGTCTCAGCTGGTCTCGCCTTCTAGCAGCTCTGTGCATATGCACACTGGGAACAGGCTCCCGTTGTTCCTCTTCCTCGCTGCTGCCAGACTCTGGAGGCTCTGCAGTCAGCACTCCACTCCCAGATGGTCCTGGCCCCATCTCTGCATCGGATGCAGGACCCTCGTCTGAGTCCTCTCCAGACTCCCTGACTGGTCTCCTCTCTTCCCCACTGTCCGATTCCGCTGCCGTCTGCACCGGCTGCCGGCGAACCATAACATCCTTTCCCCCCAACTTGGTTATGGAGGCCTTGGTCCTTCTGCTCCTTAGACCCTCCTATCCTACCTCCCTCTGGCTCCTGCTAGGGAACATCCCCTTGCGAGGTTGGCCAGCTATGCCATGAAGAGAGACGAGGGCACAGCTGACCGAGAGCACCGGTCGATCCTTCCTAGGGGTTGCAAGGGGATGCCTGCCATTCCTCCCTCCGGATGGTCACTTCCATATGCAAATGGATGGAGATGTATGGAAAGGAAGAGAGATGATGGGATTCGTTTTCCGGCAGCCGGCCACCGCTCCGGAGGGACGGGAACGCAATGAAACTGATTTTTCCTGACTGCCCTGACAGTTACTGTAATTGAATATTAAGGAGCTCTGCATCTAATGACTTCCAAAACTGATATCCTTGACTCACGCATGCGCACCTAAACTCTTTCGCTGGTCTTTGCTGCTCCCAATTCATTATTTTCTTTCTTAGCATAGTTTTAAGCATATATATATATATATATGTGTGTGTGTGTGTGTGTATGTGTATATATATATATATGTGTGTGTATGTATATATGTGTGTGCAGCTGGAAGTTTTGAGCCTTAAATCTTTACTATGGTTTCTCCTCCTGGGACAGATCTAGGACCTCCGAATTGACCTTTTAAAAACCGTTCTGGTCGGTATTGTTTTTTGCTGTGGCTGCTTCAGAGGGGGCCCTGAAGCATTTTGGCTGGTGGTCAACCGCTGGGCAAGCCCAGAAGGGTATCCTGCTATTAATTTGGGTGCTTTGAGTCTTCTCTCGGTCATCCCTCCCTGTCAACATCCTGCCAGCTGAATTTATTGCCCCAGAAGGCTTCCCAAAAGGATGACTAACTTTTATGGGCCTGCCCGATGCAAACATTTATCAGAGGAAACTCCTGTCCTTTTCTCTCTGTCCCAGGGAAGAAAAAACCTTGAAATGTGTCACTTCTGGATAGACCCGGGCTTTAAAATTCAATGAATGGCATCGTTCGTTTCAAGCTGGCTTTCCCAAGGAATAATTTCCCTTTAATGGGGCCCAGAATGGAAGCTTGGCTGGCAGACCCAATGGAGGAGAGGAACCGACGGGGAAGAAATTCAAAAAAAAAAGAGGATAAAAGCAAATTTTTATCTAAAAAAAGCAAGCAATTAGGCAATTAGGAGGGGGAAGCAGTTTCCCATCTGGGTGAGCCGATGAAGGCTTGTCTTGGGGCAGCACTGCAGGACCGGCGTTCCGCTCACTGGAGTGACAGCTGTCTGTCGAGAGCGCTTCCCCTGCCTTAACATATCTGCCTGTACAACCCTGCAGGTTTGGGTAAAACAGAAAACAACGGATCTGAAAATATCTGCAGGAGCCAGGAAGCCAACAGGCTAAAATAGAAATAGGGGTGCTGGAGGTCAGGACAATTTCTGCAAGCGCACAAATCCCTTTGACGTCGGAGGGAGCCCGGGAGAAGTCAAAGAGAAAACCAGGACAGCCAGTCTGGAAATAGTTTGCTCTGGGAAAAGGTTGTTCTCGGGTGCTGGTGGGGTCTCCGAAATGGAGCTGGAGGCTGGCTCAGCCATCCGTTGGTGGCCAGGATTGTTAGAAAACAAACCACGGTTTTCATTGTTATTATTTTTGAAGGCTGGAATAATTGAATTCGTATGGTATTGGAATCGTAGGGCTAGAAAGGACCCTGGAGGTCTTGTACAACTGGAGATAAGCCAAAAAACCTCCAGTGATGAAGCAACCCCAACTTCTGGAGTGAAGACCTTCTACTGGTTAATTGCTCCCCTCATCAGGAAATTTATTTTCATTCTAGGATGAGTTCCCACCCATTGCTTCTTGTCCTGCCCTTAGGTGCTACGGAGAATGAATCGATGCTCGCTTCCCTGTGGCAGCCCTCAAAGCCTTGGAAAATTGCTATCGTGTCTCCCCTGAATTTTCTCTTCCTTAGGTTAGACCAGAGGTCTCCAAAACTGGCAACTTTAACACTTGTGGACTTCAGTTTATTTATTTTTTGAATATTTATTCCATTGAATAATGGAATGACTAGGTATGTTTAACTGATATGGTGGTGGGCATTTGGAGAGTTTTGAAAGGTTGAAAATAAGCATTGAAGGATTATGAATTAATGTGAAATATATGCATTGAGAGATGATTGATATTATTAATTTTGCCTATACTAAAATGTATGATATATTGATGCCACACTGTTAACGTATTGTGGTCCATATGCAGATTGAAATAAAAAAAATGGAAAAAAAAAAAAGACTTGTGGACTTCAACTACAAGTCTTAAAGTTGCCAAGTTTGGGGACCCCTGGGTTAAACATACCTAGTTCCCTTAGCCCTAAATTCTACTATCCTGCCAAGTTAGTTAGTTAATTTACTTTATTGTCATTGCACCTCGTACAATGAAATTAAATGCCTTTCATTGTACATTATAACTATAAAAAATAAAACAAAACACAAACACCCATCCTTCACATTCTATACCATTAAATTGAAACCCCCTGACATTGCATTTAATATACAGTAGAATTTAATACTGCTCTGGGATAGAAGCTGCTTTTCAGCCTATTTGTCCTTGTTTTTATTTTTGTTTTTTAAGTCTGGCTGACTGAAGTCCGATGTCCCAAGGAGATCCACCAGAGCTGGGCCTCCTGGCATCATGTGGGCAGGCCGAGAACCCAGGCAGGCGGTTTGGTTCACTCCCTTCCCCCAACTGCAGCTGATGTTCCTTCTGCCGTTGGAGAAGACCACCTAGGGTGCCTTCCCTAGTTGGGTCCCATCAACAAGGCTGTTGAGCACAGGACCAACCCAGCCCAAGACCTTCTCCTCCCATTTCTCACCTCCTGCCCATCTTCTGCAAAACATGGGACTTATCAAGGGGCTGGCACGTTCCATGTTGTACAAGAACACAAGGAACATGCGCAAGGAACATGCCAATTAAGGGGACGGGGTTTTTAGTGGCTCAGCGTCTCCATGTACCCATCGTGTCCTACAAGGTGGGTACAACAAGCCAACATCGAATGTCTTTGGGGTTACGAGAAGCAGTGCCAGTCAAACCTCTAGGACGTTCCTCCAAACACGGACCCACAACGTCCTTTCTATTCTTACTCTCAAGCTTCCTCCACCTCCCAAACAAGCAACAAGATAGCCTGCAAGTGGCTTTGTTTGGTGGGGGGCAACGTCACGGTTGAACCAGAGTTTGCCCAGAACTGGCTGGATTCACATGTAAACGTATTGTCAGGTCTCCAACAATCCACCCCTATTCAAAGTACGAGTCTCTAGCCGCACCTCTGAGTTTAAATAAGATTAGGAGTGACCATGTCGGTGTTACCTGGGTGCAGCCAACTGAGACACATCCTTCATTTCCTCCTTGACCCTGGTCTTCCCCGCAATCCCTGGAGGTATATTCTCCAATGGGACACATCCATAGCCAAGAGTCACCAATCATGCTCTCCAGTAATAATCTTGTGCGCCAGAAGCTTCGGCCGCCTAGCAATTAGCTATGCAAATATTTAAGGTATGCAGTACTTTTCCCCACTGCCTTTCTGCTGACAACGGTATTTTTTGAGTTGACACATGTCACAGATGTCCGAATCAGCTCCCTTTAACCCGGGTCTATCCTGGTTTACCTTCAATTCAGCTTAAAAGCCTGGGCTTCAGCACCCCGAGATTTCGCAGCTCGGTGGCGGCCAAAGAAGACGTATTCCCCGCCCCCCGCCCCTTGTCAAAGCGAGGTTGGATGACCTCCTTTCCCACCAAGGGCCCACTCTGCATTCATGCCACCGTCTCCGCTCCTCCGGAGTGCCGCTGGCTGCATGTTGTTCGTCTTGCTTTCCCATCCTAATTCTCGCTCCATTTCCAGAGACGATTCATCCTCCCCCCCTCTCTCAAAAAAAAAGGCCTTCCCTGCTTTCTTGCTGACAAGCCAAAATCGCTGGTGAAAAGACGCAAATGGACCGAGGAAAACAGTGGGGCATTTTTGTTTTTGGTCTTTTTTAGTGGAGCTGGTCGCTCCTGGCTAAAATGCAGAGAAGTAAACAAGAAAAAAGGGGGGGATTTTGAGATGGGGGAAAAAATCCAGCCTAGAGATAGATGCTAGTGGCCTTTGGAATGCATCTCTACCTATCGTGCGCGCACACACAAACACATACTGCTGTTTTTAAAACGTCCTTCTCCTCCTCCTCCTCCTTGCGAGAAAGGTATTGAAATCAGCCTGCTTGTTTGTTGTGGGTTGTTCCATCCATTTTCACGAAGATCTTGGACAAGCATTTGTCCCAAATGCTTTTGGGGGATCCTGTCTGAGCTGGAGCTTCGACTACATGGCCTCCAAGGTCCCTTACAACCCTATTATTCTATGTTTTATCGTTCTCTGGGTATATTCTGAATTTGGGTGCTTTGACCCTGGAGTTTTTTAAAGACTCCAAGCAGCCACTTGTCCACTTCCTGTTCGGGCAGGGGGTTGGATTAGATGACCTCCGATTCCGAGGTCTGTTTAATAGCTGGTTTTTATATCAGAGTTATAACTGTTATACCGTTATTCCTTTACTTTGGGTTGGTCAGGTTTGGATCAAGCCATCATTAACCCCAACAGAGTAAGAGGACGGTGAGTTTCCATGGTCCCTTTTTTTGTGTGGAAAACCTGCCTGCTGGGCAGGCTTGCCTTTCCACGCCGCCTTCTTCTTGCGTTGATTGCAGCCATGTGTGGGGCAGCTTCCCAGAAAGTGGAGGTTCCAGAACCTGGATTTGCAATGCAGGACTAACCACAACCAGCCCAACAAGCAGATTAAAAAGGGAGGAGTTGAACTTTTCTGGTTGACCAAACTGTAATTGTAACCTAGATTTAATACGGGTTATGCCCGCCAGTTCATTCTAACGCCCCCCCAAACCCAGGTTAATCAGCCCAGCTTAACTTTGCCTGGATTCACACGTTACGAAAAACAAGAGTTTGTTTTTAGCTCGCTTTAGAAACCGGCTTAAGCCATCCTGCGTTTTGCTTGCGACAGAACTTGGCTCGCACACCCCCAGCTTGCAAAACCCATCCTAACCGACGCTAAGCGCCCGCGCGACCGGCCTGACCCCGATTCACACGCGTGTCCGAGCCGGGGCCGCCCCACGTGTCAACCACCGCTCCAGCGCAAGCCCCGCCCGTTAACGCTCCGCGCTCGGCCGCCCACGCCATTCAAAAGGCTCCTTGTCGGTTTCGGCGCCCGCCCGCCCGCCTGCCTTCCCGCGCCAGAGCGAGCGGGAGGGCGAGCGTTTCGCCCTAAACCATCAAGCCGCAAAATCAAACGCCGGCCCGGTCGGTCGGTCGGTCGGATTTCCTTTTGTCCTCATTTTTGTAAAAAAAAAAAAAAAATTGGCGCTCCTCTCCCTCCTCCCCCCTCCCCTCCGCTGCCCGGCGCGCGCCGTGCGTCCCGGGCTCCATTGGCGCAGGCTGCCGGCGGGGGGCGTGTCCACATCCGGGGTCCCGCGCTGTGACGCGAGGGGCGGTCCTGCCGGCGGCCGTCCAATCGGCGTCGTCCACATGCCGCGGCCGCGAGAGGGGCAGCGGCGAGTCGCCTCGGATAAATTCTATTAGAGCAGCCGCTGCCGGCTCAGCCAGCCCCGGGCACAGGGCAGAGACGCCGGACGCGAGAGGCCCAGGCCGGCTCCTCCTTCTCCTCCTCCTCCGGCTTCTGCGGCAGCAGCGGCGTCGGCGGCTTATTTTATTTTATTTTATCTTCCCCCTCAGGGCCGCCTTCGCCCCCTCCCCCCACTCCCCTGAGGCGACGACCCCCTCACGGCGCCCCCTTCCCGTGAGGAGGAGAAAGCGAGAGATCCCCCCGCCGTCAAAAGAAAGAAAGAAAGGAAGAAAAAGGAAGGAAGCAGGCCCGGGGGCTGAGGGAATTGTGAGGGGGGCAGCCCGAGGCGCGCCCCCTCCAGTTTTTATTTTTGAGCTCCCCCGCCTCCCCTTCGTTTTTTTCTCCTGTTGCTGCCGCCGGAGAGGAAGAGGAAGGGGGCCTCCTCCTCCTCCCCTCCCGCCATGGAGAACGGGCACACCAAGACGGTGGAGGAAGTGCTGGGCTACTTCGGGGTCAACGAGAGCACCGGGCTCAGCCTGGAGCAGGTCAAGAAGCAGAAGGAGCGGTGGGGCGCCAACGGTAGGTCGGGGCGGCGGCGGCGGGGGGTCCTCCTTGCCCCCATGGGGGGGAATCTTCTCTCCCCCCCATCTTCCTCTTCCTCTTAGCGATCGCCCTCCCCCATCTACCCTCCTTCCCCCCTTCGACAATAGTGGGGGCCGTTGGGGGATCTTCCTCCCTCCTCCATCCTCCTCATCTTCTTGGTGGTCGCCCCCATCTACCCCCTCCCCATCCATCTATCCTGACCCTGGATGATCATTCAACCCCCGCATATTCAACCCCCCATTCCATATCTATTCCCCTCCCCTTCCTCCTCTTCACAGCCCCCTCCCCCGTCTATTCCCCCATCTATCCTGACCCTGGGCAGGATGATCCCCCCAAATCACATTCAGGTTCAAACCCTCCCTCCCCCAATTCCATATCTCTCCCTCTTCTCTTGACCATCATTCCCTATCCCCCCTCCTCCCCCACATCTATCCTGACCCTGGGCAGGATGACCCCCATATTATCATATTCACCCCCCTCCCAATTCCATATCTGTCCCCCTTCCTCTTCCTCCTCTTGGCAATCATCCCCCTTTCTCCTTCTCCCCACCCAGCTATCCTGACCCTGGGCAAGATGATCACCGCCCCCACCTCATATTCCTTCTCGCATTCATATTCCATATCTGTTCCCCCTTCCCCCAAAAAATCCATCCAGACCCCCACCCAGGAAGATGGAGATCACACACTCACTCGATATCGATCCCCCCTTCCCCATCTATCTATCCCAACCAAGGAAGGTGGAGATCACCCCCTCCCACCCCATATCTGTTCTTTCCCCCGCATCCATCTATCCTGGACCTTCTGCCTGCCCCCCCTCCCCCCAATTTGGCATCTAGAGCCTGGCAGGAGGGGGGGAAAGAAAAGAGAAGAAGATGGCTGACTTGGCCATCGACCTCGTGGGTTGCCTTCAGCTGCTGTCCCGGTGCAACATGGAAACCCGCCGGGCACCTTCCTGGGAAGGGAGAGAAAGAGAGAGAAAAGGGAGAAAGTCTCCCCATCTGCTGGGTCCTGGGGGGATGGCGGGGGGGATCTCTCTTCCCCCCCTCTCCCTTCCCTTTCCCCCAATTTCTTCCTTTTTGGCTCGATTTGACCTTTGTTTTCTTATCTTCCCTGCCTGGCTCCGTTGCTTGGGCTTTCTCCGCTTGTCAAAAGCCACCAGCTCTGGGGCTTGCAAGATGGAAAGGGGCAAGCTCTACCCCGATGGCCATGGGAAGGGGGGGGGAAGAAACCCTTGCCCCTCTCCTTCCGCTTTTGGGGGAGTAAACGGGGAATGGTGGAAAGCGTGGAGCCGCATTAGGAACCACAGGGAAGAGGCAGTGATGACTTGGCTGGATTGCTAACCCTTCCAAGAGCGAGGGAGCTGGATGCCGAAATGTTCTTGACGTAAAATGCAGGGAAGCCTGCGCCCGCCTCTCTGTGTGTCTCTGTTGAAGGAAGCCTCATTAACTATTGCGTTGCTCATCCCCTTAGAACATCTCTTCTCTTGGCCCAGGAGCCTTTCAAAGCCGAAAAGCTCTTTGATTTAGCTTCCTATTTCTAACAATTGTTGTGTTTTATTTTTCTCTCCCCACTTGATGTGGTTCCTGCGACTCTTTGGCATTTTGAAGAACTACCAGCTGAAGAAGGTAAGACGGCAGCTTAAGCCTTGTCTTGCTTGCTACCCGTGCTTGATTCTCCCCCCCCCCCCCATCCTCTCTGCTTGATGACTGAAGCCTGAATCTTTTTTCTCGGCAGGAAAAACTTTACTTGAGCTGGTGATCGAGCAGTTTGAAGATTTATTAGTTAGAATTTTGTTGCTGGCAGCATGTATATCTTTTGTAAGTATCTCCCTTGTTTTGAACAGATGGCTTTTCTCTTCATGGGCACCTAGGGTTGCTGGACTGCTAGTGAGTGTTAGAAAATGATTTTGGGGGAGAAGACTGGGTATCCTTATCCTGTCTTGCCCTTGGCTTGAAATAAGCGCTTTGCCTTTGCAGTCGAGTTCTGTAGCTTGCACCCCAGAATCTTGAGCAGTTTCTTGTGACAAATACAATGTCAGGGGAATGATTGAATGAGAACACACAGCAGCCTAAGCCAGGAATACTTGAATATTGTGAATAGACATGACTGTCTATGTATTTGAAGTAGGTCCTTGCCTTTTAACCTTGGCCCCAGCCAGAAGGTGAACTGCTATAGGGTGGGTGGTTGGGGTTTTTTTTGGTTTTTTTTTAGTGCTGGTTGATTGTTATGAAACTCACCGAGACTGCTGGAAGTCTTTTTTGGGATGCAATGCAAACTGTAAATAGAATTTGTATGGGGGGGAAATATGCCAGTTGCCTTCTCTTGCTGATAATAGCAAGGTGACAGTTGTTGCTCTTGACAGTGACAAGAATGATGACAGCAATGATGGCACCATTGTTGACCAAATTTGGTCACTGACCTTTGGGAAGCCTCTGGTAAAGTAAACTCTTTGCTCTCTGGACAGAATGGGGTAGGATGAGGGCTGTGAAATCGAGTCGGAATGTTAAAATAATGTGTAAAAGGATAGGGTCAAGTTGCCTATGCCAAGCATGCGTTTGGAGAAGGGGGAGGAAAAAAATGCATTGTAAGTGGGACACAACGGAGAGAGCTTTGCAAAGTATCTTACTTCCTAGACTGTAGTTCAAGGTTTCATTAAGACCAGCAGTGTGCAACCTTGGCAACTTTAAGACCCGTGGACTGCAACTCCCAGAATTCCCCAGCCAGGTGGCTGGGGAATTCTGGGAGTTGCAGTCCACGGGTCTTAAAGTTGCTATAATTGGACACCCCTGATTTAGGCATAGATTATCTCAGTGTTTTAAGTTCTCAGGATAATCCTCTGGAGTAGAGTTCGAGGGCACCTGGAAACTTTGATGAAAAGAGAAGCTTCAGATATCGAGATTGGCCTGTAGAAGTTGTCTGTGAAGCTCCTGTCTCCAGTTCTGATTCAGTGGGTTATTGATTCATCAGGTAGTTTTCTACGTCTCTGTCTTTAAAGAGACCTTAAAAAATAAACTAAACTCTGCGACCTTGACTTAACAGAGCGGAACCAGAAATATGATTTAAAAACATACCAGTAAAAGAAGGATCAGAGTGTATAGTTGCGGATTTTGAGCCAGGGAGAGTTTCCAATTTCATGCCATTGACTCACCCGGCTGGGAGAATAGGGGTATGTTTTTGGTTTTTTGTTTGGCATAGATTTTCTTCTCTGCACCAACAAGTCATTTAGTCATTGTGTCTCAGCTTTTTCTTGGTGACTTTGGGGTGGATAAATATTTAATTGACAAGTAGCTGCTGGCGCATGATGAGATCCAATTATGGTTGCCTTAGATGTGCTAGATTGCTAGGGTGCCCATTCACTTTCTATCATTTAAAATAATGATACATAAACTGTTGAGACCTAGATTTGTCCCACGAGACTCAATTAAGGAAAGAAATATACGTAGAATAATAGTTTTGCAATTAATCAGTTAAAATAGATTGTTTATTATGGTAGACATTTTGCAGGAAGATTGTTGGTGCACCAAAAGCTTCGGTGTTTCATCCTTGTACTAAAATTGTACATACAACCCTGAGATTGGGCAATGTATATACAGCAACAAATATCAGTCTTGAAGATGATTTGAAATTCCCAGCCCAGAACACCGCTCTTGTTACCATGACATAAAGTAGCCCGGAGAATGATTTCCAAAACATTTTCTGCATAGTAGTGAATATTTCTTTGTGGCCTGTTGTGCTATTTCTGAGTTTAATTGTTAATTCCACAGCAGTAAATAGCTTTCCATTCTTTGCAGTCCTCGCATTCCTTTACTTTTAATAGATATCATTACCAATGTTGGGTTAAATTTGACCAGTTTGTATTCAGTTGTTCCATATTTATCCACCGTAAGTTGTACAGTGCTTCCAAAACTTAATGCCCTTCTGCTTCCTCGCTTTTCCTTGTACACATTGACTTGGTGTTGATGATGAAACAAACTTTGATTCTCAGCAGGCATGTTGGTACTCGCAGCCCAGTGTCCTTGCTTTGATGTGCCTCCTGTTTTACTGACCATGATGCCTTAATGGGAACCTGTCACTTGCTGCTGTTGTAACAAAGGTGTTTTCTCTCTCTCTCTCTTGGTTTCATGGTGTCTTAGAAGAGCAATAGGCCAGAGATTCCTATGCAGGAATCTTGCTAAATTAAACCACGATTGGAGGCTCCCTGATTTGGGAATACTTTTTCCTGGCCAAACGGGACAACAAGAAACCTCAGTCATAATGAGTCAAAACTCTGAAATGATGTCTGAAGCATCCCATTTAATATTGAAAGAATTAGGGGGGAAATGCCCTAATTGCTGCCTTCTTGATAATTTCTAATGAGATGTTAGAGTGTCATTAATGTAGAAAAAGCACAACAGTCACATGCCTGCTTGGGCTCAGAAAGCAATCCCTTTCTAAGGCTATTATGGACTAGAGAATTGTAGTGGTCTGTATATGACCATATGACTCAGCCTTCCATCCTTCCGAGGTCGGTAAAATGAGGACTGTTGGGAGCAGTATTCTGTAAACTGCTTAGAGAGTTCTGTAAAACACTGTGAAGCGGTATATAAGTCTCAGTGCTATTGCTATATGCCAGTAGAAGATGCTCAGATGACTTCCAGGGTTGGGAAGACCTTCCCTTGTTTTAGATTTTGCGGGTCTGGCCTCATTTTGTGGGCGCAGAGGGAAGGACGAGTCATTATTTGAACAAAAATGACTTTCTGTCCTTCAAGTGTGGCGGTCAAAACCATAAGGCCAGTCCCTACAATGGTTCTTCGGAGGCCGAAGAATAACAGATGCAACACAGATAAGGTTCACTTATTGGAATATGAGGGATCATCTTACTCGTCTAACAGAAATAAAGTCGAATAAAGCGTTACTTCACGCTAAACATCCAGACACCACGTTCCACCTTTGGCATTATCTCTCTTCTCTGGGCTGATATTCAATCATCCCCTTTGTAGCAGCTCCTACTTGTGACTCCAGCAAACAATCACGTTAATACCAGGGTGACAGGTTGGCAAGAGTGAATTCAAGTGAAACTTGTTCCCAGATAGCTGCGCAGAGGAAGATTTTAATCTGAATAGGATAAAACATGCAGCTAATGACATTTAAATATATATAGCAAGAAGCTTTCGCTTTCTTTTTTCTGCTTAGAGTGAATTTAACAAAGAAAGAAAAGAGGTTGGGGAATTCTGGGAGTTGAAGTCCACGCATCTGAAAATGCCAAAGGTTGAGCAAAGTTACGTCAAAGGAAATTGCAATGAGGTGGGAAGGAAAGGAACATTTGCAAAGCAGAAACCCAATTAATTGCACAACGTTAACTGATCCCTTATTTCTTTGCACGTTTCAGCTAAATCTTTGATTGTAAAGACATGAACCTCAGTGATAAAACCAAGAGGAAATATTAGTCTGAGTCTGTAAAAGTTGCTCCTTGCT
The DNA here is from genome assembly GCF_049901715.1 of Pseudonaja textilis. Classification (NCBI taxonomy): domain Eukaryota; kingdom Metazoa; phylum Chordata; class Lepidosauria; order Squamata; family Elapidae; genus Pseudonaja; species Pseudonaja textilis. Next base: position 1,710,076 of record NC_142004.1, read on the forward strand.
TAAAAAGATCGTTCCTTATTGTGTTCCCTAGCAACTGGTGTGCATGTTCCCATCAATCTTGCTTCCAAAAGGCATGATTATTTCATTCCCTTAATTTATTCCCTGCCTTTTAAGCCAAAAACCCCCCTGAAGAATGGCTGCTGATATTCCCCATCAGCAAAACTAAGTGAGAAATGTACCTTACTTTCAGCAATCTTAATGAAAGGTTTGAACTTCTTGTGCCCCCGAGTGAGTTCAGACAAGTGACAAAATAATCCATTAAACCCATTTTTTGGCCTAATGCTATTCGGAAACGTGAGAATTTGGATACTTGTGCTGTTAGACAAGCTCTGTTATAATGGATTTTTACTTTTAGGGCTGCAATGGAAAAAATTGCAGACCTCTTAGAATTTGCATAGTCTTTAAATGGTGCGCAGCCTTGGTGGTTTTCTTTATTTCAAAGATGTCTCTATGTCTAATGGTTTGGCATCATAGCAAACAGTTCCCACCATTTCCTTCTATTAACAGCTTTATCTTTCTCCGACACTTGTTAGGGAGAGTTGACTCACAAGAACATGGGAATAACTTAGATGGATGGCTGGCAATCCCCCCTGAAGGATTTATGTGGAAAAATTTGTCAGGATTATTTATTCTAGGAAATATGCACTTGTTTTAATTTTACGTGAAATATGGGCAAAGTCAGTAGGCTCCTAAGGGAGCCAGATGGTCCTACAGAGAATATGAAAAGAGGACAACGTTAACATTTAATAAGCTCCTCCGAATTCATCAAAGGGGCCAAAACAAGCCGAGATGTAATAGAGAAAAACTAACTTTAATGACTCCGCTTTAATGAAAGGAAGGAAGAACAGATGTTCCCTATGCCTTCTGTTAGATACCATTAGACATCATGTCTCTTTGTAAATTGCATAACAGCATTTAGTTCCTTTACATTACCTATAGAGTCAAGTACTGCAAAGTAACTCAAAATTAGGTATCGTGCTTAAAGTTGGCTTCATTGAGCTCAGTAGCTGTTTTCCAGGATTTTAACTTTTTGCATGTTTACCTGGGAAGACCTCTGCTTTTACTTGTAGCTGTGTTTTGAAGAGAAGGGGAAGGTGCAATTGGTGTAAATGTGTATCTTGAAGCCACATGAAACACTCAAAATGTAGCTCAGTGTGGAGGTTCAGGCAAAGAAAATTCCTCAGAGGAGGTAATTGTCCTTGAAAATGCTAGCTCCAAGCCCAGTGCAGCGTCAGATCAGTATGGCAGCTTGTCACGTTTGCAGTTAAAATGGAAAATCGGTGTTGCTGGTGTCCTGAAAATTCACTTGTGGCTTAGATTTACAGTACATATAGATCCTGGAGCTTCCTGACGCTGAAATTTGTTGGCATACCTAATGACACGGTGTCCTGATGCATGATTGTCATTTCAAAAACCGACCAATGTCCCTCCCCTTCACCGTATGCTTTGTAGACTCGGGCTGCTAAATTGCTTTGACCTTTTTACATAGCCAGTCCCCTTGTGTTGCATTTCAGCTCCTGGATTGCCTGGTCTTGCCCATCTCAAAGAGACAGAGTTAGTTAAGTCCGGTCTGTGCGCTTTGAAGTGGGAAGAAAAAGGATTTTCCTGAACTAAAAATCAAAAGAAAAAACGTGCATACGATTTACCTCTGGTATAGATTGCCAGTACGGATTGCGTAGTAGAAGAGGAAAATCGGTTGTTTCAGTGTTGTAAATTCGCGGACTAATATTAAGGTATTGAATACCTGCATCAAAGCTTCATTGTTGGAGTTTCATCAGAGGGGTAAATGACAGTTGCTGCACTTATTTTTACAGAACTTGGGAGTCAAATTTGGGACATTAAATCCGCCCGTAGCGCTCTTCTGTTATTTCAGTCTGGGTCAAGACAGGACATCTGATTTCTAAAAGGTTCAGGACTTGCCTTTTGCTTGGCTCTGCAGATATCTGTGTCCTCTGCAAATTTCGAAATTGCCTTTTACACTTCAGCTCCAGCAAGAAGAAAAACTGGTGTTTCCATTCACACATTTTACAGAACTGCAACCTGATGTTTACTTTGGACTTTGGTGCGCTTTGTAAATCAAGAATAACAGAGTTGTAAGGGACCTTGTAGGTCATCTAGTCTACCTCCCTCACCCAAGAATTAGAATTCATTGTGCTGTATGAATTCACACAGCTTTGTGTTTAATGGGGCACCATCTATCCTTTTATCAAACAGAAAAACCAGATATTTTCTCCCGTTTTACCACTTTTTTTTTTTTTTTGCTCATCCAGCCTTTAGGCTTTTTACTCCTTGTCCCAATTTCCTCTCGCCTGGAAACCCACTGAGTCACCCCTTTAGGGAAAGCGGTAGATAAGCTGCTCTGAATCTCCCCCCGCCCCTCCCCCCCATTGCTTCTTTTGTGTCCTTCTTTCTTTAAAAGAGATCTGAACAATGACTTTGTGCTGAATGACTTCCAAAGACCGATTTCAGCATTCTTCAAGTCAGTTGCTCTGTACTTCCTGTTGCTCAATATATCCAACATAATATTAGCCCTTCATGAATCATTGCAGCCTTTGATGCAAGCTACCAAGTCACTTTCAGTTACTCATAAGGCCTAAATTGGCATTTTGCAAGTCAATTTTGGTCCGTCACCCCATGTGCCTTTTTCAGTAACATGATCCTTGGAACTAGAAAGTTCGGTGGCGGGGGTGCGGGGGAATACATGGCATATGCATTCTTTTTCTTAACAGTTAAATTCCTAATGCTGAGTAACTCAGACGGTTGGGGAAAATATTCCAGAACGCTTAATTTTCAGCAAGTACAAAAAACCCCAGGGTATAGGACTTCTAAACTCCCTTGATCAGTGTTTTGTTCTAAGAAGAACATGTTTAAACTCCTTTTTGATTTTTGAAACAATGATTTTACGAAGCTGTACTGGAGCTTGTGGAAATATTGTCACGCTGTCAGAACAATGAGTTAGCTTCAGAGACGTGTCCCAGAGTTAAAGGACGTCTTCCAGAGCGTCTTAACATTGTCTTCCGAGGTATATTTTAGGGTGAGGTCCAAGACACGCAAATCCTCTGTAAAGCTGGCTTGGTTATGGCTTAGACTGCTGTGTGTCCTCAGCCAACTGCTTCCTACAAAATACATCCTGTTTCAGTAAACCATTATTTAGTGTGGTGTGTGGTTCTTAATTAAAATTAACACCCTTTTTGTTGTAAACCAGGAAAGAATGCAAGCTAACTTTGAGCCCTGCTATGGGAGAATCCCACAGTAATGGTTTCAGGGACCCTTTAGCCTTAATTATTAACTCTCTTTGGCTTTAGGTGTAGTTGCTGTTCACTACAAAATGATGAGATCATATATTGGATTAAGCCATTTAGTTACTACAAGTGAGCTTGGTTGAGCCAAGTGGCTGGAATAACCCTGTAAAAGACACCATCAAATGTTGGTTTCTTAGATGATCCCAAAGAAAGGACTTGGTGGCTTAGCACATGTCCGCTCTCCCCCGCCCTAAGATCTTGATGAGTCTTGAAAGGAAACAGAATCTCTTGCCATCAGGAAAACTCAAGATCTCGGAAGCCAGCCAGCCTGAAGTTGAAATAGAAAGGAGATTCTCGGCTCCTGGAAATGGTGCTGGGGTGAGCAGCAGACCATAACACTGACTGAGAGCCCGGTGGACAGATAGATCAAATCTGTCTGCCATTCAATTCTTGGCAAGCTGACCAAGCATAAAAACACTAGTGGAGAATTTGCTCTCTGTTAAATGCTTTTATCTTTAAGTAACCCACACGGATGATGTCTCCTGATTTTGAAGAGGGGCTCCTTAGATTGCCACGTAGGCTTTTCTTTAGGAAGGGGCGATTTAGGAACAAGGAATGCCGTGGTGGCGTTCCTGTCGGGTTATTCTAACCCAAATCGGATTTATTTACAGCGCCATTTGTTTTGAAAACAAAAAGCAACAGACAGGCCTAATCTGATCCACAAATAAATTTAAAAGCAGAGAGCTACTTGAAAAGCGCAGGTGAGGCAATTACTTCCTGGTAATCAAATTTGCTTTTCAGGTGCGCTCAAGTGAGTCAGCGGACATTTTAGAATTACGCAATCGATCTGGGAAACCACCCACAGAATAAACGTAGGGCTAAAATTCAAGTTGTCGCGCAGAACATGCCACCGAATCATGCCTGTAACTTCACCGAGTTATCTAATCTCTCTTGCAGGTGTTGGCTTGGTTTGAAGAAGGAGAAGAAACAATCACAGCCTTTGTAGAACCTTTTGTAATCTTACTCATCTTAGTTGCTAATGCAATTGTGGGGGTGTGGCAGGTAAGCAAAGATGTGCTCGGAAAAATTGAAAAGTCATTGTAACACATGTGCTATTTTGGCAGGCTGCTTTAAGTCGCTTAGAGTCACCATAATATTTATTGAGAAAAAGTTGAAAGCGGAGATGAGCTTTGAAATTAGGCTAAACCTTTGTCATTCTTAGAGAGTTGCTGGATGTTGTAAAGATAAGACAGGATCCAAATAACCGTGTATCTAATTCAGTCCAGCAAAGAGACTTTGGACTTTTTAATGCTTAACCATCAATTGTACCTTTCCTTAGTAAAAGCAGGGATGAGTTCCACCCTTTGTCAGAGAAAAGGGACCCTAGAATGTCACTGACATAAATTAAGGTGGTGTGGATTTCAGAACCACCAAGCATTTTAATTTATTTGGGAAATGTTCTGTATATCCAGTAAATGACACCCCGTGCAATTTACTCAAGCCACTGCATCCACCAAAATATATCCTTGTATCAGGGCACATACCATGTTTGCCTTCTATTCCTACTCAAATTTTCCATGAGAGAATATCAAAACAAGTTACGAGAATAACGTAGAGCAGTTAGAGCAGTATTTCTCAACCTTGGCAAGTGTAAGACATGTGAACTTTAATTCCCAGAATTCCCCAGCCTGCAGCCTGAGTTGACCTCTGCTTTCCTTTGCAAGAGGGTAGGTGGATGCGGCTTGCTGCCAACAGTGATTTGGGCTCTTGTTTTGTGGGACATAACAGTTCAATACTTGTGGTTGAGTCCTGCCACTAAGTTATACAGTACTGAGTATTAATAGCTTGCTTCCTAGATGTGAGTGACATTTCTGGCATGAATATACCCTATTCTCCACCTCCTTTTTTCATCTTGGTCATATGAGAAAGTCATAATTTGCCCATAATTCGTCTTTCGTAGTAGGGTATTGTTGCCATAGGAACTGGAGGATGTCAACTAAGGTGGTATGGCAGCTCAAGAGAGAGGAAGTTTTTAAATGATGAAAAATAATAAACCCCGAAGCCTCTGCCCATTAAATTAACGATTTAGAATTTAGAGCGATTTAATTTACAGCTGATGCATTGGAATAGCTGAGAATCTTTTCCTGTTAGATTTATGTCTATTAAAAAAGACAAATTATTGCCCTCCGCACCTCCACCACCCAGTACTGATACAAACTCTGCCTTTTAAGAGCAAGAAAAATTCTTGGAGCTGAGTGAAGAATTCTTCCGGCACTCAGATGAAAATGTAGCTGTTATGATAGAACAATGCTATAAAAAGCTGTAATATTCACTAATCATCTGTCTGCTAACGTTGGTGACAGTTTAATGTTTCTTGCTTCTGAAAATGGACAGAGTGACTTAAAAATTGGATTTCTTCACTTGAAAAGCAAGAGGTTGAACCCACCTTCTCGTGATCATCCTCCCTAGTCTTTATCTCCTGTCTGTGACAAGCGAAATACCCGCAAACATACATTCCTTTTAGATGGATATATTTTCCACTTAATTTGGGTTCCCCGTCTCCAAGTGTAACAGCAGGAACCACGGGCAGATGTTTCTCCTCTGGCTGCTGGCGTTTTCACAACAAACTAATAATTTAGCAAGGTTTGAGCAGCAAGGGGCAGTTGTGTTGTCTCAAAAGCCCTCGGGGCTCCTTCTTACAAAAAGAATTGAGGAAAGGCTCATGAGGCATTACAAGGTCCTGGTCTCAAAATCCCAGCTCTATCACCGTATTGTGTTGATAGAAAGCACTTTGTTAGCAAGTTGCGAGTGTGAAATGGGTTGAAGTTGTGGGAACCGTTGTGTGTGTGTGTTCCCTCCCTCCCCCTGCCATTTTGGCCTCTCAATCAGAACAATGAACGCAACACTGCCGGAGGGGGCCAAGTGCTGGAAGGAGAGAAAGTATAAAGGAACTTAATTACCGAGTTGTAACTCTTTGAGTTGTCAAATTTATCAGTTACCCGTTTAAGTCAAGAAGTCCACTTTGAATCTGAGTTATTTTAAGAGAGATAAGAATCCGCAGTTAAAAAGGGACCTCAGCTTTTGGATTATCGCCTTTTTGGCTTTATGCACACCAGGAAAATTGCAGCATTTAGCCTGCGCATTTGACAGTGAAATTTTGCAGGCTGCTCCCTCGGCTTAGCTGCAGCAGCAGCAGCAATACGATGCCAGCGGATGATCCTAGATTATTTATTAAACGGCAAACTTGGAGGCCAGCTGCTCAGCGCGGTAGTTTTTTTTTTAAACAATGTATATGTAGAATTACTGACCCCCCCGCTGTTGATCCTGATGTTTTTAGGAGCGAAATGCTGAAAACGCCATTGAAGCTCTTAAGGAATATGAACCTGAAATGGGAAAAGTTTATCGACAAGACAGAAAAAGTGTACAAAGGATAAAAGCAAGAGACATCGTCCCTGGTGATATCGTGGAAGTAGCTGGTGAGAACTTTTATTTACTACATAATAGTGGATTTTCAAATGCTTTTTTTGGTGGGTTTGGTGGGTTTGTTGCTTCCATATTTTGAGCTACTGTCAAGCCTGAGTTAGTTCTTGACGTGCATTTAAAGCTTGGAAAGTAAGCAGAAGAAAAGAAAAAAGCCGGGTTTTGTCTACATCAGGGTACCTTCTTTTCCAAGTTTAAATGTCTGTGGAGATTCTCAATCAATCCAGATCATGGTTGTCCCAAGGGTGCTTTTTCCAAAAAGGCAAGTGGACTTTCTTGCTTGTGTTTTCCTTCCTGAAAACGTTCCACTTCTCACCCAAGAAGCTTCTTTGGTTCTTCAACTCCGAACTGTGAAGTATTGTACTGATGAGTTACATCAGGGCTCTCCAAAACTTGTCATGGCTGGCTGAGGAATTCTGGGAATTGAAGTCCACAAATCTTAAGTTACCAAGTTTGGAAACTCCTGAGTTGCATAATCATATTGCTAAGCTGATGCCCTTAAGAGAGACTGGCTCTTCATTTATAGTTGGCTATAGATGGCTTGTATTATCAGCGGGCGGTTTCTGACCATGGCGCTCTTTTCCTCAGTGCAGAGTATACCCCCCAAACAGGCTCCTTCCATTTCGCCAAGCCTCGTGGCCAGAATTGTTAGCCACGGAAGGTTTCACAGTGGCCTTCAGCTCTTCTCTGTAGGGCTTCAGACCAGTGCAGGGAAGCGACTACCGGGCCCCTCTGTGCTGCCCCTGGAGGCCCGATAATCCACTCTCCTCCCCCATCTCCCAGCCCATCCAAGTGGCTGCCTTGGATGTGGCCGACTGCCAAAGCCCTGGTCACCTGGCACGTCTTGTGTGTAGCACAGCCAGTGGAGAGCAGCGGTTGTGTCACCCAAAAAAAAACTCCGAAAAAAGAGCTGATGGAAAGCCGTGACTTCTAAAAAAAAAAAAAAGCAGGCTTTAGATTGCACGATGGGTTTTCTTTCCCAAGGCAGGGGAAGGTGCGAGGCCTGCCTGCCTCGCTAAGAAAAGTGGACGTAAATCTTCGGGTGTCTAGTCCATCTTGCATTGACCAGACCGATCCTCTGCAGGACACCCAGCCGCCAATCCGCATAGCCGCCGGACAGAAAAGCATAGCTCTTCCAAGGGAACAGACACCGTGTTCCATAGCTGATGTCAAGGCTCCCCGAGGTGTGAAAGACGGTGGACATGCCTCTGTCATAAGCCTAAGTGCGTTGGATGGCCTTTGACATGGCGCCTGCCAGCGGAGGACCATCTAGGGAAGGAACGGAGCCCTTGGTCGGGGGATGCGTCTCTGATGGCGGAATTTTAGGCAGCATGCCAGGGACATTTGCGTGCCCGCACAAAAGCTCCTCGCTGTTGACCAGCATAAAACAACCAGGTGGCCGCCACCTCCCCTCCCCCCTAAGGTCAGTGGGGCCAAACGGCCAGGGGTCCTTCAAGGAGGGTTTTCCTATAATGGGGGGCAGCCAGGGGGTTGATCTTAGCCAGTTAATCTTAGCCGAGAACTCCAATCCAGGCGATACACGGATGGTGGACAAAGGCTCTTCTAAGAGGGAAGCAGGAAATTGCCCGGTTCTCTTGCCAAGGGGAAATGCATTGTGGGATGGAAAGAGCTTTCCAAGTTTCTTGGAGGGCCTCGTAATGGAGTTTAGAAACCAAGGGCCATCCCAACACGCTCAGATGCCTTTGGAGCCCTCCCTAGGTGCTCATCCTGAAAACTCTTTTTAAGAGACTGACTGACCTGACATTCGGAGCTTCAGTGTGGTTGCTTTGCTTTGGTTTCGCCACAAGCAAAGGCCTGGAGGCTTGGTAGGGCTCCTTTAGCAAATCATGGTTACGCCTAAGAGGACCTAACAGTGCGTGCATTGAGCCAACTTTCATGTTGGATCAATTGCAGAAGACTTTGACCATGGGGATTGCTTTAAATTTAGCGGCTGAATGTATTTCACTTCAGTGGAACAAAGTAGTAGAGTAAATCTCTATGGATTGTAAATCAACAGTAGCCTTAATTCTGGACCCTCTGTTGAAAACAGGCATCAATTTTGTACAACTGCTTGTAACGGTGGGAATTTTGGGAGCTCATATTTGTGTTTAATGTTCCTGTTTAGTTGTCAGCATAAATCCCTGTCAGGCATTGAAACATGTATGTATGTGTGTATGTATAGATCTTGAGGCTGACACACACATATATATTAATTTAATAGGACTAGTTGGAAAAGCTGGGCTCTACAGGGTGCGCAGGCTCTCAGCATGACTCGGCTCCCTTCTAATCTCTCTCGAGTCACAATGTCAAATAGCGTTTTGTGGGTAAGAAATATGTAAATACATTTACCCAGAGCTTTCATCCTCCTTTGATGCAGAGAGCAGTTCCTAAGTGAAGCAGTTCAAAGCAAAATAAATAGTAGGCTTATGCTGTACCCTGCTAAAAACTTGTCAAAAACGGCCCGGAGTTCAAACCAGGACAGCACATTCATTTTCAGAATTATTTATAAAAGAATTGTTGCCTTTGACCTGTCGTGGGTCCATTTCCCCCCTTCCCCTCCCATGAGTGATTGAAGTATAAAGCCTGCAGAATGTGAGGCCTGCTACTCTTGGGCTTTGAATTCGCAGAAGGGTTGCGACCTTACAACCTTAATAGAACCCAAGAGGAATTTATGATTGGAACAAAAGGTACCTCTGGACAGAAAATTCTTGAACATCAAGATAAGTTTGCTGCCGATATTCTCTTCTGATTTGGCAAATACACTGAAATGGAGCACAGAAACTTCTTTGAATTGGGAACTTGGCTATGAGATTTAACCATCGCTTTTTTTTTCTTTTTTCTTTTGCTCTGATCTCTGTTGCTTAGCCCAAAGCTGTTCAGAAAGGTTTTCCTTCTGCAAGGAAAACATAATTTTGCCCTCCAATTCTGCCTCCGTGGCAGTCATGGAGATGTAGATTTTCACGGGTACAGGTATGTAGGTCTAGGTGTGTTTGGGTCTTTTCCCGTGTAAGATTAAGATACTCTTAATCTTACACAGGAAAAGACCCAAACACACCTAGACCTACATATATACATACGTATGTATGTATGTATGTCATTTGGGTAGTTTCTATTGTCATGATGATTTAAAGAGTAAATACAGTTGATTGATAACAAATGGCTTCAGCCAACCACTAACCATGAGTGAAAGAAAAGTTTTTTAATATTCTCTGAAAAATGGCCAAGAAATCATAAATTCTGCCAGGGTATGTAAACTTATGAGCACAACTGTGTGCATGTGTGTCTGTGTGTGTGTATGCATATGGTTATTTTTCTTGTGTCTGTTAAACCCTCTGTGCATAGTTATTGCTATAATTAAAGCCCCTGTGTTATTTTCAGCTAATCAGTTTCGGTTCTTAACACTGGGACAGTGACAATTATCATTAAAGAGATGAGGAGTAACCAGGTTTATTGGGGGAGGGAGCTTGGGACCCCCCTCCTCCCCAAGTTGGCTGTTCCACCAAGGCGGCTGCAAGCCCCTTCGCTAATATCGTGCAGTGTGAATTCGATCAGGAGCATCTCTGGTATGACGACCGCAACGTTTTAAGCCTGGCAGGGATCTGATGGCACCGGCCAAATTCTCTGCTGTGGAAACCATCAATGCGTTTACAGGGAGAGGAAATGCATTTATGGGCCTGGATAACTTGGGGTTTTCCCAGCATTGTTCCTAAATTAACATAGAACTGGGTTTGACGATTGTGTCCAAGGAAGGAAAAGAAATTGGTTAGCAGAGAGTTACAGGTAGTCTCGACTTTATGACCACAATTGAGACCAGCCTTTGCGTTGCTAAGCGAGACATGTCTACGTGAGCTTTGTTCCATTTTACGGCCTTTCTTGCCACCGTTGTTAAGTGAATCTGCACCGTGCTCTAAATTAGTCCCATGTTGCTAACTGCACCCGGCTTCCCCATTGATGTTGCTTGTCGGACGGTCGCAAAAGGGGATCACTGTGCCACCGTCATAACTGTCGAGTCAGTTGCCAAACGTCTTGAAGTTTGATCAGGTGGCCAGGTTCCCCGTGCAACTTTTGGAACGGTCACCGAACAAACGGCCGTGTGTCGAGAACGAGCTACTGAATTTTATCATAGGAGGAGGAGGGGGCACCCATTTGGGGCGTCCTTCATGCGTTGCCCGAAGCTGTGAGACTTCAGCTCCCAGAATCCCCCAGCCGTAGCTGGGAGCAGTGGACCTCACCTGTCTGCAGGGGTGCCAGGCTTTGGGTGGGTGGCACCTGAGAGGTCCCAGCTGTCACAGGCTTTTTTGGCAGCCTTGCCCTCCTCCTTCCCGATGGACTGGTAGGGTTTTTTCTCGCCCGCTGCCAAGTCTTCTCCAGTTGCTCTTGGGTGGAATTGGGAAAAGCGGCTGCTGGACTGGAAGCTTCTTCCTCACGACACCCATCCGTGGCGGGGTTGTTGGGGGGTTGCAGGGAAGCGCGTCCGAATAGTTTGCCCATTTTTGGCTTTGGCCATTGTTTGTCTTGTACTATTTTCTCTTCTGGTGCTGAAGGGCAGAGGGAGCTTAGAATGCTCCCCCCGCCCCCCCCCCCTTTGTTCCTTTTTCCTCCTCCTTCACTCTAATGCAGTAGAAAAGGGAAATGGTGACCAAGCAATATAAATAGACCAAGTCAATAAAAGCCCTCTAGGGGAGTTTTTAAGAATAGAATAGAAATTCTTTATTGGCCAAGTGTGATTGGACACACAGGGAATTGGTCTTCGGTGCAAATGCTCTCAGTGCGCAAAAAGAAAAGAGACATTCGTTGAGAAGAATCATCAGGTACAACACTTAATGATAGTCATAAGGTACAAATAAGCCATCAAATCATACTAGGAAAGAGTCCACATAAACCGTAAGGATACAAGCGACAACGTTACAGTCATACAATGCCAAGTGGGAGGGGAACCGTTGATAAGGAGTGATGAGAAGATTAACAGTAATAGTAGTGCAAACTTTGTAAATAGTTGGACAGTGTTGAGGGAATTATGTGTTTAGCAGAGGGATGGAGTTCAGGGAAAATCCGTCCTTGTTGTTATGGTGTGCAGGGCTCTATCAGCATCGTTTTGAGGGAAGAAGTTGAAACAGTTTATGTCCAGGATGTGAGGGGTGTGGAGATATTTTCCCAACCCTCTTTTTGACTCGTGCAGCATACAGGTCCTCCATGGAAGAAGGCAGGTTGGTAGGAATTGTTTTTTTCTGCAGTCCTAATTCCTCTCTGGAGTCTCTGTCTGTCCTGTTGGGTTGCAGAACCAAACCAGAGAGTTGAAGAGGTGCAGATGATAGACTCAATCCTTCCTCTGTAGAACTGGCCATCAAAGAATATCTACAAAAATTACAAATATACAATTTAAGTTGAAAGATCGTACGACACAGGTGGTCCTCGACTTACAACAGTTCGTTTACTGACCGTCTGCAGTTTACAACGGCCCTGAAAAAAGTGACTTAGTTTTTCACACTTATGCCCGTTGCAGCATCCCCATGGTCACACGGTCTAAATTCAGGCGCTTGGCCACTGACTCGTTTTTATGGTAGTTGCGCAGTGACACAAATGAAGGCCGCAGAATGAGGCAAATCTTTCACTTGGCAAATGCTTCACTCAGCAACATAAATTTGGGGCTCCATGGTGGTCGTAAGCCGAGGACAGCCTGTAATTGCCCTTCTCAAAGGCCGGGCTACTCCCCAAAGTGGCGTCCCCTTAGCCGATGAATAAAGGATCCCATTTTCACGGTAACCGTGCCAACTTACCATGGCTACACGCTGTGGTTTTCCCTCTGTGTCTCTGATTGCTGCCAGTTGCATAAGCAGCTCCTGTAGGGATGAAGGAGCTGAGAATTCCCTGCAGGAAACCTAGTGGGACCTGGTGCGGGGAGGCTGTTCTCCGTGACAGGATCAGTCACTTAGGAGGCAGTACCGCCTGGAGCTCTGGGAAGTGAATCTTGCATGAGTGTTCCATACAGATTTTGCGTGGGTCGTAGGAGCTCCTAAGTCAGAGGTGTCCCAACTTTCAAGACCTGTTAGACACCCCTTTAAGGCCTGGCCTGTTTAAGACCAGTGGGCTTCCAACTCCCAGAATTCACCAGGCAGCCACATCTTCCAGTTGCCGAGGTTGGACACCCTGTCCTAAAGGATAGTAATGTTGGCTGTCGGATACTGGTCACTGCCAGTCTTAAGAACAAAGAACTATATCAAAACTCGGGTGCTTCTGTGTTATTTTTTTTTTAGTCTCCCTGCCCACCACCACCACCACCACCACCCCGCCCCGAATCTGACAGAATGCAGCACTGTTTTAAGCACACCTTCCGCTTGGCTGCATGTTACCAAGAATATCCATGCCAGAACGGAGCCGAGATTGATCCTGATTGGGAAGCCGTTCCCATTGGCTCAACCAAATGCCAGCGGGAATCATTAGCGCCTTCCTACTTGTATTGGAGTGAAAGTAGGACAGTCAGCTGGGTTTACAGAATGAGATTTCTCCCTGAACTTAAAGGTGGGGAGTAGGAGGCATAACCTACCAACTTATTAGAAGAGGAACTTCCACATTGTATGAGACTTAACACCACACAGGTACAAAAGCAAAGAAAGGCATGGAATAATACTCTGAAATAAAAACAGTCCAGCAAGAGAGAATTGCTTTTTGAATAAACACCCAATATTATTGTGCTTACTCTGATACGCATTGCACATCTGGAAAAATATTTGAATTTCCTGCAGCTCGCTTAAGCTCACGTGCCTTTTTTTTTCTTCTTCTTCCAACCCACAGTTGGGGACAAAGTTCCTGCTGACATCAGAATTACTTCTATAAAATCAACAACTCTACGAGTAGACCAGTCGATTCTCACAGGTAGGGGGCTCTCAAGAGAAAAGTGGTGCTTCTTGGGGATCTGTTGCAAACATCTGTCCTTGATGGCAAAGTCCTATTATGGTGGTCATGGTGAAGATGACCTGTCTTATTTTGTCCCGGGTCCATCTTCCTTCCTTTCTCTCTCTCTCCCACCCCTCATGGAAAGTTAATTCTGAATGAAAGAGTCCCTCCTGTTTGGCTTATTTAAAAGTTGGACCCAGCCTGTTGTGTCAGCTTTCCTCCTGGAGTGTTGTAGTTGTATCTGGCTTATTTCCATTATTCCACAATGGCTCGTAAAAGAAAAACCCAGTACAGCCCATAAATTATATTAGAATGGTGGGGGGGAGGGGGAGTGGACGAAACAAATGGGGGTTGTTTTGCTAAACACTGCAGGAAGTATGTCCAAAGGGCAGAGAGAATTCACACTTCCACACTAAGGCACTTGACCTTTTTTTCCAGGTGAATCTGTCTCGGTAATTAAACACACGGATCCTGTGCCTGATCCTCGCGCAGTAAACCAAGACAAGAAAAATATGCTTTTTTCGGTGAGTAAAATCCTGGCCCGCGTGTCTTTTGTAGATCATTTGATGCCTGCTTCATTTAAAAGCAAAATTAGCTTCTCCTCACTCTGTTTAGAGCTCCCTGACAACGTTGCATCTATCGTGATCGTTTAAATCAGTGTTTTTTTCAAACTTGGCGACTTTAAGATGTGTGGACATCAACTCCCAGAATTCCTCTGGGAAATGCTGCCTGGGGAATTCTGGGAGTTGAAATCCACACGTCTTAAAGTTGCCAAGTTTGAAAAAAAAAAAAACCACCGATTTAATGGTCACCTTGAACTGAGCCTTAAAAACTCTCTATATTTTAATGTCTGAAATGCTATAGGGTTTCCTGCCTGAGCAGCAGGTTGGGTTAGAAGACCTCCAAAGTCCCTTCTAATTCTATTATTCTATTCTATTTTAAGGTGCATATAAGTTGTTTTCAGCTAACCTTTGTAATTTATCAGCCATAAAATGAAAAAAAAAAATGGAAATCTCTTGCAAATGCTCAATGCTTCCCTCCTTATCTGTGGTTTCCTTTGGGGGAGAGTTTTTAAAGCGTTCTCTTTGTGCTGAGAACAAGAGTTTTCTGGTGTTTGAGCAGGAACTTACACATCACCAATCAATTGCTACTCAAGAATTTCATAACTGGAGTCCTGGCTATTTTATCTGATTTATTATCCTGGCATTAACAGCTCCTGCTGTTCCTGCGTCTGGCAAAACAGCTGAGAACCATTCCCCCCCCCTCCAGCCCCCCCTTCCTTTCTTCTGCCTCTGTTCCGAGGTAGTCACCCCAATTAAAATTTATGTCCTCTTCATCCAGCTCCCTGGATGGACTTCAGAAGCTGTTCCTTGAGAACGTGGAGTGAGTCCTCAGAAGTTTACAATATGTACACCCGTCTTGCCAACCATTGACCGGCTCGTGCCAGTTTATGGAAACCGGTTCAGTTGGTTTGAATGGAAAGGGCGTTGTGTAAATACCACTGCTGGTTTTGTTTTTTTTAAAAATATGAGTAGTGCTTACACTAATAAACTCAGGTCCTCCCTGTGGGACTCAGATCATCTTTTGCACAATGATCTCATTACGGAATTGCAAAGCAAATCAAGCAAGCCTGTTTTTTCAGAAGCTGTTAAGACATGTCTAGACCAGGCGTGTTCATATAGATATATATATATATATTATATGCATATATAAACTATGTTATATATTTTATATATAAAACAATTCCTCTTCACTCGGTGGCAGCCCAGGCTTGCTAAAAGATTGGACACGCTTGGTGTAATTTCTGATCCCATCCATCCATCCAATTTCTCTGCTGCTCTCCTCTCCTCTCTTGGTCAGCCTTGATAGCGTTGCTTGAGCGTTGATTTCCTTTGCAAATGCCCGAATTCGATGGTTTCCTCATCCAGGGTACGAACATTGCTGCGGGCAAAGCCATGGGGGTCGTCGTGGCCACGGGGGTCAACACAGAAATCGGCAAAATCCGTGACGAAATGGTGGCCACCGAGCAAGACCGGACTCCCCTGCAGCAGAAGCTGGATGAGTTTGGTGAGCAGCTGTCCAAGGTCATCTCGCTGATCTGCATCGCCGTCTGGATCATCAACATCGGCCACTTCAACGACCCCGTTCATGGCGGCTCCTGGATCCGGGGCGCCATCTACTACTTCAAAATCGCCGTGGCCCTTGCAGTGGCCGCCATTCCAGAGGGCCTGCCCGCCGTCATTACCACCTGCCTGGCCTTGGGCACCCGCCGCATGGCCAAGAAGAATGCCATCGTCCGGAGCCTTCCCTCGGTGGAGACCCTGGGCTGCACCTCGGTCATCTGTTCCGACAAGACGGGCACTCTCACCACCAACCAGATGTCGGTTTGCCGGGTAAGCTGCTGCTTCGCTTTCTGTGGGTTAAGAAGGAAGACTGGTAAAAATTGGGGTGGACTGTCTGCCTCGGTCTCTCTGGTCCTAGAACTGATTTGATTTTTATCAACCACTCTCGCAAAACTGTCTTTAGAGAAGCTGCCTTTATTTCGAGGTCATTCAATAAGCCAAGATACAAGTGTTAATTTAAACCAGAGACTATCGATTCCTAACATTTTTTTTTTGAGTCACCTCGATGTTAAAGTGGTTTTATTTTATTTATTTTTTAATTTGTTTTTATTGTAGTTTTCAAAAGCACAAATCACATTAATATTCATAACAATGATTTTGCATCAATAAATACACATATCTTATATATCATATATACATGTCTATATTAATAATCTCTTAAAATCTATTTTATTTACAGTCATCCATTCTTTTTACTCTTTACGTCTATTTTTTTAGCCATTCATACCATCTATCTCATACTGCATAATATTCAGAATCTTCTTTAGCTTTCATTTCCATTGTGAGTTTATTCATTTCTGCACATTGCAATACTTTTTGTATGACTAAATCTTGTGAAGGGATATTAGCTCCTTTCCATAATTGTGCAAAAACTATTCTGGCTGCTGTCAAGATATGCAATATAATATATTTAATCTTTTTGGGATATTGGCCTGTAATTATTCCTTAACAAAAAGAATTCTGGTTTAAATTCAATTTGATATTTGGTGATGTCTTGTAGCCACTTCTTTATTTTAACCCAATATTTCCTGGTCTCAGGGCATAACCACCACATATGATAATAAGTACCATGTTAAAAGTGCTTTTAATATGCTCCCTTCTTCCCATTAACCCAGCCAGTTCTGTTCACTTTGAGAAGATAAAAGAAGGCTGGGGGGGGGAAAAACAGGTCTTGGTTTCTAAAACCTAACGGTGGGAGGTTTATTCTCGTCCCAGGCAATTCTCTAGGGAAGACGATCAGAGCCCCTGTGAAATATTGATTAAATTGCCTTTTCCCTCCAAGGCAGTCTGGAGGGAAGGAAACTGCATTCTTGGGTAGCGAGGAATTCTTCTCTTTGAAGGGAATCCCCTCCGGACGGCCATCCTGGGAGCAGGATGTTGAGATGACCGGGCAAGAGCCAACAGCCATAAAAACGTCAATAGATTTTTCTGGGTCTTTTCCACAGCCGAAATGAACCTCCCTTCTCCCTCCTGATGGGCTGCTTACCTATGCGCCTTGCCTCCTTGGCCGCTCACAAAGAGCGCACAAAGCCGCTGCTCATCTGTATTCCAAGAGAGGCGCTTTGCAGGGATCTTGCATAACCGCCCGTCTTTCAGTGGGTCGAGGCCAAACAGCGGAACGACTCCGCCACAAAGCAGCTCCCGAGCCTTTTCTTCTCCCAGAAAGCATCTTTGGCAGGGCAGAAAAATCCTTGCTTTGCCTTTTTTTAAAAAAAAAAAAAACCCTCTCGTCCAATAATGCTTGTTTCATCAGGCAATGCAGAAAAACATTTAATCCTGGACATTGTGGGGCTGGTGAGGAATGGCCGAGCATGTCAAAGCTACTTTATGTGAAAATGTCTCTTCGGCAAGCTTAATGATGCTGGGAAAGGGAAAGGATTTTTCTCCATTAGGGTCTGTTGTCAAACCGTAGCTAGTCCAAGAGGGTGCAATTTAAATTCTTGAGACTTACACGGTGCTGAAGGTGGATAGTAACAGCAAAATGGCCCAAATCCAAGTTGGATATTGCTTGGTGAGAGGACTTGGGGAAGGAGGTGGGGGGAAGGACCTAAATTAAGACCGTATCATCGTTATGTTCTTTTTTTTTTTACGTTTTTGGATCGCCTAGACCTGTGGAAGAAAGGAAAAAAATTAACACGTTTGCACGCTTTTCATGCAAAAGAGCTTCCCTTTCTAGCTGGCTTCTGCGAATTGAGCTGAAGCATCTGCCTGACAGAACTGCCTTCCTTCGCTCACTAGATATCAGTCTGCCGTACATTATGCGGGGAGAGAACTTAGGGGCTGCGGAGGGCAGACAAGGGGGGAAACTGAGACGGAGACCTTGGAAATCAAAAGCGATAGTCGAGACATCTCGAGTCAAAGGTCCTGGGAATGGACCATCTAACCAACCACAGCATGGAGAGTTACCCAAATATCTTCTCTGAATGTGACTGGACAATGGGGTGATAACGGGGGAGGGGGGGTGAGACAGGGAAGGAAAAGCTAACTAGGGGGAGGAAGAATCAAACTCTTCGTATACTGTAACTACTTGGCTTTAGTCAGAGGAGCCTTTTTGCCACAAATGGGAGTCGAGGGTCTTCCTTTCTGAAGGGATCAGGTTGTACCAGGTCTGACATCTTCTGATTATTGATGTGAGACCCTCTTTTTGAATGGTAGGAGCACAAGAGGTTCAACCAGCAGCTTGGGAAAAAGGCTTCATGTGTTGTTCTAGTCAGATGAGAAGGAAGGAAATAGGGCAAGGTGTAATTTCAAGGGACAACCGGAAGAGCTTATAGGTGACCTATATTTTCAAAAGTGCAGCTTGATCTTATTTTAAAGTAAAACACGCTTCGTTCCTAAGTGCAAGCAGGCTGATCAAACTTTGCGTCTTTAATGTGACAATGTTCTAGATGGCCTCAGCTAGCTGAGCTTAACCACACCCTTGTCTCTCCGGCAGATGTTCATTGTGGACCGTGCGGAAGGGGATAGCTGCTGTCTGAATGAATTCACCGTGTCTGGGTCAACGTACGCTCCCATCGGAGACATGTGAGGACGTTCATCCTTTCTGTTGGCCAGCTTGTCCATCTCCTGGCCTCTGGGTGTGCGGTGTGGCCAAGCCTAGAATTATGGGGCCCAAAAGGCAAATAGATGCTATAAAGGGGGACTGGTGTCAATCTGTAGATTTAAACCCTCTCAATCTTCCTTTGGGGAAGCAGGAAACCTGCGCATGGTTTGAGACATGTTACTAATACTTGCTGTCTGTCTCTTGTCTGGGGAGAATATGATAATTCTCTACCGTACCCTTTTATTTATACGTTTATTTTGAAAATATAATCCAAAAGGGTCTTTCAGAGTTAGCTTTCTGTTCTGTAAGTGTCGGCCCCACACATGAACATTCAGTTAAATGGATTTATTGCTAAAAGCCTATGTACTGGAATCTTCTTGACTAACAGTCCTTTTGATGGCATTCATCCAATTTTGTAAAATTTCCAGCTCTTAAAAGCGATTTTCATCAATTTGCTGCCCTCTTATGATTTTATTTTATTTTATTATTTTATTTATTTTATTATTTTTGAACCTGCTCCAATTTGTCTGACTCCTCCTAGGATCCAATTAGTTCACAGATGAATTAGGATTGTCTGAAATTTCATCTCTTCCCCCCCCTCCCCCCAATTCTTCCCCAAACAGTTACAAAGACGATAAGCCTGTCAAATGCTGTATGTACGACGGCCTCATTGAATTGGCCACAATCTGTGCCCTCTGCAACGACTCCTCTCTGGATTTCAATGAAGTGAGTAGCCTTCGAGAGAATTGCCTAAGCAAAACTCTTCTTGCGGTCTTGCATGTAATTCTTCCGTGCTGGTTTGAAACACAGGAGCGCCCTTCAAGAAAATAATAAGCCCGTTAAACTAGCATGGAGTATAAAGAATGGGAATTAGGGAGCAGACCTCATGAGGAATGGAAAATCTGGGATAAAAGGCTTGGTCTCCCGTAGTTCTCTGCTAAAGCCTGGGTACACGCCAAGCGAAATTAATATAACTTGGACCTTTGATGTCACTGCTTTGCTTTTCATATTTCCTGTTGATCATATCTCATTCTTTTGTGGACCTTAATGATATTTTTACGGGGCTCATAAGCCAGTCAGAGCTGCTGAAACCCTATATTGCATGGCCAAATAAACTCCAGATCTTCTCCTGATTTTAATTGGCTCAGGTCAGCATGTGTGATGATGACCTGGGGCATGGTACAGAGGCAACCCAGTCAGCTGACAGTGGAAAGCGGCCCTTTATTGCTCCAAATGTTCCCCAAACGCTCCCATATTTGTGGCAAGTCCCAGAGCAAGCAGTCCTGCAAACTCCCAACTGTCTACAGCACAACAAACCCTACTAATTCAGCATTTGTTCCCGACAAATGCCCCTCCCCACAACGTCTCCTTAAATCTCAGGTGTGCCTTGTTGAAGAGGGGCAGGGTGCTTTCCTCCCGAGTTGTCGGATCAGCCTGAGCTGTTCCTGCCTTCTGTCCAGTCTCCATGCTCGAGGATCAGGAGGGGGTGGTCCTTGCTCACTGTCTGAACTCTGTCTCTGGTGTTCACTTCTTAGCCTCTGTTGGTCATCCTGCCCCTGTTCCTCCCTGCCTACAAGCCGCCCCAGTCCTGAAAGGCCCTGGCCTGCCTCAGCCTGTTCCTCCCCATTCTCCTCCCCATTCTCCTCCCCATATCTCCACCGGCTCATCTTCCTCCACAGATTCAGGCTCCGACGGGAGCCATGACAGCATGCTTTGTTCAGTGTCATTCCATCTCTTGAGTTGGCCGATCCCACAGGTGATTATGAATGACTCTTCTGCTTCGTGTCAACAGTGGCTTTTTTTCTTTTTTTTTAAATTAAAGACGAAGGGCGTTTACGAGAAGGTGGGCGAAGCCACGGAGACAGCCTTGACTTGCCTGGTGGAGAAGATGAACGTCTTCGACACGGACCTGAAAGGCCTGTCCAAGATCGAGCGGGCCAACGCTTGCAATTCGGTCAGTCCTCCTACAGCGCTGGGCCTCTGGGGCAACCCAAGTGCTTCCACGCGCACTGATTACAACCCAGTCCTGACTCTTCCCTGCGCAGGTGATCAAGCAGCTGATGAGGAAAGAATTCACGCTCGAATTCTCCCGGGATAGGAAATCCATGTCCGTTTACTGCACGCCCAACAAGCCCAGCCGGACAGCCATGACCAAGATGTTTGTGAAGGCAAGTTACCCTGGAGGGGGGGGGGGAATACATCACCGAAGGGGCACCAGAACAGATGGGCCAGATTGCAGGCGGTCCTGGACTTACAACCATTCATTTAGTGGCGGTTGAAAGTTACAAAGGCACAGGGAAAAGGGGACTTACGACCGTTTTCCACACTTACGGCCACTGCAGCATCCCCCAGGGTTACGGGGATTTGGATGCTTGGCAACTGGCTTGTATTTGTGACGGTGGCCGTGTCTCTGGGTCATGGGATCCCCTTTTGCGACCTCGTGAGCAAAGTCCCTGGAGGAACAGATTCATGTAACATCCGTGTAAGTGACTTAACACCTGCAGTGATTGACTTAACCACTGTGGCAAGGAAGGTGATCAAATCAGGGGAATTCACTTAGGAACTGGCTCGCTCAGCAGTGAAAATTCTGTTTTGGTCCTAAGTCGAGGATGCCCTGTACACCACAACACGACTCTGGGTTTAGGTGACCTCTTGGCATCTCCTTCGTGAAAGGGCTTCTGGGACGAAAAGGTAAAAAGTGCCTGCAGGCTGAATTGGTTCCTCTCTCGCTCTCCCGCAGGGCGCTCCAGAAGGAGTGATTGACAGGTGCACCCATTTCCGAGCAGGCAACATGAAGATACCCTTAACCCCGGGGATTAAGCAGAAGATCATGACCGTCATCCGTGAGTGGGGCACCGGGAAGGACACACTGCGTTGCCTGGCCCTGGCCACCCATGACAACCCCCCGAGAAAGGAGGAGATGAACCTGGAAGACTCTGCAGGCTTCATCACCTATGAGGTTGGTTTGATGTCAGGTCGAAATTAGAGGGAGGGAGGAAAGAAAGAAAATTAGGGAGAGAAAGAAATTAGAAAAAGGAAGGGTGAAAGGGAAGGAAGGAAAGAAAATTGAGAGAGAGAGGAAAGAAGTTAGAAGAAAACAAGGGCTAAAGGAAGGAAGGAAGGAAGGAAAGAGATAAGAAGGAAAAAAGGAAAGACGTAGCAGATTACATGTTTAAAAGTTGCAAAGTAATAAAGATAAATCTACATCCTTGTCAATCTCCACTTTGGGATCTCTGGCTGTTGCAGTGTGGGCAGCTTCCTTCTGCTTGGGACCCCTTGACCGCCTCTGGCTTTGCTCCCCTTTCAGACAAACCTGACCTTCGTGGGCTGTGTGGGAATGCTGGACCCGCCCCGCATTGAGGTGGCCTCCTCCGTAAAGCTGTGCCGGCAAGCGGGCATCCGTGTGATCATGATAACCGGCGACAACAAGGGGACGGCGGTGGCCATCTGCCGGCGCATTGGCATTTTTGGCGAAGAGGAGGACGTCACCACCAAAGCCTTCACCGGCCGGGAGTTTGATGAACTTTCGCCAGCCGGCCAGAGAGATGCCTGCATGAATGCCCGCTGCTTCGCCCGCGTGGAACCCTCCCACAAGTCCAAAATTGTGGAGTTTCTCCAGTCCTTTGACGAGATCACAGCAATGGTAAGTGTGCAAGTGGGGAGCTTTTGTGCACTGATAAACGTGTGATGGGGTGTTGGGTCTTGTTGGGTTCGCCGGCAGCTGATGCAGACAGTGAGGACGAAAGGGAACCAGACTGGAGAGGACTCGGATGAGGGTCCTCCATCCGATGCAGAGACGGGGCCAGGACCATCTGGGAGTGGGGTGCTGACTCTGGAGCCTCCATGGTCTGGCAGCAGCGAGGCAGAGGAACAAGGGGAGCCTGTTCCCAGTGTGCGTGTGCACAGAGCTACTAGAAGGCGAAAGCAGCTGAGGGAGAAGGGGCGACTCGGGAGTAAGGCTGGGAGGTGGTTGCCCCTCCCAGAAGGGATAAAAGTCAGGCCTTGGTGACGAAACCTTTGCAGGAAGCAAAGTCATTCCATCGGTTCCCAGTCCTCCTTGAAGCTCTGTGTACTTTGGTTGGTTTTTTCTTGTACTTGTTGGTTTCTTTTATAGTTAATTGGATACTTCTGTATTTGGCAGCACCTCATAGAACTGAAAGGTGGGTGCTTATCTCGGGGGATTGTGTCTAATGAGTTTTGGCTGGGAATGCAAATAACGCCCAGCGTTGCGTTAAAATAGGTTTGATTTTACACTCGGTTTGGGTTTCCTTCATTTGGTCGAAGCCTGGTTCAGAACAAGTCTTGAGGAAGCATGCAGCTTACAACCTCGGCTTACAACCATTTGTTCAAAGTTACAACGACCCTGAAACAAGTGGCTTACGACAGTTTCCCACACTTACGACCTTTGCAGCATTCCCCATGGTCACGTGATCAGAATTTGGAGGCTTGGCAACTGGCATGTACTTATGCCAGTTGCAGCGTCCCGGGGTACGTGATCCCCTTTGGTGACCTTCTGACAAGTAAAGTCAAGGGGGAATCCAGGTTCACTTAACGACCGAATTACGAGCTTAACGGCAGGGATTCACTTAACCATTGCAAGATAGGTTGTAAAATGGGGCAGAACTCGCTTAACAACGGTCTTGCTTAGCAACAGAAATGTCAAGGACTTCCTTTTCGGGGCGGGGAGGGGGGGGATGAATAAAAGTGGAATTTATTAATTATTCTCAGACTCCGGAAGGGTTCCGGAGACGTTTCAGCCAGTTCCAGGGCCCCAAAGCTAAATCTTTTGGCTGGGCATCCTGACCCAACTTAAAACTTCTCCCAGACAGGAGACGGCGTAAATGACGCCCCCGCTTTGAAGAAGGCAGAAATCGGAATCGCCATGGGATCCGGCACGGCCGTGGCGAAGACGGCGTCGGAAATGGTGCTGGCGGATGATAACTTCTCCACCATCGTAGCCGCCGTGGAGGAAGGCCGGGCCATCTACAACAACATGAAGCAATTCATTCGCTACCTCATCTCCTCCAACGTCGGAGAAGTGGTCTGGTGAGTAACCCGGGCGTTTGCAACTAGGAGCAGAGCAAGGGCTGGATTCCTCCTGGCAGCCTCCATGGGTATCTATCGCGCCCTCTGGAGAGAGAGAAGGTTGACAGGGAGCCCTTTCCAGGTCTTGAGATCAGGCCCGTCTAGATGGGTAACGGGGTCCCCAAGGTAGCTTAAAACTGGAAAGCTGTTTTCAGCATCTAGAACAACCGTGGCAATTTTAAGGCTTGTAAACCTCAGCTGTATTATTATGAAATTTTATTGGCTGCCCATCATGTTTCAAAGCTGCTCTGGCCAGCTTACAAGATAAACAGGGCTGACTGGGGAATTCTGGAGTTGCCAAGGTTTGGACTAGCCTTAAAGGTAAAGGTGCACATTTGTGGCAGTCATTTCCGGCTCTAGGGGGCTCTGGTGCTCATCTCCGTCACAAAGCCGAAGAGCCAGCGTTGTCCGAAGACGTCTCCGTGGTCATGTGGCCAGCATGACTATAAATGCCGATAAGGCACACGGAACACTCTTCCCTTCCCACCAAAATAATGGTCCCTATTTTTCTACTTGCATCTTTTAGGTGCTTTCAAACTGCTAGGTTGGCAGAAGCTGGGACAAGGACTCTGTAACGCGGCCCTAGGGATTCAAACCGCCAAACTTTCTGATCAACAAGCTCAGAGCTGCCGTTCTTTTATTCTTAGATAAGGACTAGCCTTATCTAAGAATAAAAGAAGGGAGGGATCCCAGAGACCTCCCTCCATTGGGGACACTTCACCTTCTCGGGCAGGGTCCAAGCCTCCCTTCCTGCCGTCCGCTTGCTCACTTCTGAGAGCATGAAGAATGAGAGACCAGCTGCTGATCCGTGGGGTTTAACTTTCAAGCATCATAGCTTAAGACACTCCTTGGCATTAACATGGCTTAACCTCTGTTCTTCTTCCTCCTCCTCCTCCTCTAGCATCTTCCTGACCGCTGCTCTGGGCTTCCCGGAAGCTTTAATCCCTGTCCAGCTGTTATGGGTAAACCTTGTGACTGACGGACTTCCCGCCACCGCCCTGGGCTTCAACCCCCCCGACCTGGATATCATGAGCAAGCCCCCTCGTAACCCTAAAGAGCCCCTCATCTCCGGGTGGCTCTTTTTCCGTTACTTGGCGATCGGATGTGAGTGTTTTGCCTGAGTGCCACTGAACTAGAGAGAACAGAGCTTGTTCCCCCTTAATTCAGTATTTTTTTCCCCATCTTGGCCACTTGAACAGCAGCAGGGGTGGGTTTCCATTTCCTATGCTGGCTGGGGAATTCTGGGAGTTGGAAGTCCCCCCCCTTCTCCAAGTGGCCAAGGTTAAGTAACAGTGCCATAATCAGACAGGCATAAAAATCAGTTTTGTACGGGCTGCATCTGTTTCTTGGCTATTTTTTAAGAGTTGCAGTCAAGTCAGTGGTTCTTTCAGATCAGGACCTCCAACTGATCTTGTCCTTGGATTGCTTTGTGTTAAATACAATTTCAAGTCTGGTTCTTAGCCAAGGATGAACGCAACAAGCATCCCAAAAGACACAAGGCCATGTTTTAGCGGAGTCCCCCAAGGCTTTGTACATGAAATTCCTCTCACTCATACAACGTGGGCCCATTCAATACAGACCCCCTTTAAATACCTATGGTCCATAGGCCATGGCCACAGGCTACCAAAACTCAACTCAAGATTTAAAGCAGTAGACTGCCTCAAACATTGCAGCCCCCTCCAGGGACCTGCAGATCATAGGTTGAGAACCACTGACTTGGCCCCTTTGCTGGATTTGTTCCGAGTCAGAGATCTGACGTGGGAGGGAATCCAATTGTGAGGACTTGACCAATAAGACCTAAACTTGCAGAACAATGGCAGACTCAAGAATCCGTGGACCATCGGGGGGGCGGCTATTAACTCCGTGGCGCGAGACTTACCACGCTTTTTCTTCTCCTCAAGGCTACGTCGGAGCTGCCACAGTGGGTGCTGCTGCTTGGTGGTTCATAGCTGCGGATGGGGGCCCGAGAGTTACCTACTACCAGCTGGTATTTCCTTTTGATATTTTGGTCCTTGGCAACTCGTCTTCCAAAAGAAGCTTAGCTTTTTTTGCTTGCAACCTGCCTACGTGGCGTGTCACCGGAAGACGGGCTCAAAAAAACTTGCTAAAATCCATCCGCAAGTATTGCGGAAAATCCTCTTATTCATCCGAGGAGTCCCTGCTTAACAATAATAATCTGATTAGAAACCGTGGGGTTTTTTTTTTTAAACTGTTCTTAGCGGTGTTGTACCATTGAGGGTGCTTTGGTGAATTTAGGGTAGAGAAAAAGATCAAATTTGGCCCTGGGAGAGTTTTGTTGAGATTAACGTTGCCTTCTGCTGTTTTTCAGAGTCATTTCCTGCAGTGCAAAGAGGACAATCCAGAGTTTGAAGGGGTCGACTGTGTGGTGTTTGAGTCTCCCTATCCTATGACCATGGCGCTCTCAGTCTTGGTCACCATAGAGATGTGCAACGCCCTCAACAGGTTAGGGTGCCTGAAAGGAGAAAAAGATGTCTTTCTCTGTCTTTTCCTTCTCCTCTTCCATCTATCCTCCCCCTCTTTCTCCTCCTCCTCCATTTAGCAGTCTTACTAGGCCCTCCAGAGGGATTGAACCGGAAGTCCTGCAGCTCCATTCTCACGAGCTTTCTCTTTTCCTCCCTCAGCCTCTCGGAGAACCAGTCCTTGATGCGGATGCCTCCGTGGGAGAACGTCTGGCTCCTGGGATCCATTTGCTTGTCCATGTCTCTTCACTTCCTCATCCTTTATGTAGAACCATTGCCAGTAAGTCCCTGCCACTCACCCTGGGGGAGTGGGGGGGAGGGGAGTGGGTCCGGGGGTGGGGGGAAGCAGCATCAGAAGCCCAGCTTGCTAACCCATGGAGAGTTAGACTTCTCTCGCAGCTGCTCTTTGCAGAAACGAAAGCGGACGGTGTGCCGTTAAAGAGCACATCGCCCAGGCACTCTACAAACTAGCTATACTCCAAAGACTTAAGGCCTTCACCCCATTCAAGGGCGAAGGAGAAAAGCAGAAGCTCATCCTGTCTTCACCTGACTCGCCAAGGTCTCCCTGAGCATCTGGCTAAGGCCTCTTTCTCAAGCTCAGCATCTCTTAAAGTGGGTGGACTTCGATTCCCAGAATTCCCCAACCATCACAGGAAGTCCACCCGTCTCAAAGTTGCCCAGATTGAGGAAAAGCTGGCCTAGCGCCAGAAAAGCAAACACGGGTGGCTGAGGCTTCCTTTTAACTTCTTTATAAACACATAAAAGTAAATTTTACAATACCAGCTGTAGATTTCTCCAACGTGGAGCCAACTCAGACAGAAGCGGACACGTTACAGGTTCAGAGCAGAAGAGCAACTCAGGAGCTCAGGAACAGGCAACAGTTTCACTTGAGTTCAGCAGGCAAGCGGGACTCACAGCAGAGGAGAGAAGCCCTTTCGCCTCCCATAGACAGACTCAGAGCTCAACGCAGCTTCAGAGCTGTACTTCTAGTTTCAGTTTCCCAACAGTCCTCATTGGCTGACTTGGTCGCTGTGCCTATTCATTTTGGCTGACCTTGTTACCGTGCCCTATTCCAGTGCATGAGTACACTCTCGACACTAGTGAATTCTGGAAGTTGAAGTTCACAGTTCACACCCTTTAAAGAGACGCTGAGGTTGAGAAGCGCCGACCTAGCAAATTCGGGGACTTGGAAGCTCCATCCCTTCGCACAAGCTCTCCCGCCCTGACCTTCCTCTTCCTCCCCCTCCTCTTTCCCCAGCTGATTTTCCAGATCACCCCTCTGAACGTGACCCAGTGGCTGATGGTGCTCAAGCTCTCTCTGCCGGTGATCCTGCTGGACGAGACTCTTAAATTTGTGGCCCGTACTTACCTAGAGCCGGGTAAAGATAGTGTGCCGCCCACCACCATCACCAAACCGCGTCCTTTGTCTGCATGCACCGAAGGGATTTCCTGGCCGTTCGTGCTGCTCTCCTTGCCGTTGGTGATTTGGCTTTATAGCACAGACACTAACTTTAGTGACATGTTTTTTTCTTGACCTGAAGTCCTGTTAGTGGTAGCTTGGCAGTCAGAGGTGTTTAACTTAAAAGGAAAGGAAAGGAGAAAAGAAAAAAATACCAATTTTTAAAAATTGTTCCAAGCAATTTGTCTTATTCTGCTGAATTTTCACATTGAACATGTTTGCCGGTGACTGAGGTTTCCATATCCTAGACTCTGGGTTTTTCCTCTCTGTTTTTTTTTCCTTCCTTCCTTCCTTCCTTCCTTCCTTCCTTCCTTCCTTCCTTCCTTCCTTCCTTCCTTCCTTCCTTCCTTCTTCCTTCCTTCCTTCCTTCCTTTCTTTTTCGTTCCCCCTGACCCCTGTGGGGGAGTGGGTGTGTGTGTGAGTCCTCTTCTTCCCCACCTACCCCCACTTCTTTTATACACGAACTAGAGTGTCCATCGACATGTACAGAGAAATTAAACACTATTTTATGCAAATATTTTTTTGTAGAGGAGACGCATGTACAGTGTTCTGTTTCATAGTTCACTCACCCTTGTAAAAACGATGACGGGGCTGGGGGCTTGTGGGGGGGGCGGGGAGGCAGGGACCAACGTTTTGAGAAAACCATGACTGGTGGCAGATTTTAGGGAATGGGTGTCGTGCAGGATGGGACGTTTTCCTCCCTTAAACCAGAAGCATGCGAACACTCTTCATGTCTGCTGCATGACTGAACACCTCATCCTAATTTGTCATATTCCACCGGGCGTTTTCTGCACTGGAAAGACCAGGCTGCTGCCTCCGTTTTTCTCCTCCTCCCATCCATTGATCCTATTTTCTCCTTCCTTCCTTCCTTTTTCATTTTGTTTCATTTTTCTTTTTTTTGCATTTGCCGCACAGTTATCCTTTATAGATTCCCAGAAGTATCTCGTTTACGCTCTGTGCTTCTTCCAGAGGTAACTTTTTGATCTCGCCGGGGCAGAAAACGTCATTTTGAGAGGCATCCCGCTAAAATTAGGTGGTGGTTTTTTGTTTCTTGTTTTCATTTTTTCGTTTTTTCATTTTGTTTTGTTTTTTTCGTTTCTATCCCCGATACGTGTAGAAGTTTTTGTTTTTCTTTTTTTTTTAAAAAAACCAAACAAACAAAAACAAAAAGCAGAAGCAAAACTATTTATTTAAAAATATCGTCTGTATTTTTACTGTAACCAAGTTGTTTCACCAGCATTGCCCTCTTTGGGAAGGGACGGGAGAGGAAGAGAAGAAGGAAGGAAGGAAGGGGAGAAGGCAATCTGGATGGACTTTAAGCAAGCAGCAAAAAAATAAAAGAGAGAGAGAGAGGCAGAGAGAGAGAATAAATTCTTTTCTAAAATTGAGATCGTTTTGTTTGGCATTTTCATTTCTAACCTAAATTCCATTTTAATTCTTGCGTCAGGTCTTGGGTTTTTTTCCTCCCTCCCTGTTCCATTACCGTTATTACTCGGGGCATTTACAACCAAATCTGATCGTTGGCTCAGATTTGTGTGTGTGTGTGTGTGTGTGTGTATTTTTTTTTGAGAGCTGGGATTTCTCTCTGGGTTTTCCCCCCTTTTTTGGTCAGGTCTGTTCATTCTCCATGCCACCTTGTCGAGGAACCATCTGCTCGCTAGCCGCATCTCGGGCTGCAGCAAATAAGTTGACAACTTTTGTGTCTGTGTGTCTGTGTGTCTGTGTGTGTTGCAAAAAAACTGTAAATACCACGTAACACAATGAACATACTGTAGAGAACTCTTTTTATTCCCGCCCCCTCCCCGGCGTGGCACTAACCACCATTGTTCTCTTGTGATCGATGTCTGTGCATGATGTTTGTTTATTGCCTCTCCAAACCTGAGTCCTGTATTGATATGTAAGTTCATTAACAGTCTAACTGTGTGGTGTTTCTCTCCAATGCCTTCCAACATTTCACCGACTGAAGTGAGTATCTCTCTCCCATTTCGATGGCGGTGCGTATAGCTATGTATGTAACGGGAAACATGAGAGCCCTGTGCTGTGTGCCCTTCCAGAGACCTCAATAAACAAAGGCTCACGTTCTTTCCCCCCCCATTGCAATTTCTCTAGCCTACAATTTCTGCCTTAGCGTCGCGCAAAAGCCTTTCCCGTTTCCCTCGCCTTTTTTGCTGATTTCAATCTCGAGAGACTCAACCGCTTGCCTTTCTTCTTAAAATCCCCGGGGCCCTTTCAGAGCCAGCAGATCCACCACGTTCCCTTCTCAAAATATTTAGCCGTCCCAAACGCAGGATCTCTCTGGGGTCCTTGATGCTCTCTGAGCTGGGTGGTTTTCTTGCAGACATTTCATGACCCAACTAGGTTACCTCACCAGTGCCGGAAAGGAATGGGTTTTGCAGAGTGCGGGGAGGAAGAAGAGGAAGGGAGAAAGACGAGGAGAAAGACTGTATGGTCCTTAGTGCTGTCTGAGCTGGGTGGTTTTCTTGCAGACGTTTCACGACCCAACTAGGGAACATCATCAGTGCTAGAAGGGAAAGAGGTTTGCAGAGTGGAGGAGGACTGTAGGGTCCTGGATGCTGTCTAAGTTTGGTTGTTTTCCTGCAGACCTTTCATTATCTGACTAGGTAACATCATCAGTCCTGGAAAGGAATGGGATTGGTGGAGAGGAGGAGAAGCGGAGGAAAAGGAAGAGGAGGCCTCTGAGAGGCTGAGCTCGCCACTCTCAAGCTTGGTGCTCTCTGAGCTTGGCTGCTTTCATGTAGGCATTTCATGACCCAACTAGGGAACATCATCAGTGCCATCTATCTATTTTCTATTTTTTATTTATTAAGCAAGTATTAGATAACAGGTATAAGTATAAGCATGGTTATGAATACATGAAATGGATATGAATAAAAAAAGAAACAATAGGACAGGGACGGTAGGCACGTTGGTGCACTTATGCACATCCCCTACAGACCTCTGTCTTCAACTCTTGGTCTAGCGAGTGTTTTGTATGCTCCAGTTAGTAGTGTGATATTACCAGAGAAAAAGCTACGTAAGATTAAGTTAACAACTCTTAATGCCTTTTTGGCTATGTAGTTACAGCGGGCTCTAGCACTTAGGTCATTAGAGATGAATACTCCAAGGTCCTTGGCATAGTTGGAGTCATCAACAAGATCTTGACTATTCAGCTTGTATTTTATTTTCTGATTATTTTTTTCTGCCAATATGTAAGACAGAGCATTCGTTTGTTGAGATTTGAAGTTGCCATTTGTTTGACCATTCTGATACACCGTCGAGGTCATTTTGAAGGGTAGCAATATTGTCGGTGGGGTTGAACAGCTTGACATCACCTAGCAGGGTCTCTTTGTCAGCCCTTGGCTGTTCCTGGGCTTTGCTTGAAAGGTGCCCCCATATGTAGGAAAGGCTCTGCTAGGAAGAGAATGCCTGGCCTTCTACGGAGAGACGGGGCTTCTTAGGTGGTCCATACCAAAGTTTGGCCCACATTCTCAAGACGGGCTTGATTTAGAAGGCGGTTAGACAGTCTGGACTTGCAGCAGCTGAGCCTGGAAGGTTAAACTCGTCTGCAAGGTCGAGGGGTCGGTCCCTCCCTCTGCGGTTCTTCCGATGGCACCCAGGAGAGCCATTGCTTGGGGTCTCCACGGCAAGGGACCCTGCTGGAGGAACCCCAGGGGGAGGGGGAGGTTTCTGGACTCTCTCCTAGGGGAGGGGGCTTCCACTTTCTTCGCACAAACAAGAAGGTGCGTTACACTAGCAGTCATTTGTCATGCCCAAGCTGAGGCTCCATTCTGCAAATACCACCCAGCCCAGCATCCTTATTCCCTCTTCCGCCTGCCTCGGGCCACAACCGACTCTTAAGGCGGCAGGATGATCTATTTTTAAAAGCAGAGCTGAGCTGCCCTGGTCTTCGTTTCTCTCCCCTTTTTCTTTTATTTACACAATACAGCTGTCCTCTTCAATCAACAGGACGGGGCTCGTTGCTGTTTCTAAGTGGCTTCTGTGTACAGATTTTACAGCTGCTCGGTTTTGACCTCCCCCCCTCCCCTTTTTTTTCTTTTCTCCCGGGGGGGCATCCCAAAAAGAGGTTGGGGATCTTCGCTCTGTGGTGATCCTAAAATGACACAGGACAGCCCAATAAAAGACTTCGCTGCATGCAAGGAGAAAGCAGGGAGAGACAAAGCATGCAACAGTGATGCAGATTGTCTTGTGTCCTCACACTTGTCTCGTTGTACATCTTGCACTGCTTAACCATCTCTGCTCATAGCTTAGAAGCCCATTTTTACCCATCAGCAGATAAATAAATAAAACCTCCCCCCAAAGAGCTGGGTACTTTCTGGCACACCCTTCTTAGCCTACGACAAAAGGCAGAGTGGAAATGTTTTATTCAGAGGGAATGGATCAAACAGGCACCGTAGAATAAATCTGGTCAAAAGATTCCGGGGAGGGGGGGACGACAACAGAGCTAATGGGTAGATAGTTGGTGGACAGGTTGATCTGCAGTTCTGAGTATTTGCTAAGAAATTTTCTTCCGTTCAAGAAACGAAGAGTGAGGCCAAGCAAAACCAGGCAGATTCCTAACCTGCCGTGACAAGTTGCTTTTGGTTTGAACAAATGCCCTCTGAAATTAATATATATTCTTTTAAAATCCGGAGAAAGCTCAAGCGAGCTAGTCATTCTGCAAAGCACAATGGGTGGGAAAGTCTTGACGTGAAAAACCCAAACGGTTTAAAACAAGGTTGCATTGAGTCCTTAATCTGACTCACTCTTAAATAGTGATGGATTAGATTAGATGGATTAGTTGGGCTCCAGATCTTTGGGGTTCAACCCCTCCCCAAAGAGAGGGGTTACAAGCCCCCTGTTTGTACTGCTGGGGTCTTAAAGGGTAGGTACAATTCTGAAGAGTTGTCTCAACTCCACAATTGGCTGTATTTGTGTCTTGATCCACTAACCAGCTTGCAGCTTTCGGGTGGATGGAAACTTGCTAATTCTAAACCTCCTCTTAGTTTTTTAATTCTTAGTTCTTTTTCCACTAACCTGTATTCTCCTGTTGAATTGTGGGAAGTTATGATCAATTGCCTATCGCTACTAAGTCTTAAAGAAAAAGCAATCTTTTGCTTTTATTATGCTTTCTTTATCTGTCTTTTATCACTAATGTTTTCTCTCTCTCTCTCTCTCTCTCTCTCTCTCTCTTTTTTTCTCTCTCTCTCTTTTCCTTTGCAGTGAAACTGGAGTAAAATCATTTGGTCCTAAACCAATTTTTGCAGAATTGTAAGGTTAATTTTCTTGCATGTGTCTTTAGCAACGCATCTGCTGAAAACATCTGCATGAGTCTTGTACATGGAAAAAAAAAAACTTTAAAATGCCTTCCCGAAAGCGAAGGAGGAAAAAAAAAAATTGAACTGCAAACTTGTGTTCCGTGAAGGAAGTGTGTGGTGCTCTTACAACTAAAAGTTTATATATACAGATCTACCAAACTGTGCAATATAATTTTTAACTGATAAAACAGACCTTTGCAAAAGATGTTCTGGGAATGCATGAAGACAAGGCTCCCTTAATCTGCTGAGCAAGAAATATGAGTGATGACCAGCCAAGTTTCCCCACCCCCCTTTTCCATATTTCATTGTGTAAAATGTTATGATCCTTTATCAAATGTACAGTATTAGACTGTCGATGCATGCTTTGCAGTTGTACGTAGCCGATGACCTCTATTGTATCTTAAAAAAAGTTTAACAGTTTAAACAGCTCTGTACAATATGCAGTTCTATTTATACAGATCATTGATGGATGGTACCGTTCCTGAAATGTTTTAAAGGAAACTCTTAAACCTTCAAATTCCATAACTTCAGCTTCTTCTTCTTTTTTTTTTTTAAAGGAAACAAACAAAATAATAATAACCTGGAGTGTGCAAATAGATTTTTCTTTTTTGCACTGTAGTCATGTAACTTATTTTAAATCTAAAGTCGTTCGGTGCAATACATGAGTCGTGATGCATTTGATCTGAACAAGGCGTGTAAAATCTCGAGGGCTTTCCAGCCACTGCGAGCAGGAGGCGCACTCCTGTTTTCCTTCCTTGATATTTTTTTCTCGGATGGGGTTTCAAAACGCGAGTTGGCTAGCCCTTGGGAGACACGCCGTCGTCTGGATCCTACCTGGAGGGAATTCCCACGGGCGAAACGCGGCCAAGGCTGTGTTGCGTTGGGAGCCCTTTGGATCCATTTCTAAGATAGCATGTGTGACTTTTTTTTTTTTTTAGAAGTTGTAAATAACGTCTGATGGAGCATCACAACTACCATCCTGGTTTCGGGTAAAATAAAAAACTTATTCTACAGTAAAACACCCTTTGCCTCTGATGTATTTTCAAGGTCTGGAGTTTGGACGCCTCTTGCTTTGCAACTAGGCCAGAGAGCATCAGAATCAAAGAAACGTGGTGTCAGGATTCCAGTAGTTACCCCAATTCAATCATGAGTCTCGAGCAAAACTCCTAAAACTTCAAAGGATTTATTAGAAATCAACATGTCGGCATGATCTGGGCGTAGCCAACTCCGAGAGACATAATTCACTGTCACCCTTGACCCTGCTTTTTCCCTCCACCCCTCTGGGTGTATCATAATTCATATTCTCCAATGAACCACATCCTTAGCCATCCATTATGCTCTCCAATTAGATTTTTGCACAGCAGAAGTTTCAGTCAGCTAAGTTACAATCGCTAAAAAACTATTCATGGAATGCACTTTCAATTCCACACTGATACCTGCTCTTTGAAACTCCCTCCCTCCCTCCTTTCTATTGCCAACTATAAAACGTGTACAGAAAATACTTTATGAGTTGACATTCGGCTCCCCTCGCTTTTTGAAGGTGACCTGTACGACACACAAAAACAAATATCCTTCCTGTAAGTAGCTTTTTGTGGGAGAACTCGCCTCGCCTTCCAGCCTCAAAAACGACGGACTCTTTCACCAGCCAGCCAGATGACTGTACAAAGTCGTTGCGATTTAGCTTTTAAAAAGGTGGCTGGTACTCAAAGAAGTGGATCTTTTTGAACTTGGGATCCGCAGCCCCAAAATTGCATCTGCCTTCAAAGAGCCTTTAGAAACCAAATTAGCAATGCAACAGCTGTCATCCTGATAGGAAAATAAAAGATGTTGATAGAAAACAAGCTCTTCACTCGTTTGCAAATGAAAATGCTGGAGATTTGGGGTTTGTTTGTTTTTCTTGAGTATTCTTTTATACTTCTCTTGCGATTGGAATTTGTATGTTATTGCTTCCAGTAGTGGCATTAATGGATTAGATCAAGGGATGTATTGTTTTTTTCCTTCATGGCATCTGCTTTTAAGAGAAGAAGCCACGAGAAACAGAAGTAATTTTATTGGGATTTTTGCTGGTAATCCTTGGCAAGAAAGCATTTAGGGGGCTTCTCGGCTGGAAATAAAGTGTTATTTTAAGCGATTCCTATAAAAAGAGTTGAGCTTCAGTTTCCAGCTTGCGGTCTAAGCTTTAGAGATGGCTGTGTCGCTGATACTCTACTTGAGCGAAGGCCAACAATATCAAACATTTAATCCACTGAGCCTTGTTTATACTTGAAAGTATACTTTGACTTGGAGGGTTATTTTGGAACAGGAAAATTCATTTTCAAAGTGCGGTTCCACATGACCTACATTACTGAAGGACTTTTTTTATGCCGGGTTAATTCAGCCACCATCAAGTTGGTTAATGCCAGAAAGAAACGAACGGTTATAGAGAAAAACTGGTTAGCCCATCTTTTACACCAAACGGGAACTCTTGTCGAGTTAAACATTCCCGATGTGGCCTGGTTTATTTTCTGTCAACTCTTGTTTTCCAATTCCAATGTATCCCTGGTTTTTGCTTCCCAAAATCTTCATTTAAGAATTCGGCGAGTCGGAATCCGTGCATTTGGACATCCTCAAGTCATCCAAGTCCTTGTTGTCCCAAAGTTTATTTTTTTTTTTTTTTTTTCAAGAGACAATTGGACTTCGTTTTGTCCCTGAAGATGTTTCGCTTCTCATCCAAGGAGCTTCTTCAGAAAGGTTGCCTCTTGGGAGTTCAATCCTAGGTAGAGGCTAATATTTGGAATAGGCTCTCCTGCTTGTGCAGGGGGGTTGGGCTAGATGGCCTCCAAGGTCCCTTCCAACTCTTGTTAATTCTGTGATTCTGTGAGTTGAAGTCCACGAGTCTTTACACTTGCCAAGGTTGGAGATCCCTGGCATAAACCAACCCAATTGAGTCCCAGCAACCATAGAGTCTGTTCTCTAGAGGAGCTGGACTCTCTAGCACCTGCAGTTAACAAACTCTCTGGGCAGTGAAGCTTACAAAAGGCCATAGAAGCAAAAACCACCCACCCCACCCTATGAGTAAATCAAGAGTGTTGCAAATGAAGAGGGCCAGGCCGAGGGCCCAGGGGGGTCCCCGTTGGCCCAACCCCAGCATTGTCAATTGTTGGGGTCTTCCTCCAAGAGAGAAGGCTGCCTTGGGGGGCTTCCCCCCCATTTCTGGGGCTTTTTCCTTGTACTATACTGCAAATGGGTGTGATGTCTGAGATGCAGAAGGGCCCCAAAAGTGGTGGTTTTTTTTAAAAAAAAAATCCTGTGATTTCCTTGGGAAAAAAAGTATCAAGCAAGCCAACCTCTGGCAGACTTCAGTTGCTCAGGGAAACGGGGAGCACTTTGTCCCAGATTCCGGCATGGGGAATAAATGCCACTCTTGCCCGTTTCGCTTGTACAATACTTATTTTTGCAATTTGCTGCACAATACTTATTTCTGCAATTCATAGCCAGGGCCCTTTGTGGGCGTCCCAATGCAAAGCCTGAAGTCTAATCACAATGATCATAATTGCGAAAAGAAAACCTGCGTTTAAAACCCCGGCTGCTTTTGTGATTCAGGGACTTGTCATTTTTCAAGGCCATTAAAAGCTCCGTTTCTCTCCTCCACGCTGGAGAATGGAAGAAAAGCCATCGGTAATTTTAAACATGGGTTTTAATGGTGTAAACATGTCATTGTCGTGAAACATGCAGCGCTCCCAGTGTTAAGTGATTAAGCCCACCCACTCTTTGCAAGACCGGAAGTGGCTTGCCCAAAATCATTAGGAACAAGCAAGCAGCAACATCAGCCATCACCTGTCTGCTGCAAAGTGCTCAGCCGGCTCTGTTCGATGTAAAATAAATTATAAAACTTCTCACCAAATGAAAATTACAAGCTTAAGAGGCAGGTTTAGCGATTGGGACACATCTAGGGTGTTTTTATTCTTATTTGTGTTCAACAGGAAGAAACAAACATTAAACAACTGAGTAGGATAAACCTGTAACATACAGAGGTAAAAATCCACTCAAAACAGGAAAAAGGATAATAAAACACATAACAATAACACAACAGGTCGAGTTACCAAAATGGACGAAGGCAGTTTATTTCAACATAATACACATCTTTTTCTCAAGAAATGGTGAAATATTACAACAAGGGTAGGTGTGAGAACCACCCTACGAACATAACCGAGAAATAAAACTTCGGAAGGGGTACAATCCTGGGGACTCAGGCAAAAGAGGACTCATTTCCTTTGTGGAAAATGCTGAACGCCGTTTGCACACGAGCCATGAGCCCGGCCCAGCATAACCACACTGAGTTCTTTAATGGGAGCCAAACTGGAGTTTGAAGCAGAAAATCAGGGAGGAAAAAAAAAACATTTTTAATACTTCATTCTCGGGATGAATTGGGATTATGCCTTGGCACAGCTGTTGTTTGCTTGGCGGTGGTCCATCTCACTATCTCTAATATCCAAAAGGGAAAGTCACTCATGCATTAAGCTTTGTAAACAAAACAAAAAACCCCCCAAAACCCCTGAATTCTCCGGATATACTTTCGACAGCCGTTGGTCGATCAGCCTCCCGAAGCAGCACGCTTCCCTCTTCAAAAATGTGCGTGCTAAACCTCGCACACTCAAAACTCAGAAGTTGGGGGAAGAAAAACTGGGAAAAGCTCCCCCCACCCCCCACCCCCCAAAAAACCCCTCCTCCCCCCTGCCAGTTCCTGGAGGCGTTTGGGCCTCTTAAAGGCTCCGAATAAAAGCCTCTTCCACAAAAGGAAAAAAAAAAGCCTCCCACCTTTTAACGCTGCTGGGGATAAAGCGTAATTACTTTGCAACGCTTGTTCGTAAAAGGCTTCAAAAAAGGTTCTTGTTGAAAGGGTCTAATTTTAGAAAGGACTCAAAATTACAGCTGGGCACCGGAGCCTCTTTTGCTCTCGCCCACCCCTAAAAGACAAGTTGCTCAGCTTTGGCAGTCCATAAATAGCACGGCAAGCGTGAGGGAGAATATTCTTCTTTTGGGGACGGTTCCGGGCCTCGGCCTGTCCCTCAAATCCATGCCCCTGCCCTTGCCACGGAAGGCGAGGGCACCAGCCATGTCCTGGCGGGTTAAGCGCTGCGCCGTGCGCCCACGGCCCTCTCACTGCCCGCGGAACCACTGCTCCTGGTCGACCCACAGGGCCGCCTCGCTGTCGCTGCCCTCGAGGTCCCCTTCCTCTCCGCTGCCCTCCATGTCGTCCACGTCCTCTTCCTGGGTGGCGTCGGTGGGACTCTCTTCTTTCTCCATTTTCTGCATGCCTTCCAGCGACTTCTGGTCGTTGGGATCCAAACTGGGGAGGAGGAGGGAGACAGGAACGTCACATGGCCTCGAGGGGTCTCTTCCCCCCTCCCGCCCCCCCCTTGCCTGGAATCCTCACCTATCACTCTGGGGAGGGGTGGAAGAAGAGTGGGGGAGGTTGGTCAGAGGTTCAAATGGAACCTTTCAAAGTTTTCTTCTGCTGCCGTATCAAAAACTAGCTCGATATCCTTGCTTCGCTATGAAACTTTGTGGTCGGGCTTAGTTTTGGGGGAGGAAAATAAGGGGAAAAACGCTTCTGCCTACCAGCATCCATCGGTATTCATCTGGCTAGCATCCTGTTGTTGTGTGAGAGTTGAGGGCTATCTAGAAACTGAAACAGTATTTGGTGTGTGAGCAAGGAGACAGCAAGGAGCCTGGGCGTGGCGTAGCTCAACTGTTCCGTACTAAAGCTGCTTGCTGCTGTGAATCTGAAACTGAAACGCCTTCGCTTGTGTTTTGCATTTGGAAAGAGATTTCTTTTCAGGTGGGGAGGGGGAGTAGAACTCCTTAGCATCGGAGCGTGTTAATAATAATAATAATATAGGAAATACTCTAAATGCTCTGATGGTCGTTTTGAAAAATCCTTTCTTAGTGAGCACCTAGAAGCCAAGAGGAAGATAGGTGCCAAATTTCAAGTTTGTAAGCTTTACGGTTCTGGAGATTTTGTGATGATGCGTGAGGAGTATTTTGCTTTTATTTCACTTCTATCTATCTATCTATCTATCTATCTATCTATCTATCTATCTATCTATCTATCTATCTACCTACCTACCTACCTACCTAGATGGAAGCATTTAAGTTGGAAAAAAAAAGGCTGGGATGATTATTAATCCAAGTGGAACAGTCTACCTGAAAAGAAGAATCTGGATACTTTTTTTTTCTGAAAAAGACGGGAAAAAGGAAGGGCTGCACTGAACTCCCAGAGGAACTACTGAAAAAGCAGGCTTCGAAGCATGAACTTCTTCAAATAGTGATAGTAAGCCAAGGACTAACTTCACCTTGCTGCTACTACTACTACTGAGAACAAGCAAGGCACCAGGAATCTCTCTTAATAGGCCGAGGCCTTTCGGCACGGGTGACCGTGAGAAAACGGGACGCAGAGCAGCGTTAAGAGAGAGAGCAGAGAAGGAGGGGAACGAAGGCAGAAGCCACCGGGGTTTGGAAAGGCTACCTTAAGGCGATACTGTACTGGTCCATGGCTTCCTGATATTCGTTGACCGCCACCAGGAAGTCTCCCAACATCCGATGGAGGATGCAGTCGCTCTGGTTAGCCAAGGCGTTGCGGAGCAGAGCGATCCCGTCATCGTACTTCTGTTCTCGGCCTGTCGGGAAAGGGAAATTAAAAGCAGTCCAACAAATAGTTTGCAAGAGCCGGTTTGGTCTAGTGGTTACAGCACCAGGCTGTAGGAGGCGGCGAGGCAGGAGACGGGGAGTTCAAGTCCTGACTTAGCCCTCAAAGCCAGCCGGGTGATTTGGGGGCCGATCACCAGGAGACGGCGAGTTCTAGTTCCACCTTAGCCATGGAAGATCTATCTAAGGGCTGGGCTTCATCGGTCAGCAAAGGCAGAGAGGGGGAAGCTGACTCACTGAGAAGCTCCGCCTTCTTGACCACAGCTTTGATGTAGTCGGGGCGCTGCATCAGGGCCTTGTCCAGCAAGGTCTTGGCCTTCTCCTGGGCCACGGGATCCTCCAGGCAAACGGTGGCCAGAAGCGTCAACGTCTGAGCGTTGGCTCCCAGGGTCTTGTAGACATTGTTGGCCATCACGGTGGCCTCACGGAGGCCGTTGGAGGCCAGGTAGCACTCGATGAGACCTGAAGGGGCGGAAAAGAGGTGGATGAAGAACCAGCGAAAAGGAAAGGAAGGTTCTTCAGCAACGGTACAAGGAGTAGAAAGCTCAAAGCTTCAGAGATGTCTCCAAAAGGCAACTGGACTTCCTTGGTTTTTTTCCCCTTGAAAATGTTTCGCTTCTCCTCCAAGGAGCTTCTTCAGTTCTGGAAGAAGCTTCTTGGATAAGAAGCGAAATGTTTTCAAGGGAAAAGAAAACTCAGTTTGCCTCTTGAAAAAGCACCTTTGGGACAACCATGGACGATTGAGAATCTCCAGAGATCTTCAGAAGATGTCTACCAATCTCTTCCCAGAAAATGCTCAGTGTGATATGTAAAATTATACCCGTGAAATGATAAAGCAATGGTAACGCCATTTTTAACCTCTGTGTTAACCTAAGATAATTTACTGGAATATTATGTAAGAATTCTCTATTGTTTTGTATAAAGGTTACATATTTGGCAGGTTACGCTGACCAGTGTCATGTTAACGATGCAAGATTACTAGAAATGGAAACGGGTTAAACAGGACGAGGAAACGGATGTTATGCTACAATAACAGGGGTGTTGCATAGCTGGATATATGTAGTTGGATAGATTGTGAACCCGGAAAGAGGCAGAGACTGTATATTTGGACCTGTCTATAACCAGAGCCCTCCTGGGGGAAATGTTTTCTGCCCAAGGGCAGGGTTCCCCTTCGCAAAAGCTTCACGATAAAGCTCTTCAATATTGTTCGCGTGTCTCCAGTGTCTCCTGAATGGCTGATTTTTATCACACCCAGAAAGGGGGAAACCCAAAGCCTCCATTCCCCACCCGGCGGGGATTTCGAGGCGTCTCAAAAAATATTCACCTCGCGGAAGTCTCGCTCACCTTCGTAACAATCCAGCCTGCACGGGGCCAGCCGGATTGCTTCGCGGAAGTGGATGATGGCCTCCTGCACTCTGCCCATGTTCCGTAGAGCGGCCCCTTTCAACAGCAGGGCCTGGACGCTGTTACTGTTGAGCTGGATGGCTTTGGCCCCCAGGTACAAGGCCCGCGAGTAGCGCTTGCTGTAGAAGCTGTGGCAGCTGCAGGAAAGGAGGAAGGGGGACGCCTGAAAGGGAGCTCGGGTGGATTCTGAGCGCTTGGAGAGAAAGAAGGAAGGGCGGCTGTTACCCTGAGACAACCCAAGGCTCGGCGTGCTGGTCAGAGATGTTGAACAGCCGGCATCCGAGGTTTTCCACATCCTCAAGGCGACCCTCCCGAGCCAGTAAATAACCGTAGACGTCCATTCCTGAGGAACGAGGAAATTAAAAGAAAAAAGACAACATCGGAAGAACCATAAAAACCCACACAAAAGCGCCACCCACTTATTTCATCTGGAGAGATCCCGGGGGCCAAATCCGTCCACCTCTTTGCAACTAAGGTGCACTAACGCAGCGAAGATTTGTCTCTTTTCGGTCATGCGGTATTTGGAAATGCCAGGGAAGGGTTTGGAGATCTACTCTGCGCCCCCCGGCCCCCTTTCATGGGTATGCCAATTTGCAAAACGATAAAACTGGAACTCTCATTTATTAATTTAGTGTTTACGTGGAAAACATTAACCTTCGTGTTTTATTCGTTATCCCTGAATAATCCTTGCCCAATACAAAATGTAAACAGCTATTAATGGTTTGTGCAGTAGGCAGCACGCAGAATAGACTAGACTAAGGGACCTTGGAGGTCTTCTAGTCCAACCCCCTGCCCAGGCAGGAAACCCTACACACCGCTTCAGACAAATGGATATCCGACATCTTTTTAAAAACCTCCAGTGTTGGAGCATTTACAATTTCTGGAGGCAAAGCTGTTCCACTGGTTAATTTAAAAAAAAAAACACTTTATTGATTACAAAACCAAAATATCAAACAAACACAACACGCAGAAGAAGAAAGAAAAGAAATAGAGAAAAAGAAAATGATTAAAAAATGGTTAATTCTTTTTTAACTGTCAGGAAATTTCTCCTGAGTTCTAGGTTGCTTCTCTCCCTGATTAGTTTCCACGCTTTGCTTTCTTGTCCTGCCTTCAGGGGCTTTGGAGAATAGCTCGAGCCCCTCCCTCTCTTCTTTGGGGCAGCCCCTCAGGCATTGAAAGACTGCTATCATGTCACCCTTAGCCCTTCTTTTCATTAAAATACCCAGTTCCTACAACCGTTCTTCATATGTCCTAAGAATTCTCCTTTCTGCTAAGGTATCAGTGTTCAATGGTACATATTCTTTCAACCATTTAAAACTGAGATTTTAGTCATACGCCGAATTTCTGTGAACTCGTGAGCATCATGAATTTGCTCCAATTCTTCTTTCATCTAATGGCACCGCCATTATCAACAGAGTGTCTCTGTTTTATCACGGCGGCAATCGCTCTTGGAAGCAAGGCCCAAGGATGTCCAAGTGGCCGATTTCTAATGCTTGAAAACTGCAAACTGAATGAAGAACCCCAAGGAGTTGTCCTTCTTTTGAGGAGCTTTACCTTTTATCAAATACGGATCCAACATTTGCGCCTGTTCAAATTTTAGGATGGCGTTCTTGTTGTCCCCGGCTCTGAAATACAGGTCTGCTAAACTGCCCAATATATCCACGTTATCCCTCAAGAGTGACTTTTTCTCCAGCGAGCTGTTTTTGGGAGGGAAAAAAAAACAGAAATGGGAAAAATAGGATTTGTTGTAAAACAATATTCTAAGGATACCTATCTCAGTGGTGGCATTCACATTTCTTTGCTACTGGTTCTGTGGGCGGGGCAGGGAAAGGATATACTGCAAAATCCCCCTTCCTTCCCCACCCCACTAACCTGCTTTCCAGCTCCATTCTCCTGTGCAGGGCAACCAAAGGAGACCCAGCCTATCAGCTGGGACTCAATGGGAGGCAGAGAAGAGATGGGGTTGGCGGGGCCAGTCAGAGGTGGGATTGGCTGGTTCTCTGAACTAGGGTTCTGTAGAACCGGTCAGAACCGGCTGAATCCCACCTTCGACCTATCGCTAATGAATGAAAGGATGGGAACTTCCGTAATCAGGGGGAAAAAATAAAAACACATTCTAGATTTTACACTTCACGTTTTGGTGCCAAGGACTTCTGCATCCCAATCGGATTCAACCACCGGCCTCTCGATCTCGGCACTCACCAGATGGTGTTGATGGCTCTGGTGTTGTCGCCCGTGTGCACAAATGCGTACGCTTTGATCCACACCGAAAGCCAATCCAGATTCGGGATGCTCTGAATGACATTCATGGTCAAGGAAGCCACCTCCGCGCCCTTCACCGAGAGTGACAGCAAGCCTACGTGAAGACAGATCGTGGTTAATCTCCTGATCTCCAAAGAGAGTAAGGCACAAGTACATTACGCTCGCTTGGAAACATTCCACCATCCCTTCCCCGAGAATTCTGACACTCGGCCACATCTCAACGTCAAACAAGCCAACTTTACTCCTTCCCAAAGGCGAGAAGCAACGGAGGAGGAAGGGGAGTGGAGAGCTACCTAGAATGGCATCCAGAGCCAGCGGGCACTGCCTCAAAACCTCCTTGTAACTGGTCACTGAGGAACGTTCTTGGCCTGTCTTCTTGTACAGGCTGGCCAGCATCATGTTAATCTGCAAGAGAAAGGCCAAAATAACCCCAGCAAAGCTTTCAACCAAGAGATCACCACCACCCAAGGCCCAGGCAACTCTTGAAGTTTGGCAGCAAAGCGATGTCCTTGTGTGTGAGTACTGCGCTCAGTTTTGGGCAGCACATTACAAAAAAGATGTTGAGACTCTAGAAAAAGTACACAGAAGAGTAAAGAGGATGATGAGAGGATTGGAGACTAAAGCATACGA
Organism: Pseudonaja textilis; assembly: GCF_049901715.1. Classification (NCBI taxonomy): domain Eukaryota; kingdom Metazoa; phylum Chordata; class Lepidosauria; order Squamata; family Elapidae; genus Pseudonaja; species Pseudonaja textilis. Next base: position 1,754,180 of record NC_142004.1, read on the forward strand.
TGAACGGTTGCAGGAACTGGGGCATGGCTAAGTGAAGGACCAGGGGAGGCATGATCGCAGCCTTCCAATATTTGAGGGGCTGCCACAGGGAGGAGGGGGGGGTCAAGCTATTTTCTAAAGCTCCTGTAGGCCAGACAAGGAATAACGGATGGAAACGGATCCAGGAGAGATTCAACCTGGAAATAAGGAGAAACTTTCTGACAGGGAGAACCATCAACCAGTGGAACAGAAGTTGCCCTCAGAAGTTGTGGGAGCTTCATCCCTGGAAGCTTTCAAGAAGAGTCTGGACTGCCATCTGTCAGAAATGGTGTAGGGTCTCCTGCTTGGGCGGAGGGTTGGACTAGATGACCTACAAGGTCCCTCCCAACTCTGATGATCTGTTAGCGTCTCAGGCGCCAGAAAAAAAAAAACCCGCCCGGCTTCAATCCACGGAGAGGAACCTACCTTGGCGGTTCTCTGCCTGGAAGGGATGCCATCAAGGACAGCGATGGCGTCTTTGTCTTGCTTCAACATGGTGTAGCACTCAGCCATTTTGTATTTCACTTCTATTTCAGAAGGCAGACACTAGGGAGGGAAAAAGCAGGCGTATCTTTAGCATTTAATGGTTTGGGGGCTCCTGGAAGCAACAAGATTTGCCCTCAGTTTAAAGGCAGCAATTTCTGAGAAGCCGAAATTATGCCAGAGGAGCAAAATTGGAGAATGTCCCTTTTCTGTGTCACGGCATCCGTTCTTGGTTGGTCAGATGCCAATCAGGTTGGTCTCAACTCATAAAAGAGATCACTTTTGGGTTCCCTCAGCTCCGTTCTGAGCAATCCCCAGGTTTAAAGTTACTTTATTTTCAGTGTTTTTGAGCGGCCATGTTGACTGACCGATGGGCAGTCGTGAAGAGGAAAAAGACCACGTTCAGCCAGTCAGCCCCCCAAAAAGGACACAAGGACAACAGAGTAACGGATGGAGATTGATCAAGAAAAGATCCAACCTAGAACTAAGGAGAAATTTCTCGACGATGAAGAATGAACGAACCAGTGGAGCCTCCAGAAGTTGCTGGCGCTGCATCACTGGAGGTTTTCTAGAAGAGACTGGACAGAAGGCTAGAGGGTCTCCTGCTTGTGCAAGGGGTTGGATTAGAAGACCTCTTGAGGTCCCTTCCAACTCTGTTATTCTGAGCTGTAGGAAGGGGCTGACCTCCTAAACCAGAGGTCCCCAAACTTGGCCACTTTTAAGACTTGTGGACTTCAACTCCCAGGATTCTCCAGCCAGCATCGCTGACTCTCTTGCAATCCCTTCCTCTGCAATCTCTCTCCACTTTAGGAGATTACGAGAGAGAAAAAGCAGGCATGGCTACCTGGGGAATTCTGGGAGTTGAAGTCCACAAGTCTTAAAAGTGGCCAAGTTTGGGGACCCCACAGTCATGGTTCGACCCTGGCAGGTGGGCTACGCACCCACCTGGCTCTGGGGAGCGGAGGCTGTGCTTCCGGTGGAGGGTCGGACTTTGGAGGTCTTGCTCAGGGCCTTCTTCTGCTGGAGAGCCATGGTGTACTTGCTGACGGCGTTGCGGTACTCTTTGTCGTGGAAGAGGGAGTCCGCGTGGTGGACCAGCAGCTGGTACTTCTGCGAGGGGGAGAACAGCTCCCTGCAAAGGAAGGCAAATCGCACTCCGAGTCAGCCTCTTCCTGGCACTCCCTCCCCTGCACACCCACCCTGCGAGGTAGGCCAAGCCCAGAGGAAAATGGAGGAGGAGCAGCAGCCTCTGGTTTCCTTCTTTCAGCTGGGCTAACATACTACAAGTCCCATCTTCCCCAGCCCCACGAATCACCACCTCACCGGGTTTGGTGCCTTTCCTGCCTCGATTCCCTATCCCATCCTCCTGAGCCAACCTCCCATAGTGTCTCAAAGAGCAGTGCTTCTCAACCCCGGCAGGTTGAAGATGGGGGGGTGGGGGTGGGGGCAGAACTCCCATCATTCCCAGCCACCGCATTCGCCAGACTGCCGCCAACCCTGCTTAGATTCCCGATCCCATCCTCCTGAGCCAGCCTCCCATAGTGTCTAGATTAGAGCAGTGCTTCTCAACTTTGGCAGCTTAAAAAATGGGGGACGACTACAACTCCCAGAATCCCCCCCCCCACCAGCCAGCCTGCAAGCAAAGCTGGGAATTGTAGTCCCTCCCCACCTTCAAAGCTGCCAAGGTTAAGAAGCACTGCTCTGGAATCTCCACGCCCATCATCCCCAGCCCTATAGCAATCGGAGGATGTGATTTCGCACGCCCCCCACCCCACCCCGGGGCCGATCGCTGCGTGGTCTCCTTTCCCCGCTTCCCCTCACTCACGGGTTGTTGCCGCTCATGGTGAGCAGGAGGCCGCTGAGCAGCCGCACGTTGGAGTGGAGCCCGGCGGCCGCCATCTCCCGCACATGGTCCACGACGCTCATGGCGGCGGAGAATCGAAGCGGCGGAGGCGAATTCGGCGAAAAGTCTCTAAAATGGCGCCTCCTCGAGGGGTCCTCGCGCCGAGGGCGGCCATGACACCTCCCGCCACGCCCCCTCGGTGGGGCTGTCTAACTCCCGCCTGTCGAAAAGAAAAAAAAAAATCCAGGAGCGCCCGCTTTTTCCACACCAGGAAAGGCGCCACCGCGCCGAGGGTTTCACTCTCCTCTTCTAAAAAATAAATACATCCGCGTGCGATTTTTATCGTTCGTATAAATCGGGGAGGGTTTACATCAGGCACCGGGGTAGTCACTTCGCTCTAAACCGGCCTAGGAAATAGGAAACGGGAGAACGGTATCTTCTGAGCATGCGCGAAAGTGCACCTGCTTCCTTGTTTCTCGCCTCCTTCGCCAACCGGGCGCCCTCAGCACCGTGTTGCAAGGTCTTCATAGATAATTGTAGACAGGCATCGTTGGGTCGTACCAGATCCTTGGCAAGATATTTTTATTTAAAAATAAATGAGGATGGGAGGGAGGTAGAACATTTTGCCCCTTATAGCAATGGGCTATTTACTGCTAAAGCAACAGAGCTGTTATTTATATATGTATTTAATAGATTTATATGGCTCCCAACTCAGAGAGGGAGGCTATGTGCACCTTTTATGCACGTTTTCTTGGACACAATAACTTTTGTGTGATGCAATTGTTGGTATGCTACTTTTTTTGCCCAGCGATCCTTGCATAGGACTTAAATTTCAGAGCAGATATATCCTGCAAATCTATTAAAATGCCTTCTGAACATCACCTCCCTTACTATAATTCTCAGCCATGAAGAATAATATTAGAGCTCTTCTGAATTCAGAGAAAATACAGACAAAACAGCATTAGAAAGAACTTTTGTTTTTATTATTATCGAGCTTGACAAAAATTGCACATGATTGGTTTGTTGTTGTTTTTAGCTCCGTCATTCCTCCCGTCAATGGCCTGGCGTCCAGAAACACCTTTTCTCTTTCGGTAGAAAACTTATATTAAAACAGAAGCAATAATTCAAAGACCCCTGGGAACAGAGAAGGCTGTAACTAAAGATCTAACCGTTGTCTTCACTGTCCTGGTCCCGACAGGCTTTTATTCATGAATTGCCTTTTCACAAAACAGGTCCACCACTAAGAGAGAACAAGAGAAGCTAAGTAACAGCAGAAAAGCAGTTATCAAAAAGCACAACAGATTTTCAAGACCCAAAGGTCGCAATGAGCAAACTCGATGCACTTTTGAAATATACCTAATATTTCAACTATTTTTCTGTTCTTTTCTTTAAAAAGCAACCTGTCTTGAACAGAGCCAAAGCCGAAACAGCCTCTCACCTTGCTGGGTTTGTCACTCTGAGGATCAAAAACCTTTTCGCAAAGCCTCAAGCCGGTTTCTTGCCTTAGTTGCTGCAAATACCCCCGCATAATCTCTGAAAGTAGGAAGGAAAGAGCACAGCTAGAAACAGATCCCATCAGAGCGCTTGTAAGTCAAAGAACGAAAGTTTAAGATCTTTTCCTTTTTCCCAAACTACCAGCATATCATTCCAATGTTATGCCCAGAAGCGAGCTGTGCAAAACTCAGGTGTTCTTATATCTAGCTAGCCACGTTTATGAATGAGATTTGGCTACACTAGCTTGCAATTTTCCCCTTTTTTTTCTACCCCCAACCTGCTTACCTTCCTCCTGCTTGTTGCTGGGTCTGGCATAAAGGGCATTCAGTGGGAACCCCGGTTCTCCGGGGATCGGGAAATTGGTGATCCCCAAAGTATACATTTCTTTTTCCCCCTGGCCTTTGGAATTGCACTGAAAACAAAATCAAAATGAAAATAAAAACCAATTTCAGTAAATTTTCTCTCTGAAATAAAACTTCTTAGGCTCTGTTTAGGGGGGAAAAAATGTCCCAATCATCTTACAATTTGCACTATATTTTATTTTTTGGGATTTCTGAGCTCATTTTTTTTTTTACTTAAAAAAGGCGCTGTTTTTTATCTCAAAGCACCGCAAAACCCCTAGACCCTTACCTTCTGCAGCTTTTTCAAGCACTCCGAAATATAGAGAGTTATGTAGATCAAAGTTCGGTCAGCCTCATTCTGCAAGAAAGGAAGAATTTAAGATGGAATATCAAGTCCGCTTTTTCCCCTCTCAATTCAATTTCAATCCAACCTTTATTGTCAATGAGTACGATGTGTACAGTGAGATTGGCTGAGCCTCCTTTAGTGCACACACACCCAGCATAAATACATAACTCACAGTGAAAAAGAAAATCCCTAACCTAAAAAAATCATACTAACAACACACAATCCTCTATAATAACTTTATTTTATTTTATTTTATTTTTCCCTTTAATCTCTCACCGAGGGACTTGGGAGAACAATTTTTTAAGACCCACTCCCACTTACCTTAATTTCATAATTTTTAAAGAACACATTGGCTTTGAAGTAGTAGATGGCTTCATCAATTATGTCTGTATCTTTTGCTGGTGAGAAAGAGGGAAACCCAATGTCTTTTGAGTCATCATGAAAGAAAGAACATTTCCTAAAAATCACCCACAGACTTCTCCTTACAAGGAAGCTGTTGCCGCACAATATATTCATTTATTATTATTAACACTTCTGTGTCATGCAAAAAAAAACACCACCACCAGGGGATCAACCATGACACAATGACAGTATCTTATGTTATAATAAAGGTACTGACCCACAGGAGGGGATGCAAAAATCCAAAATATCCCCAAATAATCTCTCTTAGAACCAAGGATTTTTCAAGCCATAGGATTAGCTGGCTGGGGAATTCTGGGAGTTGAAGCACACCCAGCTCAAAGTTCCTAAATTGAGGAGTCCAATGTTGGGGACAACAATACGCTCAAGGAGATTGATCCACTTACTTTCACGAGGAGCCGGCCCTTTGAACTGACTCCTGATGGGCAGCAGAGCCATGTTCCCCACGAATTTGGTGTCGGGGTCCATCAAAGTTGAGTGATAGGCCTGTCACGGAAAATAGGGGGGGGGTTGGGTTGATTGGCAGCGGAGGAGGACCATGCACGGATCTCCTTAGAAACCATCACCAGATCTGCTTTGAGAGCATGAAAAGCAACTAGAAACGTTGAGGAGGGTCGGCAACTTACGGCCCACCGGCTCCAACCTGCCCCCCCGCCCACCCACCCCAAATTAACCGCAGTCCAGAATTTTGTTCCTTATTCAAGGGGGAGAAACAGGGAGCCCCTCGTTCCACCGGCTACTCCACCACCAGACTGGCTATATTCTAACCTTGGAGGATTGACCTTTTTTGGGCAGGAGCTCCAGCCTGGTGCCCCCCACCAATGTCCTAACCCCGCATACCCTTCCTCTACAAGCGAGGGACAGAAATGGGAGTTATGGGGTGGCCCCCCTGCCCCTGGAATCCCCCCCCACCCCTCATAGCCCCCCACCTCCTGGCATCCCCTGCCCCTCCTGGCAGCCTCCTGGCACCCCCCTTCCTGGCAACCACCTGCCCCTCCTGGCAGCCCCCCTGGTTCCTGGCAGCCCCCTGCCCCTCCTGGCACCACCCCACCCTTATTTCTAGAGAAAGATGGAAAAAGTGGGGCAAGCCCCCAACAACTCCCCCAAAGAGAAACAGGGGTTGGGCTGAAATGGGTGGGGTGGGAGGGCAGGCAAGACTCCCCACATGCACCATCCCAATGACAGGCATGTTCACTTCCTCCTGCTTCCCCCACCCTGGCGAGCAGGCAAAGCACCACCACGCACCCCGAAAGACACACTCGGCTTTTGTGTTAACTTGTGTTAACTCCTCATCCTCCTTCCTGCTTTCTTCCACATCCCCACCCTCCAACACACACACCCCGCACCCAGCCAGCCTGCAACGCCTCCGCCTTTGCAAGCCAGCAGCCCCTCCAGGCGACCTCCCGGGCCGGCTGCTCCTTCCCCTCACCGGCATCTCGGCGGCGGCGGCGGCGGCGGCAGAGGAGGCTCCTCCGGGCAGGGAAGCAGCTTCGGGCGAGGCGGCGTCGGCGGTGCAAAGGCGGCCCCGCTTCCTGCCTCCCGCCCCGCTTCCTCTTCCAGCTGCGCGCGGCCGGCAGGGGGCGCCGGAGGACAGCGGAGCGGGCCCGGCCTCGGAGGGCTTCGACTCCCGGCGTGCCTCGGCCGGCGCAGAGGCTTGTGGGAAGTGAAGTCCTGCACATCTGGGGCTGCTCAGGTGCTGCAGGCCAGACTGAGCGTAGAAACCTCTGTAAAAAATGAACCAGGCAAGTTTTCTGGAGTTTGGGAAGCTCCCCCTTGAAATTCAGCAAGGAAATACATCCTTGGACAGATAGCCATAGTAATAATAATAATAAAATAATTAGTAATAAATAATAATAAATGATAATAATAAAGTAATAAATAATAACAAAGTAATAAATAATAAATAGTATTATTATTACTATTACTATTATTATTACTATCATTATTATACACAAAAATGACAGTGTACACAGCAAACGAGGTGACTGTGCTGGGTTTTGTATCACAAATCACTAGTCGATCACTTCCCAAGCGTTTAGGACTGCGTGATGCATTGGCAGATTATGCGAGCAGATCCCAGTAAGAGGATTATGAGGATGATGATATTATTGTTTATGAAACTTGTAGGTCACCCAATTTTCAATGACTGTCCAGGCAGATGTTCAGCCTGGATTTGCCATTTTTGTTCACTTATTGAGTCCTTCCCAATCCGGAGGCTGTGGGTTCAATCCTAGGTAGAGATGGATCTTTCTCTCTGGGCACACTGAGACTGTATTGCTGAACAAAACTCCGCCCTGGTGACAGGAAGGGCATCCAGCCAGGAAACACTATGCTAAGCTCCGTTCAGTTACCCAGATTCCACCCGCAAGGGATTATGGGGTCGTTAAATGATGATGATCATGGAGTCCTTCCTAAGGCAGATGTTCTTGTTTAATATTATTAAAGGTATCAGTATAGGATTATTATCATTACTAATTGTAAGCCACTTGATTCTCAGTGAGTTTGGGTAGCTCACACAAATGACAATAAAAACAATATTTTTTAACAAAATTAACAAGTGCCATGAACCTTTTCCTTCACCAGGATGAAAATGTTTTTTGGATCCTCTTTTCTGGCCTCCTGGTCTCTAAACAGGGACCGTGGGAGGTCAAAGTTATACCTGTTGAATTTCAGTCTGCACATGGCTGCCACAGTACTATAAATTATGTCAAGGCAAACCTGATGTTTCTTTTCCGTTTACTCAGAAAGCCACCAAGAGGGAGAAAAACGAAACTCAATAATTTATTTCTTACAATGCATACTTAACGTCTTCCAAAAATAAAACTTTGTGGCGTAATCCAACGTTAAACCCCTTGTGGGCAAAAGAGCCCTGTTCTTCGATTGCTCCCAACAGTTTGTGAATTTCGAAATGCAGCATCAAAAAATGTTAACACCCTTTTCTGTGCATTCGAATGAAATCGAAAACTGTCATTCGTCCACTCCATCCTGGAAGAATTCATCAAAAGCTGAAGATTTCTCTTCCTCTTTTTCCTGTAGAAAATACATTTCATTTTAGAATGATTGAAGCTTGCACAGCTACCCAAAACAAGAGAAAAAGACAACGGGGCTTATACTGCAACTGTTCCTTATCAAACCAAGATATGTGTCCTTCTAGATAAACTAATCCAGATTTCTACATGACGCTTTGCATCAGGGCAGGAAAAAAAAAATTAGTCCAGAATAAGGCTCCTGCACTCAGGTTACTTACTTACACAGGTTATTAAAACTGTGTGTGTCTGTGCTACTTTGTTAGACACAAAAACATTGAATCAGAGAATTGGAAAGAACCTAAAAGGTCTTCAAGTCCAACCCCCAAAACACTGAATTTACACCGACCCTATTATCTACCCCGTATGAAAATTCCCAGTGAGGAGGAAAGTACTCTTCCCACAGTCACCCATTCCACTTATTTTTATATATATCCTTCAAGTTTATCCCACAAGGCAGCACACAGAGCTCCCTCTCCTCTTTTCCCCTGCACAACCACCTTGTGAGGTAGGACAGGCAAAAATACACCGATTCTCCCAATCTTATTCACTGGGCTTTCACACAGATTGTGGCAGGAATGGAATTTGGAGTCCCCTTGCCTTAATCCAGTGCCTTGATCCTGCAACCCCACGGCTGGCCTGGGACAAAGTAAGCATCCCATCGCCAACCATTCCTGCTTGACCACTTTCCATTTTGAGAAGCAGCTTTCAGGCAGAGAGTTCCAATCCTGACTCCATTTTTTGTTTTTTAGCTGGATCCAGACTGAATTTCACAGGTGCCAAAATAACCCACATCTGATTGAACTAAGATGGATTAGAATTGTGTGTGTGTGTGTGGATCCTTAAGGAAAATGGCACCGGCTTTTGCCAAGAGGGCGTGGCACCTTCACCTTTGGCTCTTTAAATTCCAGGTCTTCCCCGTATTGAATGGCAAAATCGATGTGCTGCAGGACGATATTGATGCTCTCCTCGTCGGAGCGATCGAGCGGCAGGAAGCGAACCATGCTGTAATCATCGATCTAAACGAAACACAATGCCCTCAGTCCGTTCGAAGAGAAAAAAAACTGGATCGGTTGTTGTTGACCTCAACCTTAGCACAACGGATTGTCTTATTCAGGATTTGGGAACTGCCTTTCCCCGCTTTCCACAAATAAGGGCGCTATTAATTTGGGTTAGAGAAAGGCTTCAGGATGCCATGCGCGGAAAGAAACACCTGCCACTTACCAAGCCACAGATAGCTTTGGTTAATTTCTTAAACTGCCGGCTTTTGAGCAGATCTGTGGAATCATCCAAGGCAGAATACATGTCAGGATCCAGATATCTGGAAGAAATTGAGTAGATTCATTTAAACCAACACAAACATTAATGATAGCTTTAATCATTTCTTTCTCCTCCCCGTCCCAATTTCTCTTCCCTGTTTGCTTTTTTCCAAAAAAAATGTACAGTCAAATGAAGCTGAAGACCGAAACCAACCTTCTCAGTGTCAAAATCCCAGGCAAAGTGGAACTATTCCTCGTTCACACTTACTTTTCGATCTCGCTTTTTGCTTTCTTGCTCAGCAGATCCATCTTGGACATGACGTTTATCTGGGAGATCTCTAAGGAAACCATAGCACTAAGAGCTGCCATCGCACCAGAAATAAACTACCATCAGAAGGAGACAGGAAAAGAAAAAGAAAAAAAATCACACAAAATCCGTGTATGCTCCATTCTCCAATATGTCACTCATTTAATGCCCATTTAATGCCTCCAAACGCAAACAGATGATAATTCTGTCACCGTACAGGACAAACTGAAAAATATCTTGGTGATTGTCCATAGCATGGGGTTTCAATTTCCAACTCCTCTGAATCCATAAGATACCTTAAAAGATTCCACCATGAATTGAGAATCGACAAGGAAAACACCGCAGACATGGAATTCCCACTGTTGCAGCTTCTCTACAAACTGTTTCATCACCGGCAAGTGAGTGTAGAGTTCAATCTGACCTAAAAAGGAGAAATAAGTTTATTCATTTCAAGTATCCGTCTCCCAATTCCACAGAAGAAAATCTCAAGGAAGATATTTAAAACTAGGGGAAAAAAATCAGATATCAAAACAAAAACAATCACAGACTGACTGGGGATTTGTGTGTGCTGGAGAAACCAGAAAGAGATAAACTCTTTGACAGTCATAAAATGAGATATATCTTCCCTCTCTGCCTTTTTTTTTTATCATACCCAAGTTTACCGATTTCTTCCACATTAAAATTTCAAGGCCACACAGTGCCAGAAAGATTACAGCCACTTAATTTCCATAGCTTTGGATTTCTATTTATTAAATAAAATGTAATACGTTTTATCAAACTTATTTACTTATTAAAGTTTTATGCTGTCCATCCATCTCCCCTATAAGGGATAAATTAAAGCCCCTTGTTAAACTTACAATCAAACAAAATAAGCATCAAGCATCCTTCATCCGTCATCTAAGAATCCAGAACATTTATCCTACATTTTTCCTCGGCTTACCTGGGCAATCGAACAGGATGTAATCATCTTCCACGTGACCGAGGCATTCTTCCAGCCAATCAAAATTGTTTGCAAAATATTCCATGCAAAAAACTAAGCCGCCGTTGGGACCGAACCTGAGGGAATCATCCTCCATGACGTCGTCCACCTCAATCAACTCTCGGATATCTGCAAGGCAAAAGAAGGGAGACCAAGAGGTGTCATCATTCCGGGCTCATCTCAGGGGAATTGTGGGAAAGGATGCTTGGACTCAAAGAGTGCGGTATGGTGGCCTAGAGGTGGAGCTCTCGCCTCACAATAAGTAGGCTGTGAGTTCGATCCTTGGCAGAGGCAAATATTTTTCTCTCTCCGGGCACAATGAGAATTTCTCTGCTGAACAAAACTCCGTACTGGTGACAGGAAGGGCATCCGGCCAGTAAACACTCATTTCCATTCAGTTACCCAGACTCCAGCCTGCAAGGGATGATGGGATTGTTTCGTCATCATTTGATGATGATGATGATGCTTGGAGTCAAAGAATAGAATAGAATTCTTTATTGGCCAAGTGTGATTGGACATGCAAGGGATTTGTCTTGGTGCAGATGCTCTCAGTGTGCATAAAATGAAAAGATACATTCGTCAAGAGTCAAGAATCATCAGGTACAAGGAATCCAGGTGGATAAATTCTGACGAGCTGCTTCTCCCTCAACCCAAATAAACCCACTGAGTTTATGTTGGTCCCTTAAAGTCCTAGGTAACTCTCAGTTTTAGAAGGGGGGAGGGTGTTGGGACATCCTTACCTGCCATGACATCGTAGTCAAAGTGTTCCGCTGCTGGATCCAGGTTCACCACCTGCACCGAACGGTTGAGGGTTTCACAGTGCTGGACCATGATGGAGCAGTAGGTGCTCTGGAAGAGGAGAGGCTCGGTTGATGGAGGGGCTGCTGCAACCCACCTACCCGCTTCCCAGGATCTCAGGGTGGCTCCTCACCAGGAGCCCTGCCCACAAGGGAGGGAAATAAAAGCACGGGTGGGGTGGGGTGGAATAAAGGGTGGATCTGGAGACAAGGGAACTACCAGCCACTAGATGGTGGGGGGACTTCATCAGAATTCCCCAAACCTGTATGTTGGAAGTCCCCCACCTCTTTAAGTTGCCAAGCTGGGAAAAATCATTGCCCTGGAAGCTCCTCCCCACCCAAGACTCACCTTCCCGCTCCCCGCGGGTCCCATCACCAGCTGGGCATAGCGAGGCATGGCCACCCCGGTCGCCCGCGGAGCAAAAGCGGGGGGGTGGGGAGAAACAGCAACGAATATGAAGGCACTTGGCCCAAAGAACGACCCGTAAGCGGCCCTTCCTTCCCCCCCCGGCCGACCGCTCTATGGTTTCCGGCTCACTTCCGCAAGCACAGCGACTCCTTGAGGGAGGAAGAGGAGGAAAAAAAAAAAGGCGAGGAAGAGCAGCTGAGGTTTTCCCTCTGGTCCACCTCTGAGGCTCCTCGGCAGCGGCGGCGGTGGCGGGTGGCTCTCGTGGGAACTGGGCCGCTCTCGCGAGATCTCCCACCCGTCTTGCCTGCCCGCCTGCCTGCCTGCCTGCTGAACGGCCGGCGAAGCGACCTGCCTGGAGGGGGCGTGCGGGTAAGGGGGCGGGGGGCGCCTTGGGGAACTCCCCGGCTTTCCCCAGCCCGGACTGGGCAACCCACCTTTCTTAACTCGGGGATCCCGAGACGCCCCCGAGAACCACCCAAGGGGTCCCGTGTCCTCTTTCTTGGGGGCTTCAGCCTCTTGGGAGGAGGGCTCCGGGGGGGGGTCTGGCTGGGCCACCCTTGGGCAGGGGGAGCACCTTTCCCAGCTCTCGCCCCTCCCCAGTTGGCCTCAAGGCTTCTCCTTGGAAGAGCCCAGCCCTGGCAGTGCAACTGCTTTGGGCTTCCTTGGGGGGGGGGGGGTCTCCCATCCAAGGGGAGCCGGCTTCACAAGCCCTCATTGGATTGGACTAGATTGGACTCCCTTCCAATTCTATCATTCTATGTTCTACAGGTTGGGGGCAAGGGGTCTTCCAACTTGGCAAGTTTAAGACCTGTGGACTTCAACTCCCAGAATTCCTGAGCTAACTTGACTGGAGGAGGAATTCTGGGAGTTGAAGTCAACAAGTCTTAAAGCTGCCAAGTTTGAAGACCCCTGATCGATCTATCTATCTATCTATCTATCTATCTATCTATCTATCTATCTATCTATCTATCTATCTATCATCTCTCTCTCTCCCTATCTACCTACCTATCTATCATCCATCTATGTATGTATCTATCTGTCATCTATCACAAGGGTCTTCAAACTTGGCAGGTTTTAAGGCTTGTGGGTTTCAACTCCCAGAATTCCTGAGCTAACTTGACTGGAGGAGGAATTCTGGGAGTTGAAGTCCACAAGTCTTAAAGCTGCCAAGTTTGAAGACCCCTGATCGATCGATCGATCTATCTATCTATCTATCTATCTATCTATCTATCTATCTATCTATCTATCTATCATCCATCTATGTATGTATCTATCTATCACCTATCACAAGGGTCTTCAAACTTGACAGCTTTAAGACTTGTGGACTTCAACTCCCAGAATTCCTGAGCTAACATGACTGGAGGAGGAGGAATTCTGGGAGTTGAAGTCCACAAGTCTTAAAGTTGCCAAGTTTGAAGACCCCTGATTTAGGGTCTCCTGCTGGAGTGGTGGGTTGAACTAGAAGAGCTCCAAGGCCCCTTCCAAATCTACTATCCTAATTCTAATTCATTCATAGGCCCCTTTTTAAGTTTTCTGCCTGATCTTTGGAGGCCAACCACCTCTCTCTAGGTTTGGCGGTTGAAGTGAAGGTCTCCATTTCCTGGCTGTGTTGAGATGGAGCCTGTGGTCCTGGACTGCCGGGGAGACCAAAGATGTAACGCTAGACCAGATGTAGACTATCCTCTTCGGGTGCTCTACTGTGGAGGTAGGTGCGAAAAAGCCGCCGGTGGGTTTCTTCCCACTTATCCCAGTTATAAGGCTGCTTGAAGATTATTTGGGTAACTGAAAACGCTTTTTATCTAGAGTGGCATTTCTCAACTTCTGCAAATTTAGCTAGTTGAGGAATTCTGAGAGTTGAAGTCCACGTATCTTTAAAGTTGCTGAGGTTGAGAAACACCTTAATACTTATCTTCTGTGTGTTTTTAAAAATGGAAATAGGCCTTCGCAAAAAAGAGAGGAATTAATATAAGTTAGCATATTCTGCAAAATGATGTCCTATAACTAAGAAAATACAATTTAACGATAGGAATCTTCTTCTAAGGAAATAGAATTCACGATAGGAATCAACACACTAATTAAAAAGACCGCTCTTAAATGTGGGATATTGTGGGTTTTCTGGTATTATCTGATTACAGCTTCCAACATCTCTTTTTATCAGCCATGCTGGTTGGGGCTAATGGGTCTTGTAGGACAGCACCATTTTGAGAAACTTGCTGGAGATGCCCATCTTAAATAAGATGTTTAAGCTGGATTCCACGGGAGAACATTATCATTGCTTTAAACTTTTTCCCGTTTTCTTCCCCAGTCTGTTCCTTGCCAACAGAGGTGAGTTGCTTTAATTTTAGTTTTTGCTTGGTTTGTGCAGTGCAATGAAAATGCTACAGAGCTTTCAAAAATATTTAAATTGTATAAAGATTTAACTGGAAATCAGTAGACTAACACATCGGTTAGAATTATACCAGCTCAACCTATTCACAGTTGCATTGATCTCTCTGAAGACAGATAAAATAGCTTTTATTGTAGAAAAGGATCATCGGAACAGATTCTTCTTTCCCTGTGCGGAAAGAGAATCTATAATATGCGTCTGTCCAAAATGATTTCTCGCCTCTTACGTACAAGTCCTTAAGAGTTATGTTGTGCTGAATATTTTTGGCCATTCTCCACCAATAATTTTACTCTGTTTTTTTTCCTCCAGTATTGTGAATACATGCCTGATATGGCAAAATGCAGGCAGTGGCTAGAGAAGAATTTCCCAAATGAATTTGCAAAGCTTACTGTAGGTAAATCCATTTTGTGACCTTTGGAGCATGAAATCTCTTCCTTAAACTGATCCTCGTTTGTCTGGGAAAACATTGCATTAAATCCAGTGGGAATTTTCTGGGTTGCAAAAAGGAAGTTGCATTTTGTGAAGAAGAAGAAGAAAATGCCAATAGATCAATTTGCTTTGCTAAATGGAAATAACTCTCAATAGCGTCATCTTAAGAGAGCCTCATAAAGAAAACCCCATTGAAAAAATCTTTAACCATTGTCTTCTTTTTTTTGCAAGACTGCAGTATCTCTAATAACTGTGTCCCTTTGAATTTCAGAAAACTGCCCTAAACAAGATTCTGGCATTGGAGAAGGCCAAGGAACAATCGGTGAAGAGGAAGAAAAGAAAAAACAAAAGAGAGGCAATTATTAGCTGGATACAGCTTTTTTCTTTCTTTCTTAAGACCCTATTAAAGCACAAGTCAGTTTTTTTAAATCTGGTACTGTATTGCCCAGGATTAGAACTCCAGACACATCTGGAGCACCCCAGGCTGGGCAAGGCAAGCTCAGCAGTTGCTGGGATGGTGAGAAGAGATCATCTAGCCCAACCCTCTTTTCAAGATGGTTTGAGATGACTTTCTAGACCGTGGAGAGAGTCAGAAAGGTGGTAGATCCCTTTTGCACCCTTCAGACTAGATTTCGAAAAGGTGGTTTATTCCCCTTCCTTTTCTGCCTGCCTCCCAGGAGGAAGAGGTCAGATCAAACAGAAGAAGAAAACGGTGCCTCAGAAAGTGACGATAGCAAAAATCCCCCGGGCGAAGAAAAAATACGTCACACGAGTATGCGGGCTTGCGACTTTTGGTGAGTGAAGCAGAAACACGTTTGTTTTTTTTTGCAGAGGTCTCTGGGCTCAAATCCGTGGAGATCAGGTAGTATAAAAGAAAGAAAAAAATTATCTCTGGAGCATCTTGCAAGCTACCAAGGAGGGTAGGTTAGGATCAGTTTTTCGAAGCTGCAAATCTGCATTCTAAATGATGTGAAGGTCCCCTTTGAACTGTGGACCTACAATTTGGGGTTTAAGCTCAGAATAGAGAGGTTTTTCTTCTATAACCTGACTTGCCTTTTTTTTTTTCATATCTGTCTGGGCGGGGATTCTGGGATGGCTCACCATCTTGTTGCTGTGTAAAGACGGTGGTTTAGAATACAGTTTTTCAAAATTAGCAAGGTTAAGATGGGTGGACTTCCAACTCCCAGAATTCCCCAGCCAGCATGTGTCTTAAAATTGCCAGTTTTGGAAAAAAACAACAACCCTGGCTTAGAAACTAGTAACCAAGTATTGGTATGTCTTGATTTTTTATTTCTTTGTCTCTTCTCCAAACAGAAATAGATCTTAAGGAGGCCCAAAGGTTCTTTGCTCAGAAATTTTCCTGCGGTGCCTCCGTCACTGGGGAAGATGAAATAATTATTCAGGGAGATTTCACAGACGACATCATCGAAGTGATTCAGGAAAAATGGCCTGAGGTAAATACACCAGAACCTCATCTGACTGGCTTTCTGTTAGAAAGAGCTTTTTAATTAGAGTTGGATTTTCCCTTGCATTTAAGGGAATGCAGTGGAGCTGTAAAGATAAAAATAATATCCATGGTATCCTGGTGGGGAATTAGAAGCTGACATTGGGTGATGTTAATTTGGTACAACGATTGATTCTTTGCTGAAATGAATCGATTGCGTTCCATTAAGCAGCCATATCAATAGATTTTTTAAAAAATGTATTCCCTGAGTATCCCATAATAAAAGACCAGAGGGTAGGAGAGGGGAAATGACTTAGAAACGCTCGGGCTTATGTTTTGAGAGACATGCATAGGAGGAAAGAGAGGGAGGGAGGGAGGGAGGGAAAGGGGGAAAAATGCCAAGCTAGAGTCAGGCTAGTTTTGTGTCTCTTCCTTCCCCATACCTCTTTCCTCGTATGCTATGTCTTCAGCTAGTTTTTGTTAAACCAGCTGGGCGTTTTGTTAAACTACTTGGGCATGGGAATATATAATCTGTTGACTGGTTGACTCTCCCCTAGGTGAAACTTGGAATTAAAAGCAATTTAAATTATCTCCTTCCCACCCCCAAACTGTTCTGACCCACGCCCTTTTTCAACTAATCAAACACGATGCAAAAGAAACAGAAACCAAAATAATTGGCTGTGATAAGCACAAGCCTTGCCAAACTGTGCGGGACTTGCCAAAAGATAACAGACAAGAAATAATGTGCAAAATAAGAATCTTCAAATACAAACTCAGGATACTGGAATGTCCACGAGGCTGGAGTTTCAAAACGTCTTTGCTTTCTGCAAAGAAGGTTGATTTATTACCTTGCAGCCTTACTTGAGAGTCACCCGTGCTGTTGTAGCTGCTCTTTCCTGCGAGCAATCCCACACACGCGCGCACTTGGCACAGGCTCCTCGGGAACCTCCTCGTCGCTGCTGCCAGCCCCCACAATCTCGGAAGGCAGCAGTCCTCTCCCTGATGGTCCTGGCCCCTCATCTGAGTCCTCGCTCTCCTCAGCCGTCCGCACCTGCTGCCGGCTAACCACAACCCAAACGATCTTTCAGAGTCAGAATATTCAGTTCATTTCCATGTGATCCTTTCTGGTGTAATAAATATATTTGAACTCTGTGCTGCAGGTGGACGATGATAGCATTGAAGATCTAGGAGAAGTAAAGAAGTGAGATTCCTTCGGAAAAGCCACCAGTTCCTGCCTTTTTTGGGGGGGGGACGACAAAACACCCCACCTCTAGCCAAGAGAGTCCGAGTGGGACAGACGTGTTGGAGAGGCATGTTTTCCCTGGTAGCATTTTTAATTGTGGTCTATTTGCTGCTTTTTTTATTTTTTTTGTCTGTGATATTATTTCTTTGCCAAAGTTTAAACGGGGGAAGTGAGAGTATCACCTTCGGCTGGAAGTAGAAAGTTCCTCTAATAAAGAAGTTACCGTTCTTTGCTGTGTGTTTCCTTTGAGTTGGCAGCTTCGTTGAAAGCAAATAAATTTACACGAAGGCCTGGCGTAACGTGTGAACGTAAGCTCCTAGGCATGGGCCACACTCCCACCTGTTCTTAAAAATGATCAATAAAGGAGAATATTTGTAGCTCAGGGTTGAACGGCGGGGTCCTCCGTGCTCTCTGAGGCGGGTGGTTTTCGTGCAGACGTTTCATTACCAAACTAGGTAACATCATCAGTGCTAGGAGGGGTTTGCAGAGAGGAGGAAGCCTGTGGGGTCCTTGGTGCTCTCTAAGCTTGGTGGTTTTCTTACGTTTCATGACCCAAACTAGGCAACATCGGAGAGCACCAAGGACCCCCCCTCAAATAAAAACAAGTTTGGTTTTCTTTGCAAATACATCGTCCCCTCTTAACACTCTGGTGCAAGCTGAAAGCTTGCAGATTTTCCACCTTCGAACCAAACCCCGTGAAAAAAAGATCACACAAGTAAATGGATGGAATTCAGATCCGGAGGGCAAACTTTTGTGTCTACCTCTTTTCCTCTCTGAGCCAAAAAGGTTTATTTCACCAGCAAAAAAATAAAAATAAAGGGTGACTTCACAAGCACATTGTGCAACTGATGAAGTGAGATCCAGAAAGCATCTGTCTGTCCATCCACCCATCCACCTACCTACCTATCCACCCACCTACCTACCTATCCACCCACCTATCCATCCATCCACCCCTCCACTTACCTATCTATTCATCCATCCACCTACCTACCTATCCACCTACCTACCTATCCATCCACCCACCTATCCATCTATCCACCCACCCACCTATCCACCCCTCCACTTACCTATCTATTCATCCATCCACCTACCTACCTATCCACCTACCTACCTATCCATCCACCCACCTATCCATCTATCCACCTACCTATCTATCCACCTACCTATACCTACCTATCCATCCACCCACCTATCCACCCCTCCACTTACCTATCTATTCATCCATCCACCTACCTACCTATCCACCTACCTACCTATCCATCCACCCACCTATCCATCTATCCACCTACCTATCTATCCACCTACCTATACCTACCTATCCATCCACCCACCTATCCATCCCTCCACTTACCTATCTATCCATCCATCCACCTACCTATCTATCCACTTCCCTACCTATGCCCACCTATCCACCCAGCCATCCACCTCACACACCCACACACCCACCCATCTTCTATCCCAAATCACCTCCAGACCCAGAAGCTCCTGCCTTTGGAGATGGGGAAAAGGGTCGGAGACGGGCGGGGAGAGTGTTTTTTTTGGGGGGGGCACTAAGGGGGTGCGGGGCAGCTCCTTTGAGGGACGGGGGACGACGACGAGGGGGGGGGAAGGCACCCGCGACGGGACAGGCGAGAATCCCCCTTCCCGGGGCCTCCAACCGCCCTCCCGTCGGGAACTCCCGAAGGCTGGACTCGGGCGCGGACGTGAGGCCCCGCAGTCTTCCCTCCGGTCCGCTCCAGCCCGCCTTCCTCGCGCTGCTGCCGGACAGGTGAGCGCCGGGCAGGTTGGCCTGGCCCGAAGGAGGAGGAGGAGGAGGAGCAGCCATGGGGAGCCCGGCCGAGGGAGGCGGGCGGTGGACGGGAGTTGGGCCGGCGGGTCTGGGAGTCGGTGTTGGGGTCCTGGAACGCGAGTGTAAAAGTAAGTGTGTGTGCGTGTGGTGTCCCTTGTGTACAGGCGGGTTGACCCGCGTGAGGATATGCGTGGGCGTGTGGCAGGCTTAGTGTATGGTGCCACGAATGTAGTGGAGGGACTTTTTCACGGGGTGGTGGGTCTTTGTGTGTGAAGATGTGGGTTCACACTGAGTATTTGTGTGTGTGTGTGTGTGTGTGTGTGTGTGTATCAGTGACTAGGTAGCATGTAAGTAATGTAGATTTCCTGAGAATTGGTCTCTCCTTGTGTAGACGTGGGTTCCGTGTATGTGAATTTGAGTGTGTATCAATGTGTATCATGCAACAAATGTAGGGATTTATTATGTGTAGAGATGGGTTCACGTGTCTGGATGTATGTTTGCGTGTCTGGATGTGTGTTTTGTGCGTTTGGACATGTGTTTTGTGTGTCTGGATGTGTGTTTTGTGTGTCTGGATGTGTGTTTTGTGTGTCTGGGTGTGTGTTTGGGTGTATTCCTGTCCATTATACAGTGAATTTCCTCTTTTTATCCCTTGAACTTTTTACTCTCTTTTCTTTCAGTGTGTTTTGTGTTGAGTTACTATTATAACCAATCCTAAATTTAAAAAAATCTATATATTTTGAAAACAACAATCCGGATAACGAAGTATTTCTGCTTTGCACCAGTGCCACATCTGAAATGAAGTTGGCTTGTTTGATCCAGTTTTGATCTCAGAAACCTGATGAATTCTTCACTGGGTATTTCCAGTCCCTTCCAGGTAGGAAAATGTGAAATATTAAAATGACACTGAAGTTACAGGTTACCTTTCATGATGCAAGGATTAACCTAGAGCAGGGCTCTCCAACTTTGGCAACTTTAAGATTAGTGGACTTCGATTCCCAGAATTCCCCAGCCGGCTGGGGAATTCTGGGAATTGAAGTCCACTAATCTTAAAGTTGCCAAGGTTGGAGACCCACGACCTAGAGAATTGGAATGGGGGGTTGCTAGATCATAATTGTGTATTACTCCTTTTCCAAAGTTTCTTTTTCTCCCTTTGTTAGAACCTGGCCTCCAGATCAGAGAGCGACATTGTTCAGAAACTGAAGAAAGAACTCCAGCTGGTACTTGCGGAGCTTAAAGATCGCGATAAGGAACTGAACAACATGGTGGCTGTGCACCAGAGGCAGTTTTTGGCTTGGGAGGATGATCGTCAGAGGATACTCACACTGGAAGAACGAAGCAGCAGGCTGGAAAGTGAGTTTCACCAAAACCTAGGCCTTTAAAAGGAGCTCAGCCTGTCTGGCCTTGGCAGTCCCCTTTTACAGATCGTAAGACTGAGGCTGATGGTTCCGCTGGCATAGTCCTGGGTACACCAGGGGGGTTCGAGGAAAGGTGAGTTTGGAGTTAGCGCCTTTGTGGCTGGCAAGTGGATATAATCCCAGCGTTGGCTAACAAGTTTGTGAAAAGTTTCTCTCTGAAAAACACTAACACGTTAGGCTAATAGTCCGTCACAGCATCAGGTACATGATGGTTATTTTAGCCACAATACTGGGTTTATGCTCTACCCCAGCCTTCTAGGGGGAAACAAGCCACTTTCAAGCCATTGTTTCTGACCCGTGTGGTTGTTGACTTCACATACCTAGAAGGTCAGATGGAGGAAAAATGTTCTACAATATTTGATTCACTAAGGAAGACATTAAAGACAAGTGCAGTTTTGGGGGTTGCGGGGAACAGGTTATACCCCACACATATATACTAAGCTGCTTGTTGTCGTTTTAAACAGCCAGCAAGGAGGAATTTCAACAGTTGGCTTGTCTGGTCCTAGAAATGTTGGCTTGTCACTCTGTTGAGATTCCTTCTGCACCATGGAAATCCTGGAATGTTGCCTTAGGCATAGAATCCTTTCAAGAGATTCTCTAACAATAGTAATCACCAGTACTGTGTTAAATCAGTGACTGGATGCTCTTCCAACATGGGGGCTGTATGTATGTAGTAGAGCAGTTGTATTTTCTCAATCTTCTGTATGTGAAAACCTGGAATGAAACTAGCAAAGGTGCACTGAGATTCCCTTAACAAACCCTCCTCTCGAATTGTGTGGTTTAAAGACAAAGAAATATGGCAGGTACAACAGCCTGAAAGTGGGCAGCGAAACCAGGATGTGGGTGTTCTTTTGAGGAATTACTGTATGTTTTCTCTCTCTGTCTGTCTGTCTTTTCTTTTTCCGATGTTTAAATATTTATTTCCAATATTTATTCTAAATTGAATAGGAGGCTCCGGAATGGCTTAATGTAAAGCCTCTCTGTCTTGCCAGAACCACAGCCCAGGGAGCATATGAATTTGATAAATAAATAATAATTTATGTACAGCAGAGTTTCAAATCGTGATTTTTAAAACAGAGTGTCAACTAAAAAGATACTTCATTGGTCTTTTTAGCTGCCAGAAAAAGGGAGTGGTGGAAAACAGTGCATTCCTTAAGTGCCTAGATAATCATCCTAGCAGCCCAAAGCTGTCGGCGCACAAGATTATTACTGGAGAGCCTGATTGATGACTCTGGGCTATGGATGTGTCCCATTGGAGAATATACATCCAGGGGGTGAGGGAAGACCAGGGTCAAAGGGGAGATGAATGATGTGTCTTAGAACTGGCTGCACCCAGGTAGCACCGGCATGGCCGCTTCTAATAAATCAATGTTATTTTCTTTGAGAGAAGCGGCTAGAGATTTACGATTTGAATTGGGGGTGGATTTGTTGGAGTCCTGACACAGAGAGGCGGGGGAAATGAATTATATTGTCGGTTTACCATTGTTAACAAGGTTTTAATCCCACACCCTCATCCCCCCCAGATGAGCTACATAAGAGAAATGAAATGGTATCCACCCTGACCCAGAGATTGAAGCTCCTGGGGTCCCTGCAGAACGACTGCAGTTCGACGCTGGAAAACACTCAGCAAAAGCTGCAGGAGTTGTCTCGCAAAGCCTCCGACACGTCTCTGCAATGCCAGAGCCTCGAGGTAAAGCCACTGTCCTCCTTCTGGATTTTTTTGTTTTTAATCCTTTCCACCGATATGCTGCCAACTCTTCAGGGCTGCTGGGCGGCTTGCAAACGGGTTCAAAACTCTCAAACCCGGAATACAAGGTGAATAATCAAGTGGCAGAGGAAAGAACAAACCCGGATGTAAATAAAGAAGGGGGGGAAAAAAGAGAGAAGGGAGGTATCGTCCCGCTCGCCAAACACAAAAAGTCACATTTTTGAATCCTTTTTGAAGCACCGGAAAAGTTGGGGGGCTGTTTAAATCTTTTTTTTGGGGTGGGATCTGCTTTTCTCTTGCAGGGCCTTAACGGGATGCTTGCTGCTGTATTTGCAGTGTTGCAAATTTGTAATGCGAGTTCCTCTGAAAATAAAATTGTTCTTTGGGATTGAGTGGGCTGTCCGGTTTTTTTGGAGAGTCCCGTAAACCAGAGAGAAAGACATCTGCAAAGCTCAGAGTGCCTTTATTGTATTCATGTGATGGGACAGGTCAGTTGGGAAGAAAACCCTGCTAGAATCTGTCCTCCTTGTCTCTTTTCTCTTAGGAGAAAAATCAAACTTTGGTTGGCTCCGTGATGGACCTCTCAAACCAAGTGGGTCAGCTTCAAGCCAGGGAACAAGAGCTTCTGACGCTTTTAAGACTCAAGGTATTTCATTTGGGTCCTGCCAATGTTTGCCTGTCATTGGGAAGGGCCTCCAAAGTAGATCCATGTGATCCTGAGCAACTTGCAGATGGGTGGGCTTCAACTCCCAGAATTCCCCAGGCCACCACGGGGAGTGAAGCTCCTTTGAGCTCTTCACGAATGGACCCCTTTTTCAAAGAAGTTTCTTGCTTTTCAGCGGTCAGGCGATAACTTATCTTCATTTTTAAGTGCTTTGGTTTTATTCTATTGCGAATAGTTGCTGGGGTGCATCCACAGTTTCGTTGTACTTGTACAACGGCAGTAAAGTTCTTCTAATTCTAATTCTCCTAATTCCAAACCTCCATTTATTTCTTGGTTTCGGTAGGATGACGATATCCTTGAAGCAACCAATCAGATCACTGAGTTTACCAGCAAATTTAAAAAGTTAGAAAGTGCTTTGTGTGCATGCAAGATGCAGGAATGGAGTTTCAATGAGGAGAAGCGGAATTTTAAACTCAGGCTGAAGGAAATGATGTCAGAAGCAAACCGACTAAAAGGTAAATTATGTTTAGAGCAGGGATGTCCAGTCTTGGCAACTTGTTTAAGACTTGTGGACTTCAACTCCCAGAACCAGTCCTGCTGGCTGGGGAATTCTGGGAGATAAAGTAAATCCACAAGTCCTAAAGCTGCCAAGGTGATTGAACGGCAAGCGATTGTATAAGAAAATGCGAAGAGAGAAATTGGTTTGCTCTTTCTTTTTTCTTTTTTAAGAGGATCTCAGTGAAAAAATCAAAGAAAACAGTGCCCAGAGGGAAGAAATTATACAGCTCAAGCAAGAAAATGTTTATTTAAGTAATGAATTAATGCTTACCGGTGAGTAAGTCTGAAGGGTTAACTGAGTCTTGAGTTCTAAATGGCCCCCTTGCATCCCTTAAACCGCGTTGAAGATGTTATATAGTCTGCTAACAAAATTGCCCCTGTTGGGATCTGATTCGGAGGGGGAGGCTGAGCAGCTGACAGGGAGTGGGAGTGTGGCTCCATTGGCTATGGAGGAGGCTTTGAGGGAAGCTGGGGAAGGGCAGGGGAGAGGTAGAGCAAGTTTAGAGCAAGACCCAAGCCCACCCCTTCTTCATCCTAGGGCACGCAGGGAGGAACGGAGAAGGGAGCAATGTGAGTTGCATGGCCTACGGGGGAGGAAAGGGCCCTGATTCCCTTCATTAGCTGCAGCTGGGAACACAGTATTTTAAAAGGGAAGGGAACTGTTGAGAGCAAATCGTGAACTATCTGGTATTGTCGAGGCTTACCTGGGTTCCTGGCGTCTTCCCAACTGGGTGTGTTTTGCTGGCCTTTCAAGTCTGCAATTCCTTCTCCTACCCTGTCCAGATAATTACCGCGGCTTGGTTTGTTAGGGATTTTTACTTACAGTTTGTATGTACTTTGTTTTCGGACTGAATTTCCTCCACTTAAAGGCTGTTCCTGGGAGAGTTTTTGTCTCCAGCCGAAGGTCACTGGACATTGGGGGCAAAGTTGGAGATAATAAAGGGACTCTTCTTGATTATTTGACTGTGTTGCCTTTGGGCCACATCCCAGCTCATCACAGAAATGTTCGGAAATCAATCCACAAGAACCTTCCCCCTCATTTTATATCCCAGCTACGGATATTTGCCGCTCTTGCAGTGAGGCGTTTTGCGGTTTCTCTTTGGGGCTTCCGGAAAACTAACCGATTGTTCCACCCCTTTCTTTTCCCGCAGCCGAGAGGGAAAATCGAAAGGTTCAGCTTCTTCACTCCGCCAAGTCGAAACAGCTTCGGACAGACACAGAGCTGAACAATTTGAGACAGGTGGGACCTCCGGTTTCTGGCTGCGAGCGCCTCCTTCTTTTGCAGGGTGGGAGCAAAAAGGGGATTTGAAAGTGCAAAGAATTCCGCCGTCGTTTCGTTTTGAGGCCGCTTCATTGGGGAAACGGAGGAAGTCCTTAAGTAAAAGAAGCTTTTTGCAAGGGAAGTAATCAAATAAAAATGAGCTATGGCACGATCCTTGAGTTATGACCCCAACTGAGCGCAAAATACCTGTTATTCACTAAGACATTTGTTAAGTGAGTTCTGCCTCATTTAACGACTTTTCTTGCCACATTTGTTAAGTGGATCACCGCAGTTGTTAAATTAGGAACAAGGTTGTTGAGTGCGGCTCTGGTGGCCTAGAGTTGGAGCCCTCACCTCACAATCAGGAGGCTGTGAATTCAATCCTAGGTAGAGGCTAATATTTGGAATAGACTCTTCCTACCCGAGCAGGGGGGGTTGGACTAGATGACCTCCAAGTGCCCTTCCAACTCTGTTATTCTATGAATCCCGCTTCCCCGTTGACTTTGCTCGTCAGAAGGTCCCAAAACTGGATCATGTGACACCAGGACACTGCAAAACTTGTCATAAATACGAGTCTGTGGCCAAGTGCCTGAATTTTGGGCGTCGTGGGACCACGGGGGATACAACACCATAAGTGTCAAAAACATTCACTTTTTTTCAGTTGTAACTTGGAACAGTCAGTAAACAAACTGCTGTAAGTCAAGTAAAAGCAGCCTCTTCGGGTAAAGTAAGAGTAATAAAATAAAAAGCTGCTACATTTTTTTCCAGAAACATTTTCTGGAGGTTGTAAATAGAATTCTTTGCAGATTCGATTCCTTTTTAAGAGAGAACAGATAATCAGAGTTGGAAGGGACCTTGTTGGTCATCTAGTCCAACCCCCCACCCAAGCGGGAGGAGGCCCTACACCATTTCTGACAGATGGCAGTCCAGACTCTTCTTGAAAGCTTCCAGGGATGAAGCTCCCACAACTTCCGAGGGCAACTTCTGTTCCACGGGTTGATTGTTCTCCCTGTCAGAAAGTTTCTCCTTATTTCCAGATTGAATCTCTCCTTGATCAGTTCCCATCCATTGTCCGGCCTTTGGGTGCTTTAGAAAATAGCTTGACCCCCTTCCTCCTCTCTGTGGCAGCCCTTCCAGCCCTTGGAAGGCTGCTCTCCTGTCTCCCCTGGTCCTTCTCTTCATGGAACCAGGCATACCCAATTCCAGCAACCAGTTCTTCATATGTTTTAGCCTCCAGTCCCCTCATCCTCCTGGTTGCTCTTCTCGGCCCTCTTTCTAGAGCCTCAACATCTTTTTTTAATAGTGTGGTGACCAAAACTGGATGCAGGACTCTAGGTGTGGCCTTACTCAGGCTTTACAGAGTGGGATTTCTTCCTTGGAAGTCTCTAGGCTGAATGTCCCCGAAATTAAAAAAATTTCCACCTTCCCAGGGCTGATGGCTTCTTTTCGTCCTCCGTTGGCAGATCTACCTGAAACAGCAACAGGATCTACAGTTCCTACATTTCCACCT
The DNA here is from genome assembly GCF_049901715.1 of Pseudonaja textilis. Classification (NCBI taxonomy): domain Eukaryota; kingdom Metazoa; phylum Chordata; class Lepidosauria; order Squamata; family Elapidae; genus Pseudonaja; species Pseudonaja textilis. The sequence goes on from NC_142004.1 coordinate 1,780,309, forward strand.
GGAGATTTCCCAAGAGAAGCGCAGGACAGAATCTCAGGAGGGAAGGTAAAACGGCTCTGCTGCACTTCAGAGAATCGGTTGTTAGAAGAAATTTACTGGGCTAATCCTGTAAGGAAGGCAGGAAGGAAACATTCTGGTGTTGCTTACAGAAGCTGCCTCTCCGTTAACCCTTATTACATTCTTGGGCAGGACTAGATTTCCTGTCTCTTGAACTTCTCTGGAGTTTTTTTCCCTCCTTTGCTGGTACTTTGCTTGTGTGGAGTGACCATTCAAAGTTACTGGCACTGAAAAAAGTGACTTATGACCATTTTTCACACTTACGACTGTTGCAGCATCCCCACAGTCATGAGAGGCCAGGCAAGGAGATGTGTCCCTCGATGTGAGTGACATGGAGTTGGCCACGCCCAGCCAGTAATATGACCACCAAGCCACGCCCACCCAGTCACATGAACACAAAGCCACACCCACCACCTAAGCCACACCCACAGAACCAGTTGTTTAAAAAAATTGAATCCCATCCCGGCCATCATGGTTATAGGATGTTTTTATATTCTTGTAAGCTGCCTTGAGTCGCCCTGAGCGAACAGGCGGCCATGTAAATCTCCTAAATAAGGAAATAAATAATAAATAAATACATCGGTGGTATTTCTTCTGTATTGCATAAAGTTAAAGATCGATGAAGTTCTTCCTTGTTCCCGTTTTCAGCCCAGCGATGGTTTTGTCGGATCTCGAGAACAGCGGCAACCAAGATTCCCTCCCTGGCGAAGCTGGCCGGCAAATCCCCACGCATTTCGTCCACCTTCCCGGCTGCCCTTTGAAAAAGGCCGGCCACTCTTGCTGGGTCCAAAACGGGCCGCGAGAGAAGCAGACGGAGCACGTCCACGAAGGGCCGTTCCACCATCCCAGACGCCTCCATCGGGAAGAGGGGGCGCTGAGTAGCCCCAGGAGCACCGGGGAGATGGGAGATTGCTTGGCCGCACGTCCGGACAATCCCCGGATGTCCAGATCCAGGGAAACGGTTCGGATGTCGGAGCTGACCTCTTTACCGAGACACAAACACTGGTTTGAAGCCAACTTCTGCGCAACAACCTCAGGCTGCCTGGCAGCCAGATCTTTCGACAAAGCCAGCGGGGATTGCAACGATGCCCCCGCAGACCCGGGCAGAATCCCCCCGCGGCAAAGGCCCTGCGTGCCTCCCCATCTGGGGGACAACCCCTGCGAATTGAGCTGCTCGGCCTGCAGTGCCTTCCGTAAACTCAGCCTCTTCCATTCCAAGCAGGAGTGGACTGAGAGGCTCAAGCCGGTGGAGAACGACGGCAGTGGCTTATGGGCCGGGGAGTCGTCCCCGAGGCCCCCAGAGGCTCCCGAGTTGCAAAGGTTCAGTATTTCGGCTAAGCATTTGACGTTCACCTGTATTTGGTGTGTTTAATACCTGGATCTGTGTATACAGGTAGTCCTTGATTTACGACAATGGCTGGGGCCTGAACTTCCTTTGCTAAGCAAGGCAACTGTTAAGTGAGCCATGCTAAATATTACAACTTGCTGTCATGCCCCTGTTGGAATCTGATTCGGAGGGGGAGGCCAAACAGCTGGCAGGGAGTGGGAATTGGCTGTGGAAGAAACTGGGGAAGGGCATAGTCCGGCTGGCCAGAGCAGGGGAGAGGTAGAACAAGGGAGAGGGAATTCAAAAAAAGAACCAGGCCCACCCCCTCTTCATCCTAAGGCATGCAGGGAGGAACGGAGAAGGGAGCAATGTGAGTTGCATGGCTTACGGGGGAGGAAAGGGCCCTGATTCCCTGCATTAGCTGCAGCTGGGAACACAGTATTTAAAAAGGGAAGCTGCACGCAGCAATCTGTTGGGAGCAAATCGTGAACTTATCTGGTATCGTTGAGGCTTATCTGTGTTCCTGGCATCTTCTCAACTGTGTGAGTTTTGCTGTGCTTTCAAGTCAAAATTCCTTCTCCTGCCCTGTCAAGTTAATTACTGCCGCGTGGTTTGTGTGGATTTTTAGTTACATTTTGTGTGTACCTTGTTTTGGACTGAATTTCCTCCAGTTAAAGGCTGTTCCTGGGAGAGTTTTTTTCTCCAGCTGAAGGAAACCTGGACATTGGGGGCAAAGTTGGAGATAATAAAGGGACTCTTCTTGCTTACCTGACTATGTTGCCTTTGTGCCACGCCCCTTTGGTTCATCACACTGGCGTTGCTGTCGGTTAAGCCAAATCACTGCAGGGTTGAGTGACTTACGTTGATCGTTAAGCGAAACTGCCTCCACTCCTCCATTATGTGTGGCGAGCCAGCTGGGAAGGTTGCGAGTAGGGAATCACATGACCCTGGCAAGCTGCAACCGTCCTAAGTACACGCCAGTTGCCAAGCCTTTGAAGATTTTAAAGACAATGGTGCGTTGGCTGTAAACACGGGGACCAATGTAAACACGGGGACCAAAAAAGCACTGCTTTTTCCCCACATCGTTGTAACTTTGAATGGACGTTAAATAGTCCTGAGTTGGGGTGTTGTTTGTTAGGTTGTGAATACCTGGAGGGGATTTAATGGTCCTCTTTTGGGAGGAAAAACACACCGATCACAGTTAAAACTAGTCCGACCAGCATCGATCGGCACTCAGCCACTTTCAAGGCCACGTGCCGTCATACGGAATGCGGTTCTGGCTTGTCGGTCTTGTTGGGGAATTTGTAAACAGTGTCTTGAGTTTTGCTCTTTTTGAAATCTGTAAAATTAAGATGCCTTTAAGATCTGAGGGAGAAAGGGAGAAAAAGGTGAAGAATCTGGTCTCCCATCGCCGCCGTAAGCCGAGGACCACCCATAATGACACATATCATCCCGACTAAGCTCCAAAATTTCTGTGGTTAAGGGAGACCTAGAGCTTTGCTCCATTTTACAAGATATTTTTTGACACAGTTATTTAGGGAATCCATGCAGTTGTTAAGTGAGTAACAATTGAACCGTTGTAAGTCAAGGACTACCCATATTAATTTGAGCAAATCCAGGTTACTTTTCAAAATAACCTTAGGGGTATTACACCTAGCCATTACCTTAAACCAGGGGTGTCCAACCTTAGCAACTTGGACCATTTGTGGACTTCAACTCCCAGAATTCTATTCTGTGCTGGCTGGGGAATTCTGGGAGTTGAAGTCCAACAGGCCTTCAAGTTGCCAAGGTTGAACATGCCTTGCCTTAAACAGGTTCTGGTCATCTGCACTTTGTATGGTCCAGGTGCCATTCGGATGACCATCAATGCAGCCTAGCATATGCCTCATTTTCTTTGGGAAACAAATTTGCCCAACTGTTAATAATCATAAATTGCTCTTGATGATGATGATATAACAGTGACCTGGATGGGAGCCGCAACAATTTTGATTGGGACGGGCCGTGTTTCACATCAACTCAAAGGTCAAAGGAGACGAAGCCTCCTGAGATGCCCGCAGCCTCAGACCACCCTTCCGACCTGCGGGCACCCACTGAGTGTAACCAGCTTCCCACCCGTCAAGTAAGTATCTCCAAGCGAAACACAGAACAGGCCCGAAATATTCCGGCTGTTGATCCCACCCAACCTGCCCCGATATTATTGGTGATGATTTCCCCAATTTTTGTTTTGTTTTGCAGCCACACAGATATAAAACTCGGCTCTCTGAACTTGGTAATTTTTATGCAGACATTTCATGACCCAAATTGGTAACTTCATTGGTGCTAGAAGGGGATGGGGTTTGTGGAGTGGAGGAAGGAGATGAGGAAGAGGGGGGAGAAAGAGGGGGAGAAGAGGAGGAGGAAGAGGAAAAGGACTATGGGGTCCTTGGTGCTCCCTGACCTTAGTTGTTTTCTTATAGACGTTTCATGACCCAACTACGTAATATCATCAGTGCTAGAAGGGAATGGGGTTTGCAGAGGGGAGGAAGGAGAAGGGGAGGAGGAGAAAGGGGCGGGTAGTAGGAGGAGGAAGAAGAGGAAGAAGGAGGAGGAGAAGAAGGAGAAGGAGAAGGAGGAGGAGGAGAGGAAGAAGAGGAAGAAGAAGAAGAAGAAGAAGAAGAAGAAGAAGAAGAAGAAGAAGAAGAAGAAGAAGAAGAAGAAGAAGAAGACAACTATAGCATCCTTAGTGCTCCCTGAGCTTCGTTGTTTTCTTACAGACGTTTCATGACCCAACTAGGGAACATCATCAGTGCTAGAAGGGAGTGTGGTTTGTCCTCAGTTTATATCCTAGTGGCTTGTCTTGTCGCTGGCTGGTTGTAGAGGCAGCCACTGGCCGCCCTACCTTCGCTTAACCTTGTCGCTTGGGCTGAATTTTTCCCGGATGGCCCCTGACCCATTTTGTCCGGCTTCTCCCAGGATTCCTGCTCGCCCGACGAGAAGCTGCAGCAGATGTTGGCCGAAACCAGGCAGATGGTGAGCCACCTGGAGCACAGCCACCTCCTCAGCGCCAGCCTGACCGGCAGCCTCCACACAGTACGGTTCGCCTTTCCAATGGGGGTGTGTGTAGGGTGAAGTCAAAAACAGCAAGATGGTGCCCGTCACAGACCGATTGACGCCTTGCCTGACTTTGATTTTGTTTTATGGTTGTTCTCGGCAGACAGGGGAGGATCCCAATTCCATTTGTGAACGGAAGGAGCCCATTGAGGAAGAATCCAGAATGAAAAGTTCTCCTTTAGCTTCTCAAGTAAGTTCTTTTCTTCCTTTTTCGGCTCCTGTTTTTATGCATCGCACAAACTGAGATCTTGGGAAAAACGGTAGAAATTCGGCTACCAAAATTCTGGAAGTTTAGTGTCAAGGCTCTGACAAATCCACCCCTATTCAAATCGTAAGTCTCTAGCTGTATCTCTCAGAGTAAAAAATAAATAAAATTTATTAGGAATGAACATGTCGGCGTAAGCTGGGTACAGCCGATTCTGAGACACACCGTTCATTTCCCCCTTGACCCTGGTCTTCCCCCCCACCATCTCCTGGATATATATTCTCCAATGGGACACCTCCGTAGCCCAGAGTCATCAATCAGGCTCTCCAATAATAATCTTGCGTGCCAGAAGCTTCGGCTGCCTAAGAATTATCTGAAGCATTTAAGGAATGCACTGCTTTCCCCCACTCTCTTTTTGCTGGCAACTAAGCAGACCAAAGGAGTATTTTTTTAGTTGACATTTAGTTTATTTTATTGTCATTGTCCCTCGTGCAATGAAATTAAATGCCATCTTCAGTGTACATAATAACTATAAAAATAAAACACAAACACCCATCCTTCACATTCTATACCATTGAATGGAAAACACCTGATATTGCATTAATATGGCACTACATAGTAGAATTCAGTATAGTTCCTGGGATAGAAACTGTTTTTCAGCCTATTTGTCCTTGTTTTTATTATTATTCTGTACCATCTGCCAGATGGTAATAGTTCAAAAAAAGGGTGCCCAGGATCAGATGGATCTTTGAGAATGTTTTGAACTCTTGCAAAGAGGGGAGAGGGCAACCAAAGATCCTCTGAACCTCCAAACCTTCAGGTTTATGGCCCCCCACAATTTGCAAATTTTGGTGGAACAACGTACAAAGACTCCTCAACTTACAACAATTTGTTTAGTGACTGTCTCAAGGCCCAGGGAGCTGCTCCGGAAGTAAATCTCACAGCTTGCAAATCTTGCCAGTCCTGATTTTTTTTTGTTTCAGGTAGGAGAAAATATACCGTAATTGGAAATGGCAGGAATGTCAGCTGTTTACACAGCAGTGGAAAACTAAAAAAAAAGGAAAGTTTCCAGCCTTGATACAAAGTCACTTTTCAGCTCGGTCCATGAAGTAAATATTATTTTTAAAAATATATATATATCCCCAAGGTTATGACGGGCAGTGTTTTTCCAAAGGCATTAATCAAAACAGAAAAAAAACCAAAACCCAACCTGAAAGTAATTGGGAATGTGGTGCCTCAGTTTGTTTTGCTTTACCCAAAGTTGTTTTATTTTTATTTTCTTGTAAGACCAGCTGTCTTGTGTTTTTGTCTACAACAGGATAGAAAATCCCCTTCCTGAAGGCGAATATCATCCTCGGATTTGTTCACCCACCACTCAATCTGGCGAAAAAAATCCCTTGACTCAATGCTGATGGTCATTCCCACAAATATATATACATATATATATATATTAAAAAATTAGAATTATGCCTAAACGAATAAAAGTTATTTCTAGAAATGTTCTGTGCAGATTAATTGCTAGCCTGCTTGGAGGAAGTCACCGTTGGGTATAATTTTATACAGTTGGAAATGTATTTTTGGAGGGCTGGCTGTGTTTGTGTAGCCCAGCTATTTATGGTGTGAAGTGGAAGTGTTTTGTTTTTATTCGGGTGTTTTTTTAACTGGGGGAGCAGTGAGGTTTCCCTTCGGAAAAGTCCAATTTATTTAAGCTGGAGTCTAAGAATGGCATTTGCAGCCGCTATTCTTCAGTCAAAAAAATCAAAATGGTGGCCAGCTCCCTGGGGAATTCTGGGAGTTGAAGTCCGCCCCTCTTAAAGGGCCCACGTTTGAGAAACACGCTCCAAAAGGAAGCCCGCCCACCCACAGCCACCCACACCTACAACCGGGGCTCAGCCTGATGGGACAGGTTCCTCCAGGACCATTAAATTCCGGTTTCAGGCTTTCAATCCGTGCGACGACCCAGTGCAGCGAAGCACTTAACATACGTGGCAAAAGCCACGGAACCGCTCGTCTCACTAAGCCACAGAACACCCTTCCCCCCGCCCCAGGCTCAGCTAGGTGGCCTGGGCCTAGAGGTAGAGCTCTCGCCTCACAATCAGGGAGGCTGTGAGTTCGATCCTAGGTAGAGGCTGATATTTGGAATTAAGACACTTATCTGCTGAAGCAGGGGATTGGGCTAGATGACCTCCAAGGTCCCATCCAAGTCATTATTCTGAGCAGAGGGGTTGGAGTCGACCTCCAAAGCCCCTTCCAACTCTTGTTATTCTGAGGGGGGTTGGGCTAGATGACCTCCGAGGTCCCTTCCAAGTCTTGTTATTCTGTTATTCTGAGGGGTGTGTGGAAAGGTTGGGCTAGATGACCTCCAAGGCCCCTTCCAACTCTTGTTATTCTGTTGGGGGCAGGGGGGTTGGGTTAGATGACCTCCAAGGTCCCTTCCAACTCTTGTTATTCTGTTATTCTGAGGGGTGGGTGGGCTAGATGACCTCCAAGGTCCCTTCCAAGTCTTGTTATTCTGAGGGGGGGCGGAAAGGTTGGGCTAGGTGACCTCCAAGGCCCCTTCCAACTCTTAGTTATTCTCTGTTCTGAGTTTGTGGCCGTAACTCGAGGACCGCCTGTACTTGGCATGGCCGAGGGTCGCCGGCCCAAAAGGCCGCCCGCCTGCCCGCCCGCCTCCTCCGCGGGGTCCTAGCGGCCTCCACTTCCTCTCCTCCCGGCTGCAGGTCTGGGGCGGGGCGGGGCGGGGGTGGGCGTGGCCCGGACGGGAGGAAGGGGAGCGGCTGCGGATTGGCCGTCCCCCGCGGGGTGGGGGGGGGGGGAGGAGGAGGAGAGGGCGCGGCTCCCGGGGCGGCCGGCGAGTGGGTGCCGTCGGGCGGTGGGCGTGGCCGGGCCTGAGGAGGCCACGCCCACCGCGGGGCAGAGGTGGGGGGGAGCTGCGGCCGGAGAGGAGAAGCCGGCGGAGCGAGCGAGCGAGGCGGCCGGGCGGGCTGGAGCTGGCGGGCGTCGCGCGCGGGGAGCCATGAACACCATCAAGAACGTCCCGGCCCGCGTGCTCAGCCGCCGCGTCGGGCACAGCCTGGAGGCGGGCGGGAGCAGTTCGACAAGAACCAGGCAAGGATATTTGGGGGGTGTCCCCGTCTTCCGGGCGGGGGGCTATCAGCTTGCCAAAGGGATCAGCGCCCCCTCCCCATAAAAGGAGGGGGTCTTCTAGGAGCATCTGCGCCCCGTCTTCCCTCATGGGGGGCAGGCAGAGTGGGGGGTCTCCCCGTCTTCCTGGGGGGGCTGTCAGGTTGCCAATGGGGAGGGGGACCCCCTCAGAGGGATCAGCGCCCCCTCCCCATAAAAGGGGATGGGGTCTGGCAAGAGTATCTGCGCCCCTCTTCCCTCATTGGGGGGCAGGCAGAGTGGGGGGTCTCCCCGTCTTCCTGCAGGGGCTATCAGCTTGCCAAAGGGATCAGCGCCCCCTCCCCATAAAAGGGAGGGTCTTCTCGAAGTATCTGTGCCCCTCTTTCCCTCATGGGGAGGGGACGGAGTTGGGGGGGGTTCTCCCCCGTCTTCCCGGAGGAGGGACTGTAAGGTTGCAAAGGGGGGGGTCTCACATTGTGGGGACCCCTCAGACAGATTATCTCCCCCCCCATAATGAGGGGGGGTTTACCAGATGCATCTGCGACCCCCCCCCACGAGTGGGTGGGGGAGAGCAGGCAGGGTGAGAAGGGTCCGGGTTTCCTAGGGAGGGGGCTATCAGGTTGCACACTCACAGAGAAAAGCCCCCCCCCCCAAAAAAATAAATAAAAGGGGGGGGTCTACCAAATGCACCTGCCCCCCTCCCGTCACCATGCTTGCTTGGGCATCCAATTTCTTTCCCTGCCACTCCTCCCCCCACTTAATCTCATGCATTTAATGGGGGGGGGCTTCAAAAAGGAGCCCCCACACCCTCTTTTCTCCACAGTCACCCGGAAGGAAGGCAATTCACAGTTTGGGGACGGAGGAAGGAAATTGGAATAAATAAATGCTATAAAGGGGGCTTTCTCCCCTTCCCCAAACGAGATGCAGCATTGTTGGAGGAGGGGTGTGAGAAAGGGTTTTTTTTTTTGAGGGGGGGCCAAGTCAAACCCCGAAAAAAACCGTAGAGGAAGCGAGAAAGAATCTCCAACCTGCCCAGGCTCTCAACAAATCCCATAAATTATAAGTTAATTATTATTATTATGAATGGATGCAAGGAGGCCGTGGTTTATGTCGGATTCATTGTGCCGCCTTTTAATTTTTTGCACGGCTGTAAAACTTCTTGGCATTCATCTGGGGGGGCGCGGCGGACAGTTTTGGGGTCCCTGGGGAGGGGGGCTGTTTTGCAAGGAGAGCCCTCCCCCTGAAATCTAGGAGGGTGAAAGTGGTCGCTCAGCTACCCCCCCCCCCTTTGGAAAAAAAGATATCAGCACCACTGACTGGCCAGTTGCAACTTCACAACTGGGTGTGAACAACTGTCAGGAAGGAACTGTTTAAGGTGCTAATTCCTTATTTCTGAATATTTTGCTTTTTAAAGCGTCTCTGCCAACTGCTGAAAGTGCCGCTGACTGGCGATGAATTAAAAAATAAATAAATCCACAAATCATTTGATATTTCGGGAAGGGGAGGGGGGGATCTTGATCGGGGAGTTGGATTGTGCCAAAAAACCAAAAAAAAGTCCTTTTAAATGTTGGTTATCCATATATGTGCATGTTGCTCCAATGAACGCAAAATATGTGCCGCTCTAGCTGACCGGTGGGAGTGGAAGAATAAATTTCATCGCTTGCACACAATGCCTTTGTTTTTGGGTGAGCCTGGTCATTCAACCCTTTTCTTCCTGGATATTTTATTTTATTGTTGGGGGAAGACTTCGCTCTTTGCCCGAGATATCGCAGGGTCCCGTTGATCTTTGCAAGTTTGTTTACATATTTTGGGGTGCTGCCCCAAAGTGCTTGTATGCATGAATAGCTTCAGGATAGCTTGAAAAGGATACGCATAAGAATGTTCTTTTCTGAGATTTCCTGCGGATGTGTTGAAATTCGGGCTGTAATTCAGGGATGAAAAGGGGAATGCACTCTGCACATGCTTAAGAGCAGATGCCGTGGCTGTTGCCAAGTTCTGGCCACAACAGGATTTGTTGTTTTTTTCGCTATTTGGTTTATTCTCTCCAGTTTCTCAATGTTGGCCGCTCGAAGAAGGGTAGACTTCAACTCCCATAATTCCTCAGGCTGGGGAATTCTGGGAGTTGAAGTCCACCCGTCTTCGAGCGGCCAAGGTTGAGAAAACCACAGCTCTATAACACAACCGTCTCCTCTGTAGGTATTTGGGGAAGCAAAAATTTAGCGTATTCCTAAGTGATGCAATCACTTATGATGTCATTTTTTTTCTTGTTTTTATGGACTTTTGCTTTTTTTAATCATCTTCTTCATAGGAACTTGTTGCTCTTCAGATTATCACGAATCCAATTTTCATAGCTTGCTGTCCGTAGAGTCGTCAAAGTGAGCAGAGACTGCAAAACATTTCTGCCACTATAAAATATTTTCCTTTTTATTTTAGGGTTGGTTTAATGGAAATCTCGGGTTTATTTATTTAGTTATTTTCCTGTTCAACGTTGAGACCAGATTATTTCTCTGGAGCTTTATAACTAGATTTTTTTCAATGAAGGAGTTAGGAAATCATGTTGAATCAAGTAAAATAATTCTTTACCATGTGCAGAATTCTCTCCATTACTCAAAATGTCCCAAATGCACACTAGGACTGTTTAAACTGTGAGAGTTTTTAAAACCGAACTGTTCCCTTGATTTAAAATATAACATTTAGTGTCTAAGATGGCCCTTTGAAAGAACCAGGAAGTCAGCCTACCTTCTTTCATGGCCACACACCTTTGTGCTACTTACAGTTGACACGGCCTTTACTTTTTATGCAGGTAAACACAAACACAACATGCCCATTTTTAAAAAAATCATTCTTCAAGTGAATTAGGAAACTTTCTAAGTTTCCTTCTCACATTCTTTCGCAAAAGCCTCACATTCCTTCCGACGAACTTACACACAGACCATAACTTTAGTTTTTTCCCAGTTATTCTAGCAAATCCGGTTTGCCAAGGCTTGGAATTTGGGAAAAACAAAACAAAATCCATTACAGATTTGATCAGACCGCCTGTTTGTTAAACTATATGGCCTTGTTTGGAATAACACAGAGAGAGAGGGAGACCGAAAAGAAAAGAGAGAGACAGAGAGAGAGAATTTTAATTTTAATTCTTTGAAGCTGATAAATTGATTTTTTTCCTTCATTTTCTCCCTTTTTGACAAGTAAGAAAAACCCATGTTTCATGTGTAGGTTGTTGTCCTTGAGTAAAACATCCCTTAAAAAGTTTCGTTTACATTACTCCGAAGTTGGCAGTTGCTTCTCATGTTTGTTTTCCGGCATGAATGCATGATTATTATTATTATTATTATAATGTTGGCCTCATAATACCCAGGCTGAAACTTATGGCTGTAAAATGCAGATTGCTCCTGTTAATAGGTTTGCCTTGCAGCACAATCCTAAAACGCATTTATTTAGCTAAAAGGGTTCCCTCAATCTCTCTAGGGTACCTTTGCAAAGTGTAAGTAGGATGTCAGTCTTAAACAAAATATTCCCATGATAGCCTAAGTAGCTCAAACTTACTTGTTGGTCTCTCTATCAAGTTACTGGGTTAGGTAGGACTTAGGTGAGACTTTATTGGACTCTTTAACCGATGTGTGAATTATTGGGGTGATCACTGTCTGGCTTAGCCACAGAAATCTTGGGCTCCATTGTGTTTGTACGTCAAGGACTACTGTAAATCGGTTCAGTCCTAAGATTATCTCATGTATAAACATCTCTTCAGTACAAAAGGCAGGAAAGTTTTATAACCCCTGGTTAAAGAGAAAGCTGTGAAGCCTCAGGAAGACACCGAGAATGCTGATCTTCGGTCAGTTTGGTGCCTTTCCAAAGACCAGACCTTGGTGCGCTTAGTCCTCAATCAGAACAGAGCTGGAAGGGAACTTGGAGGTCTTCTAGTCCATCCCCCTGCTCCAACAGGAGACCCGATGCCATTTTAGACAAATGGTTGACCAGTCTCTTCTTAACAACCTCCAGCGGTGGATGGAGCACCCACAATTTCTGATGGCAAGAGGTTTCACTGGTTGATTGTCCTCCCTGTTAGGAAGTGTCTCCTGAATTCCCTAATTCTCTCCTTGATGAGTTTCCATCCTGGCTTCCGGGGCTTTGGGAAATAAGTTGACTTCTAGACTAGAAATCTGGAAAATAAGAGACTCTAGGAAAAAAGTCCAGAGAAGAGCAACCAGGATGATGAGGGGACTGGAGACTAAAACATGCGATGAACGGTTGCAGGAACTGGGCCGGGCTAGTCCAGGGAAGAGAAGGACCAGGGGAGAGCAGCCTTCCAATATTTGAGGGGCTGCCCCAGAGAGGAGGAGGGGGTCAAGCTATTTTCCAAGGCACCTGAAGGCCAGACAAGGAACAATGGATGGAAGCTGACCAAGGAGAGATTCCACCTGGGAATAAGGAGAAATTTTTTCTGACAATGAGAACAATCAACCCCTGGAACAGAAGTTGCCTTTGGAAGTTGTGGGAGCTTCATCCCTGCAGGCTTTCAAGAAGAGACTGGACTGCCACCTGTCAGAAATGGTGTAGGGTCTCCAGCTTGGGCAGGGGGTTGGACTAGATGACCTACAAGGTCCCTTTCCAGATCCCCAGTGAGGCCAATCCTGGCTGGGCTCCCTGCAGGTACATTACAAAGGTGGCTCTGGGGTTAATGATTAACTTTACATATTGCCTGCCTGATGCGAGATAGCTGATCTTATCTCTAGCTAGGAAAGGTTTCAGAGTCCTTCTGAACCCCGCCTGGGATATTTTCCTTCCTGGATAAGGTGTGATGCAACTTTTCCCCGCTTCCGCCATACCCAACTTCACAGACTTCGGAGCCAGCTAGCCAGCCAGCCAGGGACTCAAAGCCCACCTTCAGCCCGTGAAATGGCCTAGAAGTTCTTAGGACCAGGTAGGGTTCCTTCTCCAGAGGCAGAAAAAAGATCAAAGAGAAGCGGAAAAAACAAAATATAAGATGGATTAGGAAGAAGTTGGAAGCTTGGCATGAAGGATGTTGAAACGGTGGCCGGGGTCTGGCCCTGACTAGATGTCCTTCAGGGTTGGAGAAGGTCCATGGATGAAGAGAAGTTCCATCATCGTTTTTCCTGGCTAACCATCGCAAAGGAAGCCCGTGCCGATACGTCTCCACTTCCATTCTGTGTGGGTTGACGTAATTTGGGCTCTTATGCTCTGACATAACGGGGCTCTCTACGTGGACAGCCCACCTCCTCTCTATACATCTCTCCGGTGTCTGCCAAACATGCTGGCTTGTTCCCTTCCCATCTGGGCATCTTTTGAAATGGAAACTGCGATAAGCTTTGTTCACCGGACATCGTTGTCTGTAATTGTAGGTTGACTCATCTTTTAATTGCTGAACTGTGAAACAAAACAAGCAGAGAGGATGTGAAATGCTCCTGGGTTGCTCCCAGATGGCTCTGTGTGGGACAAGACTTCACAGCACACCCAGGAATGGCATCCGTACATTTCATCTCGCTGCCCAGAGAGGGCTGCCAGCTGTCGGCGGAGGCTTCTTAAATTGCCTCGCGACCCCTCCTGGGATGATGTTTCAAGGGGGATTTTGCTCACCCCGAGGTCACATTGCGATACATAGCAAGCTGACACCAACCTCTTGGGTTCATCTTCCTTCTTTTCGCTCTTCTGCGGCAAGAGAACCGGGAGTCAAAGAGGAAGTGAGATCACCGTGACGGAAACTGGGTTTACACAACTAGGAAACCTCCGATGCAGAAACTAGAAATACACGCTCGGCTTCTTAAGAACAATGCTGAAGGTTTCTCCAGCTATGGTGACTTATTCTCAGCAGTTCCAAACGAAGTCTTGAGTCACTTCCTATTTTTTTCTCTTTCCAGGGGTTTGGACCCTGGGAAAAAGGTGGGAGAGACGGTCAGTTGGCGTTTGGGAAGCTGTCATGAAAAGCCCGTTCGGTAGAAGGGGCTCGGATTTGGAAACGGGATGCCACAAGTGTGATACTAGTGGGGTCTTCCAACTGGACGGCTTTAAGACTTGTGGGCTTCAACTCCCAGAATTCCTGAGCTTCAACTCCCAGAATTCAACTCCCAGAATTCCTGAGTTAACATGACTGGAGGAGGAATTCTGGGAGTTGAAGTCCTCAAGTCTTAAAGCCGTCAAGTTGGAAGACTCCAATCAAGGAGAAGGAGAAGGAGAAGGAGAAGGAGAAGGAGAAGGAGAAGGAGAAGGAGAAGGAGAAGGAGAAGGAGAAGAAGAAGAAGAAGAAGAAGAAGAAGAAGAAGAAGAAGAAGAAGAAGAAGAAGAAGAAGAAGAAGAAGAAGAAGAAGAAGAAGAAGAAGAAGAAGAAGAAGAAGAAGAAGAAGAAGAAGAAGAAGAAGAAGAAGAAGAAGAAGAAGAAGAAGAAGAAGAAGAAGAAGAAGAACTTCTTCCATGCTTTGCACAATTATCGGCTTCCATGTGCAAACAGTGGAATGCCAAGCATGTGGATGGTTGCTTACCAGGGTGTGTCACCCACCCACTTGCTAACCTCACACTTGCGGGTTGGCCCAGTTGTGTGTTTCTTTCACCTGACCTGCCTTACGTCATCCCAGGACAGCTGCCTTCACACAAAAAATGACACAACTGGCTGGAACAACTGGCTTGCATCGCTTCCCACATGAGAATGATGTTTCTTTTTTTTTTCCTGGATTCGCCCACTTGGTTGGCATTCCTAGAAACTCCAGAAGGAGGGAAAAAAAACCAAAAACTACAATTTCCAAAGAGCAGACAAACCCACAAAGCGCATGGCGTGAAATACGACCTCGGTCTTGAGAACGAGGGACAAATGTCTCCTGTTTTCTCCTTCAAGCATCCGATGAGCTGGCACCTTTCCTAGGAAAACCTTTTCTCCTCTGACCTCAGCAAAAAAAAAAAAATCTAATTAAGAATTTAGCATCCCAGGCCAAGGGGAGAGTGCAAGCAGCCGTAAGGTGCTAAATTTATCTTGGTGAGCAGGAAGTAGCGATGCTCAGTCAAGAGTTCTCCTTCCTCCTCCTCTCCAAAGTCCTTTTTTTCCCCTTGAAATATTTGTTTGTTGTTTTATATCATACATTTCCTTTCTATGTTGAGCAGTGTGCTCTCTAGGCGTCCAAGGGGTTAACATACATACAAACCATCATCATTGTGATCACACATATGTATATCTGCCTCTGCTGACATCGTCTGAGTATTAAACTACCATTACAAAGATCCATGCCTTTATATATCATTAATAGGCCCTTCCACCCGCCTCCCACCTGTAATTAACTTTGTTGTTTTTGCTTCCGTCATGTTGGTCGATGGAGATTTAATCCCTGTTGCTTCCTCCCTTGCCAGACCCAGCTTGGTTTGCTTATCTCTAAGGAGTGATGTTAACCTGACAGCGATTGCAATTTGTTGTTTTGCCTGTGACCTTGGGGTCAGCGAACCTATGGCACACATGCCACAGGTCACATGCAGAGCCATTTGTGCCGGCGCACGAGCTGCAGGGAAACTGACCTCACTGCACATGCGCGTGCCTCCCAGCTGCTTTTCGGCCTCCCAGAGGTTTAAGGAAGGCTTCTGCAGGCTTTGCAGACTGAAAACTAGGCCCGTTTCGTCACTCCCTGTTTTTCTGGAAATACCGGGAGTGGCGAAACGGGCCTAGTTTTCGGCCTGCAGAAACTTTCCTCAAGCCTCTGGGAGTCCAAACAAGGCCTCAAACTGGTGGAAAATCAGCTGTGAGGCACACTGTAGGTAAGGGGGTGTGGGGATTGTGCACACATGCTTAGGGGGTATGGGGCGCGCATTGCCTTCTGGGTGCTGGCACACATGCACAATTTTCGGCACAGGAGTCCAAAAGGATTAGCCACCACTGTTATAACATATATTATCTTCCACGATAGTATCGATTATATAACCATCAGAAATATATACTCATCTGTTTCTCTTCCTCCTATAAACCACATTTCAGTCCTTTAACCTTCCTGAGATGCTACCAGCAGGCCCAAGGCTTTCTCCTTAATGGGAGAATCGGATCTCTTCCGGCAAATATCTTTGCTGGTTGTTTTTTTTTTTTTTTCAAGGTCTGGGCCATGAGATCTATGATTTCTCTTGAGTGCAAGTCATGAATGCAAGGAAATTGATTTTTTCCCACTGTCCTTGTAAGTTCAAACAATTGCTCCAATTAACTCAAGGATCGCCTGTAGATAGATTTTTCTCCCTGAACCTGGTTATTTTGGGGAATTGGGGTTTGGGGTCCTGGTAGCAATTGGTCCCCAATCCCCCCCCAGAGCCTTGCAGAGAGAAAGCTGTCCGTCCATGCCGTTGAGACTTTCAAGAAGAGATTGGGCTGCCATTGGTCAGAAATGGTGCTTGGGCAGGTGGGGTTGGACTAGATGAGCTACAAGGTCCCTTCCAACTCCTGTTAATCGGTTAAATCTGTTAAGCCAACATTTCCCAGGTTTTTGTGAGCCTGCAAAGAAAGCAGTTTGGGAGTTTTTCTCCGGAGTGAAACTGGAGGAGTGACTTCCCTTCCTTTCCCCGACTCCTGTGCGCGCCAATGTTTGTTTATTGCTTTTTTGTGTTTTCCTTTCGCAAGAGGTACAATGGTCTCCCCCATTTGGGCATACAAAAAGGCAGGAAGGGAGGGGACAGGAAAAATCTGGGGAATGGAGGAGCGGCCGGTCCATTCTTGGTGCACCAAAACCAAGCAAGGCATTCCAAGAAACCTGCTTCCTGCAAATTCCAGGGTGGCCTGTTTGAGCCACGATTCCTCGTAGCGGGGAAATTGCGGGAGCTGCAACCTTAGGAAATAAAGAGAATTTTCCGGAGAATAATTAATCCGTGGAACGACATCCCTCGACTAAAAGGACCTCCAGAGCTCCCTTCCTGTTTATTCTGTGGCTCTGTTCCTCTGCTGGCTGAGCCAAACAGGTATCCCACACCTGTGGGTCTCCTCTTCCCCTTGCCAAGTGGGACTTTCCCTCCCTTTTCAGACTCAGCTGTCTTGCTTAAATTCAGAAGACATCAACCTACAACGCAGGTTCCTTTTTTTCTCTCGAGTCTTTAACTCTCCCAGGGAATTGCAACTTGGAAAAACTAAAACAAAAAATCCCCAAACACCGGAGGGGGATTTGGGGAAAATCATCACTCGAGAAGCCACCCCGTAAGCTGCAAGATGTTCTAGCAAAGGTGTGCTGGAAGCAAATCCTGGGATTTGCAAGTTAGGGAATTTTTATTTTGTTTTAGTTTATTTTGCTCTTGGTCTTGAAAAGCTTCCCAGGTTCCAGGAGATGTTTAAAAGCGGTTTTTTCTCTTTCTCTCTCTCCCTCCTTTAAATTCCTCGATTCAACTGGAAGCCGGGCGCTTGTGGAATCTCAATGAAACGGCCCCACAATGGCGCTCTGTGAGAAAGGAGGTCAGGGCTCCCCTTCGACGAAGTACGACGAAGTACGGCCTTCCCCGGTCTGTAGAAGCAGCTAACCGGATTTAAAACCTGCAAGTTGCATTGACTGAACGTGGGAATGCATGCAGGACTCTGCGGGAATCCAACCCCGTCCTTTTGGAAATTATAGTATGGGTTAGGGGTCCCCAAACTTGGCAACTTTAAGACTTAGGGACTTTGTAAATGTTTTGACAGCAGCTGGAATTGTATTTGCCAAAAATTGGAAAAGTGAAAAAATTTCGACAGAAGAGGTAATTAAGAAAATCATGGAATGTGCAGAAATGAGTAAATTGACATTAGCAATTAGAGAGCAAGAAGACAAAGGGTATTATAAAATTTGGGATTTATTTTATCAATGGCTAGATAAGAAAATAGGGAAATAAAATATAATACAATATAAATATAATAATATAGTAAAGATAAAACAATGTAATACGTTATAACTGATTACAATGAAATGAGTGGTATCAATTGGGATATGTAAAAATTGAGATTTGCTCAAAAAGGATGATGTAATTTACAATTAAAGTCTAATAAGGAGTTAATAATATAATATGCATATTTATATAATATGAATTTTAACAATGCATCTAGAAGATATGTACCAACCAACATGCTGTATAATGGAAAGATGTTTTTTTGTTCTGTGTTTGTGTTTGTTTATGTTTGTTAAAAAAAGAAAAAGAAAAAAAAAAGACTGGTAGACTTCAACTCCCAGAATTCCTCAGCCAGCCATGTCTGCTTTTTTCCTCTCTCTCGTAATCTCCTAAAGTGGAGAGAGATTGCAGAGGAAGGGATTGCAAGAGAGTCAGCTATGCTGGCTGGAGAATCCTGGGAGTTGAAGTCCCCAAGTCTTAAAGTGGCCAAGTTTGGAGACCTCTGTTGTAGGGAGTCCCGTGCTATGAACATTGAGCCCAACCTTCCTGTCGCTAAGCGAATCATTGCAATGCCCATTGAGCCCCAAATTCCAGTTGCTAATTAAATCACTGGTTATGTGCTCCGTTTTGCGGCCTTTCGTGCCACCGCTGTTAAACAAATCACCGCCGTTGTTCACTTAGTCACACGGTCACACTGCCACCGTCACACCTACGAGTCAGTTGCCAAGCCTCTGAGTTGCGATCACGCGACCTCGGGGATTGCTGCAAATGGTGTGGGGTACCTTCCAACGGTCAGTAAACGAACTGTTGTAAGTCGAGGGCTAGCTGGATAGGTCGACTTAACGACCAGCTACCCTTCGAAGTTATGACGGGTCAAAGGAAGAGGAAGGCGGGTGGAATAAGTTATTTGTGAAACTATAACAAAGGCGGGAATACAACTGAATAAATAAAAGGGAATTTAAAGAAATTCCCTGCTTCCTTTCACCTCGGCGGCCTCCGTTTTCCCTCCCAGGCGATCAGCATTAGCAAAGCCATCAACACCTTGGAAGTCCCTGTGAAGGAGAAACACGCTCGGAGTATCCTTTCACACACCCCACGGGTCACCCGTGCTCGCCTGACGTCCCTGAGGTTGGCAGGGAGCATCTGGGGGGAAGTTTGCAAACTGGTAGTAAAAAGAAGCGAGCAAACTCCGGGAAGGAAGGGTTTCTGCTTCTGGGATTTTACCGGTTCAGCTTTACACCAGGAAATGAGAAACAGGGTTAGAAGGTAAATAAATGTTTTATCCAGCAACTTAATTCCTAGACCAAACTGGTTTTTCTCTCTCTTGCTCTTCCTCTCTTTCGTTCGTTCTCTCTATCTGCTCATCCATCACCTTTCTTTCTCTCTGGCTATCTCTGTCTGTCTGTCTGTCTGTCTGTGTCTATCTTCCCATCATTTGTCTCTCCATCCACCCATCCATCTTTCTGTCCACGTCTCTCTCCATCAGCTTCTATCTATCTATCTATCTATCTATCTATCTATCTATCTATCTATCTATCTATCTATCTATCTATGCATCTATCTATGCATCTATCTATCTATCTATCTATCTATCTATCTATCTATCTATCTATCTATGCATCTATCTATCTATCTATCTATCTATCTATCTATCTATCTATCTCCATCTACCCATCCATCCATCCATCCCATTTGTCCATCTATCCGTTTGTCCATCCATTTTGTTTCTCTGCCCATCTCTCTCTCCATCAGCGTACATACTTACCTATCCATCCATCTTTCTCCATCCATCTGTCCTTCTGTCCATTCTCTCCCCTTCTCTCTCTCTCCATCTATCAACTATCTGTATCCACCTATTATCTCTCTGTTTGTCTGTCTGCAAGCTGCCCCTGGATGGACATCAATCAATGTCTCATCTATCATCTTTCTATCTATCTCTATCTCTTCTCTCTGTCTCATCTACCTGTCGCTGTCCAGGTTCACGTTTTACGCCCTCCCTCCCTACTGCATCATTCACCTCCCCTTATAATCCGGCAGCCTTTTGAATTTCCTTCGTCCGTTTTGCTGGCCGGCAGACAGAGAAACGGGGCCTCCAGGTGTAAGGTAAACTATACAGGAAATGCAAACAGGGTTTAGAAAGTAAATAGACGTCCTGAAGAAAACATTCAAATGGAAGTTTCAGCCGCCAGCGCGATTTCCTGATAAGGAGCATTTCTTCACCAAATTGTTTCTGGGATTCTCTCCGATTGTTGATCTTCGCACAATAAGGGCTGTGCGCGTCCCCCAAATTTAATATGAACCTTAACTTGTGCGAAGGGATTATTCTAGGGACTCATCACGAGAAAGGCGCGTTTACTTTCTGGTCGTACGCCATTGGCCTTCCCCTGCCCAGCAGTGCCATCCTGAGCTGGAAGTTCTGCCATGTTCTCCACAAAGTCCTCCGAGATGGTCACCCAAACGTAAGTTCCTTCTTGTTGTTGTTGTGTCCGACCCATCGCCACCCCATGGACCACGTTCCTCCAGGCCTTCCTGTCCTCTACCATCCTCCGGAGTCCATTGAAGCTCACGCCGGCTGCTTCAGGGACTCCGTCCGGCCTCCTCCTCCTCCTCTGCTGTCCCCTTCTTCTTCTTCTTCTGCCTTCCATCCTTCCCAGCATTCGGCTCTTCTCCAGGGAGTCCTTCCTTCCTTCTCATGAGGTGACCAAAGTCTTTGAGCTTCATCTTCAGGGTCTTCCAAAGAGCAGTCAGGATTGATCTCATCTGGGATGGACCAGGTGGATGGCCTTGCAGTCCAAGGGACTTGCAGAAGCCTTTTCCAGCCCCAGAGTTCAAAGGCCCCCATTCTTTGGCGCTCAGCCTTCCTTATGGCCCTACATCGCATCTGGGAGAAGCGTAGCCTTGATCTGATAACCAGAATTCCTTCATCTTCTCCCTTTTAACTTACGAATCAGAGACTCACGTTGCTTTTCATTCTAAAATGGCATATTTTACATTTTTGAGAAATCCGATTCTGGGTTCTCCGTGGGGTTTTTTTTTCTTCTTTTTTTCCCAACAACCTGTTGATTTTTCTAGGTTCTCCAGGACTGTCAGCGGTATCGAAGTAACATTCGAGAAACGGGAGATCTTTGGGTGAGTTCCAGATCTCTTCCGCCTCTTAGATGTTAAATCGGTTCAGGAGGCTTTAAGCTCAGACCTTTGCCAAACTAGAGAGCGAGGCTGGGGGAATTCTGGGAGGTGGGAGCCCGCAGAGCTTGAAGTTGCAGAGTTGCGATACTCCGCGTCCTGGTCAGTCTGGAGTAGGAGAAAAAAAACGAGGCCTTCCTTCAGCGCAGCCCAGGAATTGAAACCCCGTATGGGAATAGAGTTCTTCTCACCAGAAGTATTTTTGGAACCAGACGCATTTGTGGTTTTCCTTTTCCAGGGCCACCTGCACGACCGTTACGGCCAGTTGGTGAATATTTACACCAAGCTTTTGCTGATCAAAATCTCCTTCCACGTCAAGGTAACCGTCTTCCGAGCGATCCTGTTGTCCTCCCAGTAAAGTTAGACCGAGTTTTGCAGCCTGGGCTTAAAAGCAAGTGAGATACGGTTCCCTCTTATACAGGCAATCCTCATCTTGCAACCACAGTTGAGCCCAACATTTCCGTGGCTGAGCAAGACAGTCGTTAAGTGAATTTTGCCCCATTTTACGACTTTGCATTGCCGCGTTTCTTAAGTGAATCACTGCATTGGTTAAGTTAGCAACAAGGGTTATTAAATGAATCTGGCTTTCTCATGGCACTGCAACTGTCATAAGTACATACCAGTTGCCAAGCGCCGGAATTTTGATCCCAGGGATACTGCAATGGTCATAAAGTGTGAAAAATGGCCGTGTCGCTTTTTCCAGTGCTGTTGTAACTTTGAACTTTGAACAGTCACTAAATGTAAGTTGAGGGCTACTTTTGGCAGCTTTTTCCACAAAGCCCACAAGGTTTGCAAGCAGCAGGATATGATAGATAAAGGCAAAAGTTCCCCTCGCACTTGCGTGCTAGTCGTTTCCGGCTCGAGGGGGCGCTGCTCCTCTCCGTCACAAAGCCGAAGAAGAGCCAGCGCTGTCCGAAGACGTCTCCGTGGTCATGGGGCCGGCAAGACTAAGCGCCTTCGAAGGCGCACGGAACGCTGTTCCCTTCCCACCAAAATAATGGTCCCTATTTTTCTACTTGCATTTTTTACCTGCTTTCGAACTGCTAGGTTGGCAGAAGCTGGGACGAGCAACGGGAGCTCCCTCCGTGAGGCAGTGCTAGGGATTTGAACCGCTGAACTGCCAACCTTTCTGACAGACAAGCTCAGCATCTTAGTCCCTGAGCCGCTGCGTCCCAAGGAGGGTATTCCACCAGGTGGCAATGGCTTAATTTTTGCTTCATTTCTCTCTGTAGCATCCTCAATTCCCTCCTGGGCTTGAAGTCACCGACGAGGTGCTAGAAAAAGCTGCCGGAACAGATGTGAATAACATGTAAGTTGGGTCTCCCATCGCGAGGAGCCCCTGGCATTTTTCAGAAAGCTTAACACAGCTGCTTTGGGTCGCCGATGCCAAGGTGGCATCCCAGGAGTGAAATGGAGGAGGAGACCCACCAAAAGTCCTTGGCTTTGTCGTTGTGATATTTAATTCCTCCTTCTGGATCCGAATTCCGATGGCTGGGAAACAGCGTTTTCTGGATTAAATTTGGGGTTGACTTTTTGCAGGCAAGAAAGTGGGGAAGGGGGTTTCTTGGGTAGGGGAAGAGACCAAACCCCTTCCTATCCTAGCGTTGCTCCAAGGTAGCTTGGATTGGATCCAGCAAAGGAATAATTCCAGGGATGGAAAACTTTATAAGGAACATTTCTTGCTAATTCCCATTCCTTGCTAATCGTCGGAGGCCTGGCCCCTTTATATGGGAGGAGAAATTGAAATCGTTGCTCTTCTGCGCTTGATTTAACAATTCTCTGCAGCTTCCAGCTCACCGTTGAGATGTTTGACTACATGGATTGCGAACTCAAATTAGCAGAATCAGGTAAACTGCGCTGAGCTTCCATGCTCTCTCTGTCCTTTCATTTTCTTTCTTTTTTTTCTCTCTCTCTCTCTCTCTCCTCTTGGTGCCATTTTTCAGCCCAAGCGGAGACGCCCGTGAGGTTGCCAAGTTTTCTTTTTTAAAAAAAAAAAATGGGCTGAACAGAAGCGTTGTCTGCAGAAGTTGGCAAGCAACACTTGCCGTTCACAATCGCCCCCTGCTTGAATCAACACTGAATGCACAATGTACAAAAAAAGCCAAAAAAAAAAAAGAAGCAAAAACCCCAAGCTGGTGGTTTTTTCTGTTAAGGTTAACGTGGTTTTGCAGGCCGTTTGCAATAATTTATCGGCTTGCTCCGTAATCACCTAGCATGGCCCTCCCCAAAGTATTAAACAAATAAAATATGCAAGCCTAAAACAAACAGAACCTGTTGTGCAAGGGTGCAAAACGTTTGCAACCCATGTAAATCCTGCAGGTCGTCAGAATGGAGACATTGGTGTTTGGTTTGTTTGTTTTTTTAAATTCCCACAAGCATTTTCTACCCCATGAGTTTGCATCTGCAAAGCTCTTGGGAAATGCAATCCCGAATTTTGCATTTCTGCTCCGCAAAGCCAACATCCTTTGGGAAGAAACGGAGCCACTGTTGACTTTGGTGAGTCACCTTCTCTCCGTCCTGCTTTTTCTGAGCTTCCTTTGTGTGGCGCATCAGATAACGCCGAGGTTTGACGTCGAGCGGTGCTCCTTTTTCGTTGCCAACTTGTGGGGTGTCACCTGACCTCAGTCTGGCCTCCCTGAGGGCACAGAAATATATGTTCCAACTTAATGACCAACCTGTTATAACCAGGGCAACATCTCGCTTAAGTCAACCACGTTGCAGCCTAAGTAAGCGAAGAGCGTTTCTTAGCAATAGGGAAACTGTTCAATGCTTGAATTAATTAAATGATCTTCTATTGTGGTTCTGGAACCTGGAATTTTTAAATCCTGCAGATCCACAAATCTGTCTGCAAACTCTCAGCTGCACCATTGGCCATCTCCCAGTTGGGGAAATTTTACCTCCAAAAATGAAAAGGTGGCTTAATTTAAAATGAGTTTGGAGAAGGCCAGGAGAGAAGATTAAACCTGCAACGTTGTACAGGTTGCAAAAAAGACCTTGGGCCAGTCTTGCTCTCTTAGCCCAACGTACCTCACAGGGTTGTTGTTGTGGGAAAATAGGACAAGGAAGGAGTATTCTAGATGTTCGACGCTCTGAGTTATTGGTGACTTCTTTCTCTTTCTCCCTCTGCTTATAGTCTTCCGGCAACTCAACACCTCCATGGCCATCTCCCAAATGTCAGCCGTTCAGTGCCGGTTGGCCCCTCTCATACAGGTGATCCAGGATTGCAGCCACCTGTACCATTACACCGTGAAGCTGATGTTCAACCTCCATTCGTGTAAGTGGGTCTTCCGTGCATCCAAGTTCTGGCACCGGCTGCAAGGGGGAACAGCTCTCGCATCCGGGATCTGTCTGGGATCAAAAAGTTTTGGGTTCTAAGCAGGAGAAACAGAAGTTTGGTCTCTCTAGCTAGAGAGAATAAACCGGTGCTTGTCCAACGTTGCAACTTTAAGAATAAACCAGTGCTTGTCCAACTTTGGAACTCAAAGATGGGTGGATTTCATCTCCTGGCATGCTGACTGGGAATTCTGGGAGTTGAGGTCCACCCATCTTAAAATCCCTAGGGTTGACAAACACTGGAATAGCGATTCCAAAGTATCTGGGGAAACTTAGCTGTAATTAAGCGCAACGGTTTGCAATTGTTCAAGACATGTTCTGACAATCTTTTCTGCTGCTATCCTGCATCTCTGCCTCTCTCCTCACTCAGCACTTGGTCACGTGGAAATAGATCTGAATTGATTAGCAAACTGGAAGGGATCTGCTGGGATTTGAGGCTTCCAAAGATTTAACGCTCCCAGGGGTGCCCGGTTCATTTTTGCCACAGATTGAGCAAAAATCGGCCTGTTTTTGCAGATTGCTCGATGCAAAAGGAGAAGCGACGATAAGTTGGAGAAGACGCTCGGCTAGGAGTTGAAGCTTCTCCTCTGTGCATCTGGGGTGTGTGTGTGTGTGTGTGTGTGTGTGTGTGTGTGTGTGTGTGTGTGTCAGGAACCTTTGCAGAGCGAGCAGAGATTGCTGGCTGACTCGGCTGGGTGGGAAGAGTGCCCCGAAGGCAGGGAAGTTTGCAAAGAACAAGGTTGCATGGCCGGATTTGAATGGTGGCCTGCAAATACAACACTGGCGCCTTTTGAAAAACAACCCTGGCAGTGCCAGCCAGAGACCCCTTGGGGGGTTGTGGGGTGTGTGGCATTCCTGCTCCTTTTGACTCAACTGCTTGCAGCTCTTCTGCGGAGCCAGAGCAGGATTTAAACTGATGCATCCTTTCAAAGGATTTGCTTTTAAGCTGGAGGGGATTTGCTCGGATCCCCCGTTTTCTCTAGATGCCTCCTGAAATGCTGCTAATGGACAGAGAGAGAGAGAGAGAGAGAGAGAGGAGGGTGGGGAGGTAGCTTGAAAACAGTCCAGAAAGATTCTCAGCCATCCAGGCCATGGTTCTCCCAAAGGGGCTTTTTCGGGAAGTAACTGGGAAAAGCCCCTTTGGGACAACCACGGCCTGGAAGACTGAGAATCTCTCCAGACTTTTAGCTATGCAATTTGGGATGAACACCCTTGGAACGGGGTGGGAGTAGGAATGGATTTCCAGAGGAGAAAAATGGCAGACGACAGGAGCCGTTTGCACCACTCAGGTGACCCCGAGGACCCTGATAAACCTCCCAAGCGCTTCAAGGACTTTCTCAAAGGATGCGAATGACCAGCTTTGTCCGCAAGGAATATAATCCCTTCCATTCGCCCACCATCCAAGTCAGAGCCGAAGAAGCTTCTTGGATGAGAAGTGAAACGTCTTCCAAAGAGATAAAACAAGGAAGTCCAGTTGCCTCCTGCAAAAACAAAAGCAGCTTTGGGACTTGAAAACGGGTTTTCTGCATCGGTTTTCCTTTTGAGGATGTCGCAGGCCCCGAAACCCAGTTTTTTAAAATCGGCCTGGAGGGCTTATTTGCAAAAAGAGTAGCTTGCTTTTTCTTTTTTTCTTTTCTTTCTTTCGTTTTCTCTGATTAAAAATGACCCTGTGAAGATTCTGGCACTTCATTCATTCCTCTCCTTCTTGCTTGTCCAGGTTTGCCAGCCGATACGTTGCAAGGCCATCGTGACAGGTTCCACGAACAGTTTCGCAGGTAACGGTATTCGGCGTGCCATTTGTGGCTCTGTGTGTGTGTGTGTGTGTGTTGTGAACACCAGAACCTCCAAAGTGTTGCGTTAGGTATTCCCTAGCATGTAATCAAATCGTGCCAGGGCCGTTCTGATTTAAAAAAACAAACAAATATATTGCAAGAATATTGTGCGAATTGGCTCCCCTAAGACTCCAATCTTGAAAGAAATGCCCTGTTGTACTTTTAAAAAAGAAAAAAGAAAACATGCACAGCAGCATAAAAGAATAGCCAGGAACTGCTTACCTGATCAGATTTCTGAGATCATGAGGCCTAGAAACTTGGCTGGTTTTATTCAATGCTGCGCTCTGGATTAAATCAGTTTATAGATGGGATTGGAGGAGAGATTATGAGTGTTGATTACAATCAGGATAGATTTGTGAGTTAAGTTAACCTCTAAAGAACAGCAGTAAGAATAGTATCAACAGTCGCTAACTGTGCTTGAATCTTGTATTTTTTCAATTTACTTTCTGCTCTGTTGCTTCAGGAAGAACAGAGGGTTGTAAATAAAATACTTAACTGCACCAAGTAGTAAGGATTGTCGGTTTCTTGGGAAGAGATCCCCCCCCCTTTGATATTTTCCTGCTGTTTTCCCTTTGCAGCCTGAAGAACTTTTTCAAAAGGGCATCGGACATGCTGTATTTCAAGCGTCTCATCCAGATTCCACGGCTGCCCGAGGTATCCTCTGTTTTTCCTGCTTAAAACAGGGACAAACGTCCTTAATTTGACCAGTATCCCTGCCTGCATGTGTGAAAGAGAATCCAAGCAAGGGGTTGAGGGAGGAAGGCTGCCAGTTTCCCTCCCTGCAGGGTTGTCTGAATAGGGAGCCAATCCTGATCCACTGATGGATCGCTGGGGAAGGATATTCGGATGGATCTGACTTCCTTCCGAATGGAGGCGAATCTACGCGTCCCAGGATCATGTTACAGGATCCAATCTGGGTCGGTCACGTTGTGTCTTCCGAGCTTTTGGACTCGTGCTGGAGCCCATCTTCAGGGAACTTCTCTCTAGCAGAGAGTGTGCTGTTCTGTGTGTTGTATTTATAATTCCTTGTTGTATGTGGCTTTTCAGATGTTGATTGGGGTGTGTTGATGGCTGCTTTTAAATCGTTGGCTGTCATTTGCTTGTGCTGCTCAGCCCTCACTTTCTTAGTCGGTGAGACGCTGGTGGTATGCTCCTGTTGACTGATGAGGGGCCCATTTCCCAGGTTTCAATCATTTCCCTGGCTGTTTTTGTCCCTGCTCATTCAACAATCTTAGTAGCTGGTTGTTTTTGTTCCTGCTCATCCAACAATCATAGTGGCTGGCTGTTTTTGTCCCTGCTCATCCAACAATCTTAGTAGCTGGCTGTTTTTGTTCCTGCTAATCCAACAATCTTAGTAGCTGGTTGTTTTTGTCCCTGCTCATCCAACAATCATAGTGGCTGGCTGTTTTTGTCCCTGCTCGTCCAACAATCTTAGTAGCTGGCTGTTTTTGTCCCTGCTCATCCAACAACCATAGTGACTGATTGTTTTTGTCCCTGCCCATCCGACAATCTTAGTTGCTGCGAAATTGAATCTATGTCCTTGTTCATTGCAGTGTGAGGCTATCAGTGAGTTTGGGTCTCCTTCCTTCCACAGAACCCTCCCAATTTCCTGAGGGCATCCGCCCTAGCCGAGCATGTCAAGCCAGTGGTAGTCATTCCAGAAGAAGCCCCCGAAGACGAGGAGCCAGAAAACCTGATTGAGATCAGCTCAGCTCCATCCGTAGAGCAGCCGGTAAGATAGAATAAGAGAGGAATAGATAGCTGGAAGGGAGTTTGGAGGTTTTCTAGTCCACCCCCCCTGTTCAACGCAGGTCCTCGGCCGGACCATTCAGAAGTGGGTGACTGGTGCAAATTCTCCCCTTCCAGCTGGGGTACAGCCCCATCGTGTTTTTTTCTTGGAAGGTGTAACGGTGTTTCTGAGCATGTGCAAAATTTTAACTCCCAGAATTCTTTTCTTCTTTTGCAGAATGTGTCGGATATATTTGAGCAGACTTTCGGGCCACCCAACGGACTAAAAGATGACAGGTATTTGACCAATAAAACCCTCGTAGTTAATAAAAGCAACACTTAAGCTATCTGGTGCTTGGGATTCACCAAAAGTAAAAATAATTTTTAAGAAAGCGTTAACTTTTGGAGGGTTGGCGGCAGAAAAAACCCAGGAGAAAGGAAGAATATGTATGTCTTTAACAATCTTCTAAGGTGATTGATAAGATGTAATAAGTTGGCCAGCTTCGTTCCTTTGAAGTCAAAAAGATGTTGAGACTCTAGAAAAAGTGCAGAGAAGATAAACCAGGATGATTAGGGGACTGGAAAAAACATACAATGAACAGTTGTGAGAACTGGGCCTGGCTAGTCTAGGGAAGAGAAGGACCAGGGGAGACAGGAGAGTGGCCTTCCAATATTTGAGGGGCTGCCCCAGAGAGGAGAAGGAAGGGGTCAAGCTATTTTCTAAAGGCCAGACAAGGAATAATGGATGGAAACTGAACAAGGAGAGATTCAACCTAGAAATAAGGAGAAACTTTCTGACAGGGAGAACAGTCAACCCATGGAACAGGAGTTGCCTTCAGAAGTTGTGGGAGCTTCATCCCTGGAAGCTTTCAAGAAGAGATTGGACTGCCATTTGTCAGAAATGGTGTAGGGTCTTCCACTTGGGCGGGGGGTTGGACTAGATGACCTACAAGGTCCCTTCCAACTCTGATTATCTGTTAATAAATGGTACTTTTCAGAGACGGGAGGGAGCTTGGCTTCATGGGATTGCAGGATTTATAAATATACCGAAGCATCTTTCGCGAAACACACTAGAAATCTAATAGTCAGGATAGCTGACTATTTGATGGGGAAAGTGGAGGCCATCAAACCAACTCAAAACTTGAATTTTGCGCACCCCCTAATGCGACGCGTTGCTCTTTTTATTGTCAGAGATCTGCAAATCGAAAACCTGAAGAAAGAAATTGAACTGCTTCAGACAGAGCTAGCGAAGATTAAGCTGGAAGTAAGGCCTGGATTTCCCCCATCCCGATTTCAAACTCTGCTAAGGGACACCCCCTTCTTCCCCCCATATTATTCTCAAAGCAAATCGTGGACCTTTGGGGTGTGTTCAGAAATCCGTTTTCAAGAGCCCCAGGGCTCTTATTTTTACGTTTTTAACAAAAGCGGGGGGGAGTCACTTTTCATAATTTCGTAAATTCAAGTTGTTTTCAACTCCCTGCTTTCTCTCTTCAGGCTCAAAGGTACATCACCCAGCTGAAGGCTCAGGTGAACAGCCTGGAGGCCGAGGTGGAAGACCAGAGGATGGAGAAGCGGAAAGCCTTGGTGGACAACGAGCAGCTCCGAGATGAGCTGGAGAAGCTGCAGAAAGCAAAATTTGAAGGAGACAAAACCCGAGGACTCTACCTGGAAGCAGAAAGTAAGTGGGTGTGTGTGTGTCTGTGTGTGCCAGAGTGTGCGTGTGTGTATGTGTGTGGGGTTGTGATCTAGCAGGCATGTGGTTTGTTTTGCTCTTGAGTTAAATCCAGCCACCGAATTCAACAGAAAAAGAAGAGTTTTCCCTTGCCATAATTCCTTTCGCAGGCCTCAATTTCTGCATTTTCTGCATCTTTACGTTTGCGATTGTTTGGGGGGAGGAAGACTTAACTCTGGCCCCTCCCAAGTTATACCTCCTGTGATTCTGGGTTTCCCTTCCTCCGTGCGGCACATAATAAAAAGAATACAATAAAATATAATAAAAAACAAGGACAAATAGGCTGAAGAACAGCTTCTATCTGAGTTGGTAGTAACTCTATTGAATTCTACTTTGTAGTGCAATATTAATGCAATATCAGGGGTTTTCAGTTCAGTTGTATGGAATGTGGATGGGGGTTTGTGTTCATTTTCATAGTCATAAGGTACGCTGAAGATGGTATTTAATTTCATGGTACAAGGTGCAGTGACAAAGTAAACTAAACTAAACACTTGATCGTTTTAGGAAATCTTTGGGAGTCTGTTGATGGAAGGAATTCCTAAGCTCTGGGTCTGACAACTGCCTCAGAAGCAGTGCTGTCTAATAAACAGATGTGCGGCCTTTCATTGGCCATTAAGAATGGTCATAATTTTGCAGAAAAACTAGTCAAATGTCCCAGCAAATAATTTCTCATGATTTAATAGGGAGGTGAAAGTAATAAGGTGGCAATATCCTTCTCTTTGGCAGAAAAAGCCAGCACCACCGAAATCCGGTATGCCAAGCTGAAGGAGAAGCACAACGAATTAATCAACACCCATGCGGAACTTTTGAGAAAGGTAACGGTTGACCGTGTTTGGGGCAGATTCCTTGTCATGTTGGTTGTTGTGACATCTCTGTGGTCATCTTTAAATATCTCCCCTGAATATCTCGCCTGATTGATGACTCTGGGCTATGGAGGTGTCCCATTGGAGAATATGAATTAGGATACACCCAGGGGGAGGGGGGGAAAACCAGGGTCAAGGGTGACAATGAATGATGTGTCTCAGAGTTGGCTATATCTAGGCAATGCCGCACCTTTTAACTCCCAATAAATCCTTTGGAAGTTTTGGAAGTTTGGCTCGAGACTCATGGTTTAATTGGGGTTCAGTGCCAGACTCCTGACACCAGTCATGTTAGCTCAGGAATTCTGGGAGTTGAGAGGAAACCTCGATTTGTCTCTTGCTTGGCCAAATTTTTCTCCTCCCTCCTTCCTTCAACTCTGAATCTTCGCACCCAGAACGCAGACACCGCCAAGCAGCTGACCGTCACCCAACAGAGCCAAGAAGAGGTCGCCCGGGTCAAGGAAGAGCTGGCTTTCCAGATGGAGCAAGCCAAGCGAGAGTCAGAAATGAAGGTGAGCCTCTCTTTGGGACGAAACATTTTGGGTCAGAGTCGGTCGTCTTCTTTGGACAAGGGTCCGGTTCCTTCTCCTTCTCCATAACTGGTCACGGGACATAGCTTTGACCCTGGGGTGAGATGGCTCCCCTGGACACGCTGTGATAGGTCCCGTCTCTTGGGCTTTCGTGCAGTTAGAAGACCAGATGCTTCAGGTAGAACAGATGAAGAGACAGCTGGAGTCCAAAGCGGGAGAACTGACTCAGCTTCAGCAGTCGCTCAGCCATTCTAAGCAGGTATTTGGCCTAAGGAGACGATTGTATGGCCTCTGGGGGATCCCGTCTCTCCGGCCCTATCTGGATTTCGAGGTGCCTTTTTAAATGTCTTCGCTTGTTGATAGTTTGCTAGTTTGGGGTGCTGTGTGGCCTAGAATCATCATCTTTTAACGACCCCATAATCCCTTGCGGGCTGGAGTCTGGACAATGGAATGGGACTAGCAGAGTGTTTTAATGGCCGGATGCCTTTCTTGTCACCAGTGAGGAGTTTTGTTCAGCGGATATATATTCTCATTGTGCCCAGAGAGAGAAATCTCTGCCTCTGCCTAGGATCGAACTCACAGCCTCCTGATTCTCCTTTTTTTTTTTTTGTAAATT
Source organism: Pseudonaja textilis (assembly GCF_049901715.1). Lineage (NCBI taxonomy): Eukaryota > Metazoa > Chordata > Lepidosauria > Squamata > Elapidae > Pseudonaja > Pseudonaja textilis. The sequence goes on from NC_142004.1 coordinate 1,811,741, forward strand.
TTATTTGAGTTTTCACGAAGAGAAAAAAAAATACAAATAAAACATCTTTTTTGAAAGTAGCATAATCCCGGGTTACATTTCTTCATACAGACACAAACTCAATTTCATGCTCATTTTTATGTTCTATTCCATATCTTATTACTGTTTTACATTTTCTGCATAGCTTCTCCCCTCTTTTAATTTTCTCAGTTTTATTTTAATTATCTCGTCTCAATTCAAATCATTATATTCATACTTTTTGTCTGTCCTGTTTCAATTTCACACTATCTTTTCTCATTAAACAAAGTTTCTCCTGTAGTTGCTGATTGGAGTATGACACCTTTATATCTTTTAATTTTATCTTTTAATTGTCTTTTAATCTTAAACCTGTATTAGTGAGGTCCTAGTTAGTTTGCCCTCGGGGTGCAACTTCTCCACATAAATAACGTGAAGGGAGGGTGTGAGAAACCTTCGAGTGAGGAACCAGCGTGTGGAACTCTTTCCCACATGATGTGCAGGTTGGCTCGGACCTCAACAGCCAGCTGGAGGCCCTGCAAGCCGAAAAGGAGACCCTGAGGAAATCGGTCAACGAGAAGGAATGTGAGCTCATCTCAACCAAGGGCCTCATTCAAGAGAAGGAACTGCTGTTGAGCCAGGAAGCCGAGAAGAGGATGAAGGAAGTGCAGGGACTCCAGGAAAAGTTGGTGGAAAAAGTACGGAGGAGAAACTTTGGGGAAGGCGAGAGGGAGAGAGGGAGTCAGGCCAGGCTTGGGACCAGTTCGTCCTCCTGGTTTTCCTTGGACACCTGATCCAAGGACTGTGTGGTCTTGTAACGTGTGAACATACTTGCTCATCGACGTTTTGGGTCCACTCTACAGAAAACTCACGAACAGAACCTGCAGCAGAAGCTCCTGGATGACCAGTTCCGAATCTTGCAAGGGACAATCAAGGAAGCCGAGAGCATCATCCAGGATGCTGTGAGCAAGTTGGACGACCCTTTGCATATCCGGTGCACCAGTTCCCCAGGTGAGTGTTGTGGTTCGCCGGCAGCAGGTGTGGACGGCTGAGGCCTTGGAGAGCGAGGACTCAGATGAGGGGCCTGCGTGTGATGCTGGGATGGGGCCAGGACCATCAGGGAGTGGAGTGCGGCCTTCGGAGATTGTGGAGGCTGGCAGCAGTGAGGAAGAGGATCCCAAGGAGCCTGTGCCCAGGGCACATGCGCGCAGAGCTGCTCGAGGGAAAGAGCAGCTACAGCAGCACAGGTGACTCGGGAGTAAGGCTGCAAGGTCATGGTCTGTCCCTTAAGAGATAAAAGCCAGCTGAGAAACCGGAGTTCTTTGCAGGAAGCAAAGAAGTTTTTGCACTCAAGCCTGGTGGACGTTCGGATTCTCTTAGTTGGTGTTTGGAGACTCTTTGGGTTTGAAATATTGCTTGGCAACTTTAGTGTTCTTGGCAGCCTTGCACAACCTTGACAAGGCTCGTTCTTATCAGAGACAATTAGTTTGAAACAGCCTTTTAATCGGGAATTCGTAAAGAATCATTACAAGGTTTTGCTGTTAACTCTGTCTGGTGTTGGTTTTCTTGGAACAAGGTTTGGGTCAGAATAGGGAGTCCTGAATCCTTTTAAGCCCTTAAAAAAAATGGAGAGATGAAGATGACTCCCTTCCTTCCAAATCTGGCCCCGGGCTGCCTGATCTCTGAGTCAGAGATCCAGAAACACACAAGTTTATCTTCTCCTCCCAAACCACATTCCACAATTTCTTCCTTCGCAGATTATCTTGTCAGCCGCGCCCAGGCAGCTCTGGAATCGGTGAATGCCCTGGAAAAGGGACATAAACATTATCTAACCAACATGGCAGGTGAGACGTGTTGAGTTTCCAGGTTCCTTCCCTCGAGCGTTGGGAATGGAAGCGTTGCAGATATCTCAAGCGAGCAGAAAGAAATTGTTGGCTCTCAAACTCACGTTTCCCTTTTTAGCGGGGGGGCGGGGGGGAAACCACAGACAATTCAGGAACCAAGAACTTAAGGATAAGATGGGCTTAGATCCCCCGAGGAAGTCCTACATGAAGTCACAGGAGGTCCACTCGTAGGGTGGGGGACAAAGCTGAGATTCTCGGTAGCATCAAGACTTACGAAATTCTCTCTCCAAATAGATTTTCATTCTGTCTTCTTTCCAGAAACTGTTTTGATTGTGTAGCTGTTTGAGGCACAGCAAACATTCAGGTTTTTTTTAAAACAGGGCCAATGATGTCTTATATCCCTTTTCCTGTTTAGCTTTTGTTTATACACCTTTAGATTTAAGCATGGTTGGGTTGGGTTGGGTTAAAGTAGTCTTTCCTGAACCTCAGCCGCCTTAAGGTGAGTGGACTTCAACTCCCAGAATTCTATGCTGGCTGGGAATTCTGGGAGTTGAAGTCTACCCATCTTAAAGCAGCTAAGGAGGCTGAACGCTGCCATGAAGGAAGGACCGACTTCAGAGGAAGCTGGTCTCCATCTGCCTTGAATGCAACACACTTTTTGGATTGCTCTCCATTCTCACCGTTCCCCTCCGTTCTCGCTCTTTGTCTCAGATGCCACTGGACTGGTTGCCGCGTTGGCGCAGTTTGCCCATCTCACGGCAGATGCCATCGTGAACGGCAGTGCCACGTCTCATCTTGCCCCAACGGATCACGCTGACAGTGAGTAGGGCGTGGGAAAGGCTCCCCACTCCCACCCCTGGTAAAGATAGAGGACTGGAAACCTCGCGACCTCCTTGGTGCTTGAAGGGATCCAGTCCACAAGGCGTTGTTAGCTGGGCTCCTCAGATTTTTGATCTGATGTGATCTTTGATCCTCTCTTAGGTTCTTCCAAAGACGATTCAAGCCATGATAAGACCTTCTTGATATCATGGCGTTGCTCTATAAATTAACATCTTCCAAAAGGTTGACTGCCTTCCCTGACCAGGGAAACATCCATGTTTTATAAAGCTTCCTGAAATGGCCTCAGGATCAAAACCAACTGGTGTCAGCCTCGGAAGCCTTTTTTTTTTTCTTGGAAGCTTCGAGGGGGCCTCATTCAGTGCCTGGGAATTTGGGAGGGGGGATTTCATAGTGAGGTAGAAGATTAGACTCAACAACAATCTTTTCTCTGAGAGTCAAGGACAAGTTGCCCTGCACCAGGAGGGGAACATTTGGAGGGATGTCTCCAGTTGGGACGAAGATTTGATTGGGCTGTGTGATGGACTGATAGACGCAGGGGATGGATCTTGGATTTCTCTTTTGGGAAGGGAAAACCCAGAACTCTCAGATTTGGGTTTTCCCAGATGTGCCAATAGGACAACTCTAATAAAATGGAACTTTGAGGAATTGTTTGCCTCGGAGTTTATGGGTTTGGAGTTGGTTAGTTGGAACATTGACAACTGGATCTTATTTTTTTTCCCCTGGTCCAGAACTGACAGAATCCTGCAGGGACTGTGGGTATCATAGCCTGGATTACCTGAACAAGCTCAAAGACAAGCAGTCTCTCCGAGAAGCAGATCCAGCAGACCTGAGGACAACTCTGCAGAGGCTATTCCAGCTAGGACAGGTGACGAGAGAACGGAGGCCCACCAGGAGAAGTTCTCGGCGAGGAACGTTGGGCGCAGGCAACGTCGTTGCTTGCTCTTCGCCATTGATTAAAACTCTTGAAGCTTTCTTAGGCCAAATCCACTTTTCCTCAATCCACTTTTCTTCTTTGTGGGGGGTTTAGGAACTGAGACCCAAAAGTTTGGACATCCGGGAAGAAGAACTGGGCGACTTGGTCGACAAAGAGATGGCCACCACTTCTGCGGCAGTTGAGGATGCCGTGAGAAGGATAGAGGTGGGATTAACTTGTGACCGGCCTGTTTTTCAAAAAAAAGTAGAAGTCCTTGTTTAAAAGGGGGTTGGACATGTTGGTTTCTCCAAGCTACACTCTAACTTGGTTTAATGTCTGTGTTTGCTGTGGGAACAATAGGAAGCATCCACACCTAATTGTGTGGTGCCAAGAAGCATCCCAGCCTCACAACAATCCAGCTTGGTCCTCCTTGGCTGGAGATGAACCACTTTGGATCTACTGGCTGGCCAAACCCACCTTTTCTTTTCCATTTCTCCACAGGAAATGATGAATCAAGCCAGAGTAGAAAGCTCTGGGGTGAAACTAGAAGTTAATGAAAGGTAAGCTAGGGACAGGGATGAATTTGCACAACTAAAAATTCAGCGTGTAGTTTTCCAAGCGGTTGCACGCTGAATCTGTAGCCACCAGGATTCTGTCTTAACATCTCTGGTTAAGGTAGATTTGGAGTCACCAGAGCCAGGGCAGTCCTTGATGAATCTTCTGGAGAAGATGGGCTCAAAGCTATTTCTTGCTAAATGAAAAGCAGCCTAGCTTCTATGCTTAGTACATTCTCCAAAATGTTTATAATAAGCTCATATTTCAAATTCCCACGAACCCTACCCGGCTGTTGGGCAACCGATCCATTCGTCTGCTTACAGCACCATTGTTTTGAGGTGAAAGCCTCACCCATTCCCACATCTATCTGTTGCTTGAATGGGAGGGTTCCTACAACATTGTAATTTTAAGATGTGTAGATTTCCATTTTGGGAGTTAAAAGCCCACTTATCCTAAAAACCTCTAAGGTTTAGAAGTACTGCTTTGGATAAAACCCCAACGGACTGAAAAATATTTTCATTTGAGTTTGCACAGATATAGTTACTTTAATATTTTTTGTGAACCTTTGATGAAGGTTCAAGTTCTTTCAATGGGGGTCAGATTTTGTATTATCATGTTGTTTCCAAAAAGAATTACTTCCCAATGTGTAGGCTTCATCGTTCTAACAGGTGGTCTTCCTTCCTTTCTTTCTTTCTTTCTTTCTTTCTTTCTTTCTTTCTTTCTTTCTTTCTTTCTTTCTTTCTTTCTTTCTCTTTCTTTTTTTCTTCTTCCTTCCTTCCTTCCTTCCTTCCTTCCATCCATCCTTCCTCCCTCCCCTAGAATCCTGAATTCCTGCACAGATTTAATGAAGGTGAGTTGATCATTCATTAAAAATAATTCCATTTGGGATACATGGCAAGAATTTTCCTTGCTGTCTGTTTTTGGTCACATAAATACAAGCCTTTTGTTGAAGGCTGATGTGACCAGAATTCAACGAAACTCTTCTGCTTTTTCGTCTACTTTCAGGCTATTCGGCAACTTGTATTGACCTCCACACATCTGCAGAAGGAGATCGTGGAAGGAGGAAGGGTGAGATCATTTGGGATGTGTTGCTGTTACTTAAAAAATAAAATGGAGAAAATTAGATATTTGGGGAAAGGCTGTGGATTGACGATCAGCTGTTGGAGAATCCTCTCTCTCTCTCTCTCCCATTTTTTATTACATTGCATTTGTTTAATTGTGACATTTCAAGACATTTCCTTCTTAGGACCCTAGAAAATCCATTCCTGTAGCTGTCGAAATTCAAGATAGATCAGAACTTGTTGTCTTCTAAATTCCCACTTTTTCTCTAAATACTTTTCTCCCAATTTTCATTTTGCTCTTGTGTTGTCCATACAGCGCAATGATAAGATACACTCTTTCTCTTGAACACTAGGGGGCAGCAACACCCCAGGAATTTTACGCCAAGAACTCCTGTTGGACGGAAGGGCTCATCTCAGCATCCAAGGCTGTTGGATGGGGAGCAACTCAGCTCGTGTAGGTATCTGGATCGCTTCTCCGCTTTCTTCCTCTACCTTTCTTTGTTTTTCTCTGATGCAGGGGGAAAAAATCATGCATTTTTCTTTCTTTTTTGCATTAGAGAATCTGCCGATAAAGTCGTCTTGCACACCGGCAAATACGAAGAGCTGATCGTCTGTTCACATGAAATTGCAGCGAGCACAGCTCAACTCGTAGCCGCCTCAAAGGTAGATGATCCTCAAAGGGAAACAGCTGCAACCTCTGAATTGTTTGTTTTCTTTTTCCTTTTTTAATTTTTTTAAAAAAACCTTTATTGAAGTTTAAAATATTAAAATACAAATACATCTATAACAAAAGTAAGTTTGTACAATTCACCCTCATTCTTTGACAGTACAAAAGTCTTAATTATATTCATACATTTTCAAATATTGAGTTTTGTTTTGTTTTGGATGCCAGGTGAAAGCAGAGAAGCACAGCAAGAACCTCGGCAAACTCCAGGAATGCTCGCGTAGGGTCAACGAGAAGGCAGCTAACGTTGTGGCATCTACCAAATCTGGTCAGGAGCAGGTAGAAGAGAAAGGTAAGACTTGGTGGGCTCGCCAAGCAGGAAACAGGGAAGTTTCCCCATCTGCACTTTAAGAGAGTTTGGCTAATGGGTCGTGGGCAACCTTATTTGGCCAAAGCAGAAACTTCTGAACTCCATTTTGGTTGTTAAGGGAGGACTACCTGGGACTTAAGCCAGGGGTCTTCAAACTTAAGAGCTTTAAGACTTGTGGACTTCAACTCCCATAATTCCTCCTCCACTCATGTTAGCTCAGGAATTCTGGGAGTGGAAGTTGGAAGACCCTTGATTTAAGCTGTGATGTTATTTGAAGTGGTTTAGATATACATTCTTTAGGGATGAGCTTTGTGAAAATCTCAGCTTTGCTTTTAAGAAGATAATGGAAATCCTGCGGGCTTGGTCCATGATTTTGTAGAGCAAATGGCGTTGAAGAGAGATTGTTGGTGAGGTTTTATTTAAAGTTGGGAGCGAAGAATTGCAGAATATCCAAAATTGCAGAATAGGGCAAGCTTTTCTGTTGCTGTTTGTGTGGTGCTTGCAACTGGAGAACATCTGGAGAAGTTTGGTCACGATCCCATCTGACATGAACCTCTTCTTTTTCCCTTCCAACCAGACACCATGGACTTCTCTGGGCTGTCCTTGATCAAACTCAAGAAAGAGGAAATGGAGACACAAGTAGGTAGCGCATGGATGTGCGGTTTCTTAATGGAAGTGTTGGGATTTAATTTCATTTTTTGAAAAAGCACACCTCTAGAAGGAAGGTTTGGATAAGGGAGGGATGCCATGGCAGAGGTGGTTGTTGAGTTCTCGGAGTAGAGAAGATGAGAACTTCTGAACGTAGCATCTTTTTTGCAAAAGTGGTGGTCCGAGAAGACCTCCACCAGAATAACCCAGTTGTGGGATTCTTGTGTTAACCATAGTACAAGGATGGAGTTCTCTATAGGACAGGGGTGTCCAAACCTTGGCCAACTTGAAGATCTGTGGACTTCCAACGCTCAGAATTCTCCAGCCAGCCATGCATGAATTCTGGGCGTTGAAGTCCAACGGGTCTTAAAAGTTGGCCAAGGATGGACTCCCCACCCGGTCTAGGGGAACAGGTGATGGACACCAGAAGTTCCTATCTTTTGCAGGTGAAGGTTCTGGAACTGGAAAAGACGCTGGAGAACGAGAGGCTGCGTCTCGGAGAGTTGAGAAGGCAACATTACGCATTGGCTGGTCTTTACACGGAGAACACGGACGGAAAGAAGCCTACAATCGCTCGTAAGCCAGCATCCTTGCAGAGACCTGCCATGGCCCAGAAGCCAGGTCAAAGCAAGCCGGATTCTGAGGTGAGCACAGAGGCAGGTGCCAGGGGTGGTATTCAAAAATCAATTTCAGATCATGCGAGTCGTTCTCGTCTTACGATGGTCACTTAGCAACCGTTCAAAATGACGACGGATCTCCAACCAAAAGCGTGTTACCGGCCAGTTTCCAAGTTAGGGCAGCTGCACACAGACAACACAGTCACTAGATCAGGGGTTTTTTCGGGGGGTGCTTAGGATCGTGCGCACATTTATTATCCATTGGCAGCATCCCAGTTTCCGTCATTTTATTTCCAGCAAAAAAATTAGGTAAAAACACGCTTAACGACCGCCACAAAAATGCTGACAATTCCGGTCGCGTGATTTACAATCCCAGCGACCCAGAACGGTTCATTCCAAACTCTATTACCGTCGTAAGCCAAGGACTGCCTTTTAGGTGAGAAATCAGCTATAGGGTTTGTTTGTTTTTTCCTTTTTGGCTACCAATTTTCCCCACCTTTTTTTTTTCAGCTGGCACAGGACGGCGTCTACCAAGCCCATGTAGTTAACTTCTAAGGCAAAGCCAACAAGCAACGGAGCAGAGTTGAATCCAGGGCCAGGAAAATTGGGTCCAGTTTCTGCTCACCCTTGAGGAATTCAACCCTTGGATCTGCTGGTTTTTCGCCGGTACCCCCCAAAAAATAGATTTTTGGAGGAGGATTAAGATGTCAGCAGCCTTCAACTCTTTCTACGGCAGGAGACATTGAGACATTCCAGCCCCTTTAAATGTCTGTGTTTTAAACAGATACCAGCTGGGCCCTTTCCGGCTCCTAAATGTCTCTTCTGCCCCCCACCATCTACAAGAAGGCAGACCCTCCTCCCACCCCCTACGGGGAAAAGGAATTAAGGAGCTTGTGAATAACTATTTATAAGCAATAGGAATCATTTGGGAAATATTTCGAGTAAATATTGGTGTATCTATTATTCTACAAAGATGTTTTTAAAAAGAAATGTGAATTTCTGTGGCTACTGTCGTTGTCGGTTGTGTAGGTGGTCCTTTGTAGTATTTTATGCCGAGATCTGATGCGTACAAAAAGGGACCAGGGGTGGGAGAAATTACCTGGGGATGGAAATGAAATATCTTTTAGAGATGTTTATAGTACACATTTAAGGATTTATAGAGGAGAAAATAAAAACCTTCAGTGTTTTGTTTTTTTCAAAGATCCCTTTAACCAGTGCCTCCCAAACCTGGGTGAAATTACCCCCAATTAGGTAAAAATATCTTTTTTTCCCCCCCTCCTTTGGGTAACAATACACATTCCCAGTCAAAACGGGGAGATTTAAATTGACTTACAAGATGGCCAAGTATGTTTAAAAGCCTCTCAAAATCTATTCCTGCTGAAATGAAACTCAGTGGAATGACCAATTTGTTGAAAGCAACAAAGATCGCTCCATTTTATGCAGGTGGTCTTTGAGTGGACGACCAACCGTTCAAAGTTACAACGGCGGTAAAGGAAGGGATGAACTTGCATAAGATGTTTTATTAAGCAGGGGATTTTTTGGGGTGGGGGTAATGAAGGAAAAAGGTTGGGAAGCACTGCCTTAAAACTCTCTTAGGAAATCCGTGCAAAAAAAAAAAAAGAAAGAAAGAAAGCCAGGCCACTGGCTTTAATTTTAAGAGGCTGGGTGAGCTTCTTTGCAAAGGAGAAAAAGTCTCGGGAATTGTTCTTAATCGAACCTTTACGATTAAACACTTTCGCTTATTAAAATGATTTAGCTGAAACTGGGTTGTCTCGTTTTTTGGGGTGGGTGGGTGGGGGAGAATATTGGCTAGCATTGCCTGGACATGGAGGTTCTGTTTATTAATTTACCCTGATTTGAGTCTGCTGCTGGTGCTGGAAAAAGCTTCCAAGGAAAGGAATGGATGTAGGTTCAAATTGGGGGGGTCCTTTCCTGGTCGTTATTAAGCAGCCGGCTAGGGGCCCTTTGACGCTCTCTGAGCTGACCCCAAACTAGGTAACTTCATCTGCGCTACAAGCAAACCCCGCTCCCTCGTAGCCCTGATAAGGCTACCTAGTTGGGCCATGAAACGTCTGCAAGAAAACCAAGCTCAGAGAGCGCCGAGGGCTCCTCATTTCAACCCTGAGCTGCAAATATTCTCCTTTATTGGCAAATGGCTGGGACAGCAAAATTCTTAGGGGCTGCAGATGGGGTATCGACTTCCTAGCACAGAGATAAAGCAAGTTTCCTCCAGGGACTTAAACAGCCATTATCTCTTTGCTCCAGCTGTACCAGTTACCAGAGATTTTATAGCTAGAAAATAAAGCTGTTTCTGACTCTTCATTTCTATTCAGATGGCCAAGAAAGAATCTCATTTACGGGACTAAATTTTGGATAGAAAGGAAGTTCTGTTTATTTTCTCAAATCTAATTTTTTTTTTTAACCCATCTTGATCATACAATGTTGGGAAATGTCAGATGAATGCTGTATGATGCAGGCCTGCTAAGATGTTCTGTTAGTGTACAGGCATGTGAATTTCCCAGCCGAATTTCTAGGCTAGAAACCCAATTAAATAGTTTTGCTTTGTTTTCTAACAAAATTGGGCCAGCCCAAAAACAGCACAAGGAAGTAAGATGATCATTCTCTGTAAATGGTTGAAATCAAATTGGGAGGACTCAAATCTTGCCCACAGACCGCCAAGACGCAGCAAGCGCTTGAAAAAGAAGTAGCGCTCCGGTTTTCTGATTCAAAACAAAAAACAGCAACAATGGTTTTGTACAAAAAATTTAGGATTTTTTTTTTTAATGAATAATCACTGCAACCCCAAAATTTATTTCTATAAAACAGCAATTCTACAAGGAAAAAAAAAAAGGAACAAGTTGTCAGCTCGGAGGCTTGCCTTGAGACCGCAATCTAAGTCGTACAACGAACGATACGTTAAGGAGTCATCTAGAAAGTAAAGAAGGGGAAATTCTACAGGCATCTTAGGCACAGTTGGAGACGATGGCTATCATATCATGGTTTAGGACTGGCTTGTTCCAGAATAAAATGCTAAATCACTGATTTGAGGCCCCAAAGCACTGGAAAAACAGGATTATCAAATTACCTGAAATGACCTTTCTCTTCCACCTCCTTCCCTAGGACAGAAATAACCCAATTCAGACTTGAGAACTGGCCTTTCCTGCATTACCTACCAAGAAATAAACAGTAAACTGGCCTACAGATCTGCTGCTGGGCATTGGGTGAATAAAGGCCAACCAGCAACATTTGCTAGATGCTTTCCCACTATACAAATGCTAAAACCAGTCAGGTCAGTTTACTGTAACATTCCACACCGTCCTAAACATCCTTCGCTAATTGCATGCTTTTGCAGGAAAAAAAAAAAGAGGGGATTTAAGACCACGGTATAAAAATTGCAGCTATTCTCCCACTTTGGGGAAACATGGCTTACCGCTTCAAATGCTTTTTTTTCTTTTTAAATAAAGGGCCGTTTTAAAAACGTGACTGGCATAAACAAAACTATTGCAAAACCCTCTTTATCAAAAGTGAGCGAGAAACGTTCCACCCTGAGCAAAAAGGAAATAATTCTGCATTTAAACTCTTTGCAAACTCTGCTCTCCGGAAGCAATGTGGCTGATTCTGGGTGCAATATGTCTTGGAAGGTAACAAGGCAGCCCCGGGGTCCTGGAAATGGCAAGGAATAGAGGTAGCGGCCTATTTGCAACTATCTCTGCACTATCCCTACTTTAGTGAGTAGGGGGTATCAGCTGGAGTTTGGGGGGGGGGGTTCCATTTTTTCTCTCCAAAACGTACAGATTGTGGCTCAAAAGCTTTTCTGGCCTGTCACCGTGCAATTCCTCTCTTAGCCATGCTTTTCAACCTTTGACGTTAATTCTGTGTAAGCCGGAATACCTGCAATTAGCAAATGACTTTCGCCAGTTCCAATCTCACCCAAGCTCCAATTATTATTACTGTTCGGTTTTGCAAAGGCCATGGGGGCCAGAAGATTGCAACCCAATTTAATTTCCTCTAGATCTGCCAGCCAGCTTGAAAAAAATTAAAAAAAACTCCTGCCACGAGACCAAACTTTTCTTTTTCTGAATAAAATGAACCTTTCAGCAAAAAAAAACAAAAAACCAAGAGCTGCCTTTCCTAACATGGACAATGGATTCCAAACTCTGGACATGGAAAAAGAGGAACCGAAAAAGGAATTTTAAAAAAGGAATTTCTTCCTGACAAAATTCTATGCGGTGGTTCTAAGGCACAAGTTAGCCCTTCACCCAGCGTTAACGCACCACACAAAATTTAGGAGTATCACAGTTGTAGCAGCCTCTACCAAAATGTGCCTCTGCACAATGGCTATATTGTTTGGAAAGTAAATGAGTAGCACGTATTTAGGGAAGGGGGAATAGAGACTGTGTCTTAACAGGAACAGTGATGATCAGAGTTATTTCAAACAGCAAGACAGGGCTCTGTAAAATTCACACGTGGGCGTAATTCTCCTTTTCTTGGGGAATTCAGATATTCTCGCTGCTGATATGAGAACTGGAATTGAGCATGCAAAATCCTTGAGACATTAGGGGCCTGAGAACTCCAGGATCTGACCAGTTGTCTATAAATGTATTCTACTGCTTCAGCTACACAACGGTGGCCAACAAGAAATTTCTTCCTAAAAACTACAGCCTCTCTTCCAACATTGGAGAAGCACCCAGTTATGTTGCAGATCTGCAAAGCTGGAAGAATAAAAGACACATCATAGAAAGATTCCAAGAGTCACACTTTTTCCTCAATTTTTTTTTTTTTTTAAGAAGTGAGAAGTCACAACCAAGAAATAAATGCCAAGAAATGGATGCCTTAAGGCCTGTTCTTGATTTCCTGTTTTTTTTTCCTTTTCTTTTCAAACTAACACGATTGTGTGACATCCTGAAAGATAAATGCGATTGGCATCAAGATTCATCTTTGCGGACTTTTTAACTGCCAGGACTCTCCGAAAGTTTTGCAAGTCACCCTGCGCCGGAAACGGCACTCAACAGGTTAAGACACATCCGAAAAACGAAAACACTTCTTGAAGCTTGTGATTCCCTCGGAGGGAAGGCAGATCGTGCAAGTGGTTTTTTTCAAGCATTGGTTGTCTCTTGGGGCACCCCAGCGCCTCCCAGGGCTGTCCTGCAAGCAGCAATTGTGTGCAAAAACGTGTAGGGACAGGCTCCCTGGAGTGAATCAATTTGCAGAGCCATTTAAGTTGTGGTATTAGAAGCTTTGCGTGTGTCCCAAGCAATGAGCCGCCTAGCAGAGAAACAAAGCAAGGGATACCGTGACAATCACACAGGTCTAAAATGCTGAGTGATACTTGCATATCTCTGCTGCCTTTTTAAAGAATAAAAATGCATTCCTCTTGGGTCTCTTTTATTTTATTTATTTTTTACATCTTCAGGGGGTGGAATTAAGTCACAGAGTGGGTTCTGGCTGGTTTGGAGCTACCGGTCTTAGCAAAGATAATTTCAACATTTTGAATTCAGAAAGATTGTTCTAGCCCAAGGAATCTTGCTCTCTAAAGTGGCATTTTGCAGGTGGCCACAAGCGTGCAGTGGCTTGATCGAGGACAAATGACCATAACCCAATTTTTTTGTTTCAACCGAAGCTTATGGCTTAAAAACGGATCTTTTTGCTCTAAAACAGTTATTCTGGAATCACTTAGGAAAAGTACTCCGAAGAGCATGGAGAGGATGTGATAGACCAAGGTGTAGCTAAGTAAACATGGTAAATTAAGAATTAGAAACTGCTAAGAAGCGACAGAGCGAAACAAGCAGAAGAGAAAGGAAAAAAGAAAGCTGGAATGGACGTATTAAGGTCTCTGGGTTCTTCCAGAAAGAAAAAAATAAAAGGACATTCTGAAATCAGCAGAAAGTCAAACGGCAGCAGGACCCGATAATGGATACAGCGTTCTCACAACTTCGCACGCTGGTTGTTTCTCACAGCTCTCTCCACCCCTTGTTATCACTCCTTTCAGAAAGCTTTCAGTGCGAAGCTGCCTCTCCCCACTTTGCAAACGTGATGGTGGCAGCACCAATTTCAGAGAAGTGTTGGATGACATATACGAAAAGAACTCCAACCTATTTAAGAAACAGGTCTCAGGTAGAACGCAGCCCAGAGTTACTGTAAGACACTTGCTCGGAGGTGGAAGCTCCGGTGAATTAGGAAATGCTTTCGACTAGTTTTTCTGAATGTATCGATTTTTTCACGCAGGGCCATGTATCTAATTTCCGGTTTAAAAAAAATAATCCTTTTACTTTGATTTTTTTTTTTTTTGAAAGAAAAGCACATTTTCTGAAGCGTATAAAAGACTTGTTAGAAGAGGAAAGATGAGGGGGAAAAAAAGAGATTTTTTTTTTGTCCCAATCTGAAGTAGACACGAGGTTTTCAGCTATAGGATAACTTTGGTTTAGGATTAAGGAATGGGAAGAATAACTAATTGGCTAAGATAGAGGCAAGAATTAAGTCATGAGTATTTCTGGGTTCACATGTTTCCCAAGACACAAAAGCTAAGACTTTCTAGAACCCTGTTAGGAAAATATATCAGAGACACACCACCTGCACTGCAAGCCAAAAGTTGTGAACAGGTGTAGGATGAAGAGAGAGAGAGAGAGACATACAAGAAGCAGAAGGATAGTGTTTGCTCCAGTGGCATAAATTGCATATTCCTGACTTACCCTCAAGAGCAAGGATTTAAACCTCCATTTGCTATTTTTTACATCCTGAGGTTTTCACGGGTACAAATAAACTGATTCTCCCACCCTCGCCCACAGAAAATTGGCAGCCTGTTGCTCAAATGGATCGGATTATATTAGTGCGGAAACAAACCACACACACACACACCCCTCAGTGGCTAACACAAAAATTTGCTAACTCAGAACCACAAGCTCCCTAGTCCCTATACGTGTTTTGTGCCAACACAAGTCATTTTTATTGCCATTTCTGTTCGCAGAACATATACTCGAAGAGAAGCTACACCGTCCGGGGATTAGAACGAAGTTTTCGTTTTCTGGAGTTGCTTTTTTTTTTCCCTTCTCCCCCCACCCACTTTAATAAGGAATTTTTTTAAAAAACTGAAGAATTTCCTGGGATTTGTGGCCTTCGTGCCACAAATGATGGCTGAAATCTCCTCGGAAGAACAAGGCAAGTCTACCATGGAAGCGTTTCAACACTTCGACAGCTGGCTTGACGTCTTTGTAGGAAGGGCCGGACGGACACGCCGGTTCTCTCTTTAAATTAAAAAGTAGTAACAATCATCCTCCTCCTCCTCAGGATCAAAACTGGGTGTCTTTGCAGGATCCGTGGACAGTTTCCTTTGTGAGTGGAGCCCTCCTCCCACCCTGTTGATCCTCCTCACGGCTTCGGTTGGGTTGCCAGCTGTTGAGGATCTCGTGAAGGTCAGCACCAGTGGACAAGAGTCAAGACGGAATGGCGGCCTCATTCCATGATAAAACCGGGGTTGGGAGGAACGCGAGGCGGGGCCCTCTGAGGGGGTGTGGATGGATACATAGCTAGATAAGGATTCGGGTAGCCCGGCGACGGCCCTTGGCCTGGCGGTGGCGCCCCCGTCCTCGGGGGCAGTGGAGGATATGGGTACGGGTTATGGCCCATGGCCGCCATAAACGGCGTCGGGAAACGTCCCGCTAGGACCACGGACGACGGAGGGGGAGGGGGAGGGTTACGGCGAGGCATAACTGAAGGAGGCGTGTTGACCTCTGGAGTCTGAGGCACAGGCGGAGGGGGCATCGGGGGCCGCCGGGGTCCTTTCAGGACCACCTCTTGGAGTTTTTCTATTTTGACCCGCCGCAGGTGAGCTAATTTCCTTTGGCTCTGATATTCATCGATGAAGGTGTCCAGAGGAACGTCTCCGTCCAGAAACTTCTCGGCCATGTTCTGTTGGAAAGAGGGAATTGTGAGGAAAGGAGGGAGGGAGGGACACAGTCTGGAGAGACAGAGCCCGTTTCTCACGCCATCTTTCTCTCTCCCTCTCAATGCTAGAAGGTAAGCAGGAAGATAGGACTTAGCCTACAGCCGTGATGGCGAACCTATGGCACGCATGCCACAAGTGACACGCAGAGCCATTTGTGCTGGCATGCGAGCCGCAGGCAAATTTACCTCACTGCGCATGAGGGCACCTCATAGCTGATTTTTTTTTCAATTGGTTTGAGGCCTTTTCTGGCCTCCCAGAGGCTTGGAAAAAGCCTCTGCGAGGCTTTTCAGGCCGAATTATCATCACTTCCTGTAATACCGGAAGTGACGGAATGGGCCTATAATTCTGCCTGAAAAGCCTTGCAGAGGCTTTTTCCAAGCCTCTGGGAGGCCAAAGAAGGCCTCAAAGCAGCCGAAAAATCAGCTGCGAGGCACAGTGCAGGTAAGGGGGTGATGGTGGGATTGCGTGCACATGCGCAGGGGTCGTGGGGAAGGGGAGCATGCATTGCATTTTAGGTGCTGGCACGTGAGTGTGTGCGTGCTGGTGCGCGTGCAATTTTTGGCACAGGAGCCCAAAAGGCTTAGCCACCACTGGCCTACAGCAAGGTCTTCGAACTTGGCAGCTTTAAGGCTTGTGGACTTCAACTCCCAGAATTCCTGAGCTAACATGACTGGAGGAGGAGGCATTCTGGAAATTGGAAGTCCACAAGTCTAAAAGCTTTCAAGTTTGAAGACCCCTGGCCTACAGCAACCTCACCACTTACGAATCTTACCGTACAGGTAGCCCTTGGATTACGACCACAACTGAGCCCAAAATCTGCTGCTGCTAGACTGATGACATGTTTGATCCCTCCCTCCCTTGGGCTCGCCCTGACCATCTCCTACAATGGGTTGGTAGGGATCCACACACAAGAGGGAAGGCATAATTCAATTAGATTAAGATAGGCGGCTATAGAAATCGAAGGAATAAATAAATTCAAGTCAAACAGCAGCAAGAACAATATCCCAGCAAGCCCTAATAGCAAATGTTTTGTATAGTGTTTATTTATTTATAATTGAATTTATATGGCCGCCTAGTCACTCGTGGCGACTTGAGGCGGCTTACAGAATAAATTAATTAAGGCTTACCTCGGTGTCTTCTTCAATTTTGGCCCCTTCGGTCTGAAGAAGCGCGAGGAGGGTCTCCAGCGAAGCATTATTGGATTGTCTGTCTGCAAACCAGGAAGAGGGGGGTTTGGCGGATGGGACAACCATGAATTAAAGTCGAGTTCATAAACAAACAATTACCACAGAGTAAACACAATTTAAAAAGTACAAAACCCAGAAGAGAAGCCATGAATGTGAGTGCATTTTGGCTCAAAACTTGCAATGATTATGTGCTGGCATGGTTTTCATTCCTGACCAACTGAAAACCAGATTTTGTGCAATGGTTAAAAGTCTCGGCTAAAAACTGGGAGAATGGGATTTTACCCATTAGGCATACATTTTGCTTCATACTGTACTTGTTTAAACAGTAAATGCACAAAGGATGGGTGAGGCTGGACCAATAACAACATGCATATTTGTGGGAAAAGAAGCATTAACTCTGAGTTTAGAACATGGAAGCACAATGTTTTAGCTCTGTTTCAATACACTTGCAGGAGTTTGCAACCATGGCTGATTTTGCTCAGATTCTAATGATTATGTATCACCGAACATTAATCCTTGGATGGATGACTTATCCCAGGATTGTAAGCCAGACTGGACACAAGCAAAATGGATGTTCTGCACATTTTTAAAGAAAACTACATATAACAAGAAGGAACTTAGCTTGGGGATGCCTTCACTCTTTAGAGGGGTAGGAAGTCAGCCTCAAAGTTGGGGTGTCTTGATTCAAATATTAACTCAACCACAAACTCCCTAATGGACTTCTGGTATGCCTCACTCGTTTTCCATTCAAGTCCACTCCCTACTTTGCAAATATTTTGTACACAGCCCCAACTGCAAGGGGCTAAGCGGTATACCTGAAGGCCGAGAGGAACAAAAACAGCAAAAAACAGATCCAACCATACATATAGACCGAGATGAAGGCTTGTGTTCAGTTGATTAGAGCCAAAGTAGGATAGGAACAAAGCAGAGTTTAAACTCTTTTACACAATGCAGGGAGAAGCACGGGGGAAGCAAGGCCAGGCTACCTTAACGTCTGTGATGAGTACTGAAATAATACCAGCTGCTTGGAAACTTCTACCCCCCTGCTCTGTGTTTTTATTACAAGACAATATACTCCACAGAGCTTTTGAGGGCTGGGCAAGGAAACAGGGCAGGCTTCCAAATGGAGTGGCCATCTCCAGGGACTGGAGTCACCAGCATGCAGGATGTATCTGTTCTTATCAACACCTCATTTCCCCAAACATTTATTCTCACAACCGGCAGCTTAACAGTTAAGCTTCTCTATATGCAAACTACTAACCCATTGAGGCTACCAAACATCAACTGGCCCTAAGTTGCATTTTTAAAATGGATTTGTGTTAGTTTACTTCTCAATTAAAATATGCTTTGTATTGTGATGCCAGAGCCAACCACGGCACCAAGAATGATGTAATGGAGGCTAGGTTCCTCTTTAGATAAAAAGAGTAGATAAAAGATTTAAATATCTCCAGATTAACAAACAGTTGTTCAACTAATTAACTGGGTGCATCCTTAAATGGCTGATTCAACCCCATACTTTGCTACATATTTATATTATCTAATTATTTTGGAACCCATGCTGCTTATGGAAAAAAAAGGGGGATTGGATTCACTCCTCCGGAATATTACCTAGCTTGGTTTTCTTTATCTGATATGCTTCGAAGAGAACCTGTAGCTCTTGATACTTTTGGGTTAATGTGGCTTTCAGGGCATCTAATTTTGGCTGGTATAAGAGATTTCCTTCTGCTAGGCTGTGGTTACTGGCGAGAGTCATATCTTTGCTAAGCTGAACATTTTGCGCCTGCAAGAGAAAAAAAAAAGAGGCAGATGGTTAGGCAGAAAAAAATTAATTACAGAGGTGGGATATTTCTAAATTTCTCTGCTGTGAGCAAGCAGAGCAGTGAACCACTTTTTCTTCTCCGGTATCCATATTAATTAGCGGGAGGAAAAAGGGGGGGACGTGATCCGGATTGCCTGCCTGGCGCTCAAAGAAACCAGCAGACTGAAAACACAGCCAGAATGTAAATCAAGCCGTCACCCCCTCTCCCCGATTTATACATTTAATTTATGGAGGAGAAGAGAAAAGCGAAGAGAGGAGCTTGCGGGGAAGCCGAACAAGCTGGCTTGGCACCGTCTCATGGGAGACCTCATAACGAGACCCCGTAGATCAAAAGGGAAATTGTGTGATGTGAAATTGCCGTTCAGCAGGAGCAAACGGCAGGACTTTTGTTTCCCTCTGGTTTCCTTGATTATACTGATCTGATAAAGGCCCCTTTATTGAGAAGACAGCCTGCACAGAGGCTAGGAAGAGGCTTTTCCAAAACTGTGATGTGCATTCTCGTAAGAGGACGCAATTTATTTATTTTTTAAAAAAACAAGAGTTTACGATCTAAGAGGAATGGTGGGAGCGAGAAGGGAAGGCAAGGAACCAGCTCCTTTATAAAGGCCATATAACAACTTGGGGGAACAGCTGCTCCCCCACATTTTCCCGTGCATTGGCGACTTCCCCCCCCTCCTCTTCCTCCTCCAGACCCGAGAAACAGAACACCAAGTACCACAATGAATCACTTTCTTCCATTTTATATCAAACGCCCCCATCCCCCCAAGATATTAAAAGCCACACAAGGATGAGTCATGGGACCGTTTAGCGCCATCAAAAAAAATAGGCCAAAGAGCTACTTGAAAAGATTTTGGCTATCTTAGTCGGTCATTGTGGGAAAGAGGGCAGTGGGCCAATCCTGGACCGATTTAGGCAGCCTCTTTTCTTAATCCTGGGAATGACCGGTTTTAACTCTAACTCTCCACCGGCTTGCTACACAATCTTAATAAATTGCTCAGCTCACAATTTAAGAAGGACCGAGGCAAAGGGGTAAACCTTTTCTCCATATTCAATGATCAGTTCTCTTCTTAGGACTCATTGCATATCTCCCTCTGCTAAGTTAATTAAGTTTCTTAGTTATATTTAGCTCATATTAGACACAATCCCACTCACTGGCACATCTATTATGTGGTTCCTTTTTTAAAAAAAGAAACTGTCTAATGTACACTGGTATTAGCACTTAGGTTTGAGAGGCCAAAGTGAGAATTCTGAGAGCTGAAGTCCGCAACTTTCAAAGGTGCCAAGGTTGGACCTGCCCTGTTCTACATTTTAGCTTGATGCAATGCATTCACCTTTCACTGTTTCTTTTATTTTCCTAAACTAACAAGGACCGCTACTGTGTGGTGTATGTGGCATGCACACAGAGGTAGTAGATATCCCGATCTGGACTTTCAGAGATTTGCATTACCACCATGGATATTTTTCATAAGAACTCGTGCCGCTGTATTCTAAAGAAAGACCCCCTTCGTTTAGCCGAATTCATATTCTTTCCCAATTGCTTGGTGGTTCCTCCCCCTCCTTTCTTAGAGACCCCTTCCCCACCCCCTTTTGTGCATTTAATCATCCTTATGATGCCATGATGACAGAGGAAGCTATTTGTAAAAAAACAAAACAGGTTTTTCTTAATTGACTGACCGCTAGAACAGAAAAACAGCCTGTAGTTACTGGCATAGTTAATTAGTAGTCTTAAAACCTAATTTCATATTGGCAGAAGAGGACATGACCACATTCACTGGGAGGCTGGAAAACAGTGTAAAGGAGCCAAGAAATCTATCTATTAGATTGTCTGTTTACTCTTGTAGGATTTCGTGGGAATACAAGGCATTGCCTGTGAAATCCTATCAACCGGTGTAGTCCTGAACCTTTTAAACCTCTCCTCACTTGATTTCATGCCATACTGACCGGGCTATGTTTCTGAGTGTCCTATATTGTAAATGTTAACAATTTATACTGTCGTATTATAGCACGGCAACCCGCCCAAGTGCATTTCGAAGACCTTTGGTTGAGAAAGATTTCTTTTGGCAGATCATTTAACATAATTTAAATGGCAAAAGAACACTGGGGAAAAAAAAGTTTATCAGGCACAAAAAAACAAACAAACAAACCCCAAAAGCAATAACTTATTTCAGGAACAGAGAGCAAAAGCATGCGAAAAGTGAGTTTTGACGGCAAGAGATTTTCTTCGCTTTCCTCTAATGGAGGAAAATGACTTTCAAGGAGTAAGCAAATTTTCATTTAGTTTGAAAATGTTGAAATCGAGTGATCGAAAGCATGAAAAATTAACGCAGGGTAGCCCAATGATTAATTTATTCCAGGCTCTTGTCTCTAATTACAGGCCAATTACTTAAGAAAGTAGTAAACCTGACAACTGAAGAGAAGTACAGGGATCGATGAAAGTCAGAGTTTACTCAACCAAAGGCTTCTTCCGACTCACTCCAGCCCTGCTCAAATGCACATGCATTAAACAAACACCAGCGATCCAATTGCCATCAAGATCTGAGAGGCACAATGGGAAATAGAGGTAAAATTTTTCAAGATTACTTCTACCTCTTTAACCCCTGGGTCTCCCACACAGCAACTGTTAACATTGAAAATGTAACTATTAACGTTGAAAATAACTTAAAAGGACATCACAGTCAAGAAGAGTCGATTTCCCGCTTGATTATATATACTTTTCTACATCCTCAGATTATTTAAAAAGGCAGGATAAGGGTTAGAGCTCATTTGCAGCATAACACAAGGCCTGCAGGTAAAATACTGGGACCTACTGCACCTGATTGGTTTTTTTAAACAATTATGGGCGTACCAGATGTCCCTCCACATAAGTATATCCCCCACAAAATAGAGGATTTGTTTTATCAAATGAGGATATCTGGCTGTAAAAGGAGCAAAGGAGGCTGCCCGTTATTAAAGGCTTCATTTTTTTTTTTTTTGCTTGAATTACAAACCACAAACGGATATTAGTTTCATTCTGTTGCAGCCTTTCCTCGCAGCCTTGAATACAAGGAAAGCATTATTCAAAAGTCTCTCACAACCTTAAAGCCACTGCATGGGAGTAATTCTAGAGTTTACAAAATGCCTTTCAGACTTGAAGCTCAGCTGTTCCTAGCGCTGTTTGGCGGCTTTTTAGATTTTCTACTAGCTGGTTACCAAGGAGTGACTAGGAACTAAAGATTCCGCCCCCCCCCCCGCCCCCCCCTTTCACTGTATGAATTCCAGACAACAAAAGGCCACAGAGCTAAGCAGGAAAGATTTGTAAAGACACAGAAGTCCTTTCTTCGACTGGTAGCTAGAGAAAAGTTCCCAGATGCAAAATTATTCAAGGATTAAAGCAGCCCAAATCTCACATAGCTAAAAGAAAGTGCAACAATAACAGGATAAGGTGCGAAGTCGCAAGTTTGCAAGTGTGGGTTCGACTAATTAGCACAAAGGCATACGGTTGCTAAATTCAGAAACTGCTATTCATCTGCAACAAATTGGAGGAGGAGGAACTACTACTCGGGCCTTTCTTTTCATGCTCCAGTTGTTCCTTACTCAAGGAAGTGAGCGGAATAGCGTTCAAAATTATCCTGGAATGCACCTTAGCCCACAGGCGATATGTAACAAAAGTTCCGATCCTAGAGAAAACTGGAAACCAGGTTCGAATTAGGCAGAAGGAGTATGCGCCACAGTTTTTTACCTTTTGCGTCGAGTACAATTAGGATTAGTCATTGTTGGGCAGCCTGATGGGCAGATCGGAAGCTGGGATCTGATTTCACTGAAAGCTGTTTCTTCCCCATTCCAGCCATCACCGGAGCCCAGAAACAGGGCAGATGGGATACGAACTACACTTATCATGGAAGCAGTACGAAATTTACAATGAATTCAAGCCATTCCCCTGGGATTTGAGCCACCAGATGGCTGTCCTGCTCAAGGATGCTTTTCAACAGTCTAAAAGCACCGCATAAGGAGATCCCAGCTCCCTTTCAGACATTACTCATGTCTATAGGGCAAGAAATTACAACCTAAACGCAGAAACAAAAGCAACTCACTTAAGTGAAGCCAATTAAACCGTTGGGGAACCTAAACGCCAGGCCTTATCTTTTGGTTCAGTAATTCCTACACGATTAGAAAGCCAACGTAGGAGGCTGCCAACCTTCCTCGCCTCTCTCAACCTCACACCACCTATTCCCACAATAACCACAAGGTTGTGAATCGAAGCACCATCGCCTAAAAAAAACAGAGTCCGATTTCAGGGTCAAAATCAATCCCACCATCCTCACCGGCGTTTCAAAGCAAGCTACCCACTAACCAACAAGCAAATCATTGTTTATTTTCCCATCCATGGCATTCTCAATCACAGCCATGACTGTTTCCCTACAAATCGCAACAAAGTATTACAACCAAAGACAACCTGTTGATCTATATCCACTTTGTGTTTCCCTACATCTTGACGGCTGCTTCCTGCACAGCTCCCTCCCCCCAAATAAGGGTACAACCCACGTCCCCCACCCCCCACCCCAAGAACGACAAACACCTCGGCTTTTTGAGCACACCACTTCCTCATCGAAAGGGGAAACAGCTAATGCTGGCGTTAAGCAAGAAAGCAAGCCAGGCTATTATTAGACCGAATACCGAGGACAAAATAAGCAAGTGAAACTTTTGTGCCTTCAAGAACTTTTCTTTGCATGAAGGAGCTGCAGGACCCCAAGCTAGGTTTGGCCACAAGGAGAGCCCTGTTAATGCATGGTTAAGCAGCCCCCTCCCCAATTTAGGAATCCGGGGCCGCTTTTCCAAAGCCAAAAGCCTGAAAAGGGGACACCCCCCTATCCAAGGACTTCCAGATTTGAAAACTCAATTTGGACCCCCGTTTTGCTAGGAAGCCTTGGAGTGTGGGCTGCGGGGAATCCTCAGCATTCGCACCCCTCCAATTCCCAGTGAGATGCCGAAACAGCTGTTGAAGTCTGTTGAAAAGGATCTTTCTTCACACACACCCGCCCCCCAAAAGGCAGCCACTGCCTGGATGCCTGAGAATCTCCGCAGACAGCTGCTGTGAAAAAGTCCCATTTGGACCAGATGCAAAAATTAAAAAAATAAAATTAAAAATAAGCCAGCCAAGGACTGGGAGACCCCCCATGGACGCCAATGGGGCTGACTGGTTTCAGGCCCATAGTCATAGAAAAAGAAAAGAAAAAAAGACACCGAAACACCGTTTCCTAGGAAACCAAGTCGCCTCCCTCTTCAGCCCCCCCTCCTCCCTTCAGAGCCCCCAACTCCTAACTTGAGACCCCCATCCCCACCTCCCCAATTCTCCCTCTGGGGGTCCCCCTTCCCCCAATTCTCCTGCTCGGAAAGCCAGTCACCCCTCTTCAGCTCTCCCCTTCCTTCAGAGCCCCCATAACTCCTGAGACCCCCATCCCCACCCCCACCCTCCCCTTTGGGGCCTCCCACCCTCTCAAATTCTCCCTCTGGGGGTCCCCTTCCCCCACCTCCCCTCGGAAAGCAAGTCACCCCTCTTCAGCTCCCCCTTCCTTCAGAGCCCCCCACCAACTCCTAACTTGAGACCCCCTCCCCACCCCCATTCTCCCCCTTGGGACTCCCCTCTCCTTTCCTTCCTTGCTTCCCTGGGGGTCCCGTCCCCCCCGGCCGCCCGCCCTACCTCCTCCATCTCCAGGGCCATGTTCTGGAGCTGCTCCTCATCTTCCAGGAGCTCGTGGAGTTGGTGAAGGCTGAGGGCCTCCAACCGCCTGGCGTCCACCGCCATGTCGGGGCGAGGAACCGAGGAGGAGGAGGAGGAGGACGAGAAAAAGGCGTCCGCTCCACTCGCCGCCCTCCGCAGCTCTGCGCTGGCAGCGGCGGCGGCAGCGGAGGAGGCTGTGCCCGCCCCCTCCCGCCGCTCCACCGGAAGTGCTGCTGCCGCTCTTCCCGGCCCCCTCCCTCCGCCCTCTCGCCACCAGGTAGGAAAGGAGGAGGGAGGGGAGGGGAGGGGTGGGGGGAGCAGCCGTCATCGCGCCTCTCACGCTCCCCCCTCCCCTCCCCGAAAGTCAAAAATGGCGGGAAACGCTCTGAGGGCTAACTGAGAAGCGCTTTGCCCGCCTGCTTTAAACTTAAATCATGATTAAAATAAACTTTTCTTTTTCCCCCCATGTATTTTGTTTATTTAGGCTTGCTTGCCTGGGTGTAGCGATTGTCCCTGGTTTCTTATCCAGTCCCTCCCTTCGCTGATTGTGGCAGTACAGCCCCCCTCAAGAAGAGGCAACAAACAAACAAACAATCAAATAAATAAACAAACAAATAAACAAACAAATAAAAATTATGAATAAAATTATGCAAATAAATAAATACGTTATTCACAGCACTATTGTGAATAGGAGAAAGTCATTTTATTCCCATCCCAGATGCACGAAGGACCATGTTTTTCTGGGGGTGGGGGAGAAATATTAAATTTATTTGCTGTCTGGCCATCTACATCATTATTACATAATTAAGAGTAAAAAAATATTAACCATCTACTTGAAAAAGCCAAATTTTTAAAAAGATGCATAACATCTTTGTTCTTGGACAATGAGGGAATAACTAACTGGAAGAAAAGTCTAATGCAATTTTTTTTTCTTTTTTCCTCTGGCAACAACCACCAAAAAAAAAAAAAAAAAAACCCATAGGAAAATGGATAGTTTGCAATCAGAAAACTAATTTAATCCCAGCGCCAACAATGGGGAAAGTGGCAGCTGGGATCGGACAGATAATTCCTGATATAATAGAAGATGAATTTGCATTTGCAATTCCCTGCGTCAATCTTTCTTTCCGCCTTGAATTCATTTTCACCCTGTTCCTATTGTCTGCTTGGATCATTGACCAGCTTGCGTGAAATCTTTGTGGCGGATGCTTCTTTTAAAAATATAACAAAAAACATGCAGAGTTTTTTTTTAATTGCATACATGCGTAGAACAGAAAATTTGCTTGGATGACTAGGGTACCATTTAGCATTGTACATGCAACATTTTTGCGGAAATGTTAGCAATGTTAAAATGAGGCTTTTCCATCTCCAGGAAAATAAGAGGATCAACCTTATAATAAAATGCAATTTGATGATTTACGTTTGGCAGTTGCACAACTGATTTGAGAATCAAGTCATTTTTTTATGAGAAGTTGACCGTTGCACTCATATGCTCCTGAACATTAAATGTGTTGGCTAAATATTCAGCTTTTTCAACATTTTACCAATGGAAGCTCCATTTAAAAAATCTGGACTGCATATGATCATTTATCAGCTTTATTTCTCATTTTTCCCTATGACTTAATGATTGGAAATTTAATATTTTAATGGTGTAACTTGAGATGAATGTTTAAACTCATATTTAGTACATAAGTTATATGCTTTTGAAAGTTACTTTTGATACAAATACTTAAACGTATTTTTGAACTTGCATAATTGAATCCTTGTTAAGGCAAGTCTTTCGAATCTTGAAGAAATAGCCCCAATGTATTTTGCTAACTTATGTACTTTTAAGATAAGGCAATAGACAAGAAAGATACTCCCTAGGATACCTCCAGTAGACAATCACCCATGAAAATCAATACAATAATCAGAATGCTTGAAAACTTTGATTTTTGTTGTTACAATCTGTAGGTCTCCTAATTGAAGCATTCATCTGCATTCTCATAGGGGAAAATGTATTTTTTTAACCTTAAAAGAGACCTGCATTTTTAAGTTCAGATGTGGTCTTTGCTCTTTCCAAGCTAAAATTCTAAACAACTTCAAGGACAAGGTTTAAATGGTAACCCAGCATTGCACAACTCAAGGTGTGTCTTCTCCATTGCTGGGGAAACCTTGCTAAGCTGAATATGTCAACAATGCGGACATGTCAACAATAGCCCAGCTGATCGGGCTTTATTTCAGACAGGATTTCCTGGTTTGAAGTTTGGCATTTTGCAGGTCAAAGAAAAATCCATTCCTTTCCCTCTTCCTAAGGTTTTTATAATTAGTGCAATCTAAATATAGGAGGAAAACAATCCAAGAGTTAACATTGTTGTCGAACAATTTGGTAACAATTCGACATTTCTTCCAGCTTCCTTAGTAAGGGAGGAAGATTTCAGCTTGCAATTTTTCTTCTGCAAGATGAAAAATTCTTCCTTGGAGCGATTTTTCTCTATCCCAAGGATAAAAAAATTGTTATTTTAGTTGAATTTGTTCTTGGGATAAGCATAAAACACCTGGAACTTGCACCTGAAATTCAGAGACTAACCATCTCCTCTTTAATAAAGTCACACATCTGTATTGAATGGATTGTGTTCAATTACCCTATCAGATTTGGAGCTGAATTATTAATTCAATTTAATTGCATCATTCTCCTTGACTTCCCGCTTCCAATATGGAATCCTTCCCATGGTCTATGAAATCCTCAAGCCGAGGTTTGTCGGTGTCTAGGTACATACATCCAGGATTCACTTTAAACCTGTCATGATTATTCAATTTTGTTAATTGCAAGAAGTTGGCACTCAGCCTCTTTGAATAATTCCTGCAATAGGAGGAGATGTTTGACCTGATTTATTTGTAATTGTACTCTCAGGATGTACACCCACTTCTTCGAGCTGAATGTATGACAGTAGTCATCTGCTACTGGAAAGTTCATACAGAATTTAATTCACAAGCATACGTTAATCCTTGACTCAAAACTGTTCGTTTAGCAACTGTTCAAAGTTACAAGGGCGCTGAAAAAAGTGATATACAACCGGCCCTTGATTTACGATCTTTGCAGCATCCCCACAAATCAAAATTTAGACGTTTGGCAAAATCATTGGGAAGAAGCTGGATACACTTAATGATGGGAGATATACTCACTTAGCAATTGTGTCAAAAAGGTCTTAAAATCAGGCAGGACTCCCTTAACTGCCTTGCTTTGCAATTCTGGTCCCAATTTTGGTCGTAAGTCGAGGATTACCTGTACTCTGAGGAAGCCTTCAACCTTCTCTTGAGACAGCTGATTAAACATCTCATAGCCGATTCAAATTCTCATAAATCCTTGTATGTTTTACTCAAACTTTATTGCCCAACTGTATTCCTGTTGGTGCAATTGTACGTGAATCAAATCTTGAACAAAAGCTATACATAAAGTGCCAAATCTTTGAGTAAGGGGCATAAAAGTTGGGTGAAGACCGGGTTGTAGAAACCAGCATAAAAACAAATTTCACAATGGTGCCAACAAAGTCAAGGAAATTATTCGCAACTAACACAAAAGAACAAAAGAGAACGTAGGGAAACCATCTCTTTGTCCTTCTCGTCCATGGGACCTAAGGTATCATGCTCATAACTTGCATTATTATGGACCACTGGCCATGCTACCTTGAGTAACGGAAGCAATTAACTTCACTTTGAAAAGCAAAGTTGGAAAGAACTTTATGGGGTTAAAAACATTTGTCTTTTCACCAGCACAGCATAAACCAATATTACATTAAAGGGCTTAACTTTTTCTTGTTGTTAGTCAATAAAAATTTGTTATCTCTCTGAGGTGACTCTTACCAATAAAAGGCTATTTGGGACAGATTCTTGAAGACACACACACACACTAAAAGTAGAATATCAGAGGTAGGTTTTTTTGTTGTTTAATTTAGTGAAGTACTTGTAAAATATTGCTAAAATATCATACGCTTTTTTTTAAACATTGCAAACGACAAAAATCTGCCCATCGAGGTATCAGAAAGTAATTAAAATGTGATAAAGTGCATGAGCCATTTTATAACCAAATGCAACTGGAAAGGCTACCCAGAGAGAACAAATTACCTTTTCAAAATTGCTAAGATTAAGCATTGCAGTAATTGTTCAATCTCAATTCACAGTTTTGTTTTTTTAAAGCACATATTTGGCTGAGAACTCTTAATATTTATCCAGCTGTAAAAGTCATAGATCAAAATAGGTCAAATTACACAGCTAGATTTGGAAAGGTATTTTTTTTTCTCCTTTTCTTTCCTTTCTTAGAGTGAACACAACAAATCCATCAAAATAATTTGGAGAACTGGTGCTTGATGATTAACTAATTATCTAAACAAAATAACTATAACCTACAATATTTGCAACATTTAGCAGAATCTATATCTTTTAACATAAAATTTGGCAGGAAATGTTTCCTGACAGAATGGGCATATTTTAAAACCGACATGTCTGATTTTAGGCATTAAAACAGAAGAGGAAGAGGAGGAGGAAGAAAACAAAAACCTTTGTTCTAGAGAAATAAATAGTTTGCAAACAGAGCTGACTTGCTAGTTGGGATATTCAGGTGCCCAACCCAGATTGTGTGCAACTGTGCATATCAGCAATAAAAATGTAAATAATTCCAACTGCAATAAAACTGCCTATTCCCCCTAACCAAGGTTCTCTCTCCACCTTTATTGCCATCTAGGTATGCAGTGCAGACCAAAGATGCAATCCTCTTGTTCTCTCTGTTGTTATGGCTAGAGGTTTTATTGCAATCGCTGTTCGGGATGCTACTACTACTATCTCTGAAACCCCTACTCAACTGAAACAGCGCTGATTTTATAAGAAAACCTTCATGCATACGCAGCTTGTGACGATCCCAGCTTGTAGAGTACCACACTTCGCCAGAGATACCCAGAGAACCATTGACCTGGACCACAGCACATCAAGATGTTCTGAATTCCAGCTGAGCCAAGCTCCCTATGGAAAGTGCGTTAGATCTGGCGGTCCAGTTCAACTTTCATGGAAGCGTAAAGCAAATCTGTAGGCACCAGGGTGATCCCAAAGTCAACCGGTTGGCTTCAATGCCAATCCCAAGCACGTTATTTCCATCCCAGCCCATAGTGGTGATGCATCTGAAAGATCCATTCAAGATCCTTGTTCTTCCATATAGTGCACGTCCTTAAAAACCATGCCGGTTTATAGGAAAGAGCAAAGCTTGCAAGGTATATCCGTAGGAAGAAGACACAGCCCATTAAAAGAATTGCACCTGGCTTTCTTTCTCTTCTACAGCTATCTCCTGGGAGTAATTCAGGTTGGACAACTGCTTAGGATTGTAATTAGCCAACACCAGATAAGGAAGCCCGGGGGAAGCCCTGTGAAAGATGCTGACTCTTCCATCTGGGGTTTGATGGGAACCCTTGTTACATTCGCTTCTGGGATCAGTTGGCAGTCGGACGGTCCAGTCGAGTATCTTCAAGTTCAGCAGGTTTGTTTTCCCTTCTTTACCTCTTCTGCCAATCCTGTCTTCGGAGAACCTCTCTGGATGTTAGCCAAGCCACCATCCAATGGACAGCTGTCCTCCGTGCCTGTTTCACGGCCAAGAATCTGTCTTTGCACTAGCTTGTAATAAAGGCCGCCTTCTTCCATAAGCTGCTGATGCGTCCCTTGTTGTACCACACAGCCCTTATCGAGAACAATGATGTGGTGTGCCTTTTCCACAGTGCTCAGTCGATGGGCGATGACCAGAACCGTGTGATTCTGCACATGTCCATAGATAGCTTTCTGAATCTGCCAAGAAGAAGAAAGATGGATTACATCAAGAAAAAGACATCCCATCACCCAAAATATTCTCCCCAAATCAGACAGGAAAATAGTCCATTTATTCACTCACGAGAGCTTCCGATCAATTAAACAGCAAAACAGGACTAACAGGAACAGAGCAAGATTAAATAAACCCCCTCAAGTCCTTATTAATAAAATAGCTATGTTCAAAACATGTTTAATCAAGTTAGGGAGCTGTGATCACCCGTGAAGCTCAAGTTTAGTGGGGGTTAATTTTGATAATTTGATGGTGGCTTGTATAAACCCAGCCTGTTTTCGATGTTTTGGGGAAACCCCGAAAATGTGTCTCTTGAATAAACCTAACCTTTGGCTCTTATATTGGTTTTTATTTAGGTTTTTCTCAAGGATTTAATTCACAGTCTTCAATTAAAGTCGGCAATGTGACATGGCTGGGGAATTTTGGGAGTTGGAAGTCCGCACATCTTAAAGTTGCCAACGTTCAGAAACACTGACTTAAGAGAAAGCATCTCTTTGTTTGCAAAAGACATCTTAAGCTAGCAACCAATTCTGCTGAGGATTCAGGAAGTCTGAATAGGAAACCCCGTCTTGCTCACTGCATGTTCACTCTCCGCATCTAAAGCACTTGTAGCTTCGTCCAAAATCAGAATCGGTGGGTTTCTGATTAAAGCTCTCGCAATAGCCACTCTCTGCTTCTGACCACCAGACAGTTGGGTTCCCTTCTCGCCAGCTTCTGCAGGAGGAAGGAAACAAAGAAAAAAAAAATGAAACAGAATAGTAAAATCTGCAGGACTTATTAATAAGCCACCCTGTCAGACAACGTCAACCAGACCTCAACAACAACAAAAACGAATATGCCTCTTAAGGCGGCGCTACAGGCCCCGATTTCAGAGCCGATGAATTTGCTGCAAGAACGATTGTGGTGTCAGACCCTACCTGTGTGATAGCCATCTTGCAATTCCATAATGAAGGTGTGGGCATTGGCCTTTTGGGCAGCTTGAACAACTAGTTCGTACGGATCCGAATCCAAACCGTAACAGATGTTTTTGGCAATGGATCGAGCAAACAGGACCGGCTCTTGGCTCACCAGGGAGATCTAAAGAGACAACAGGGGTTCAACAGGGATGAAGAGTAGAACCGGTGAAGACATCGACTGATTATCATTACTCACAAGCAAATGAATGATGGAAATTATATGAGGTGATGTGTCGGTGAATCATGCAGCTGCTTACATCCACCCTTATGACTCTCCTGAAACTATCTTCTCTTGTATCTACAGGTAGTCCTCAACTTACAACTGCAATGGAGCCCAACATTTCTGCTGCTAAGAAGAGACATTGGTCAGGGTGAATTTTCCTCCATTTTGCAAACTTTCTTGTGACAGCGGTTAAGGGATTTGCTGCAGTTGTTCAATTAACGACATGGTTGTTACGTGAAGTCTTGCTTCCCTTTTGACTTTGCTTGCCAGAGAGTCACCGAAGGAAATCATACGACCCCAGGACAGAACAACTGTCATAAATATAAGCCAGTTGCCAAGCGGCCAAATTTTAATCACGCTACATGGAAATGCTGCAATGGCCATGTGAAAAATGGTCATAAGTCACTTTTTTCAGTGCCGTTTAGTGACTCTAAGAGTCATTAAACAAACTATTGCAAGTTGAGGACTACCTGTATTTCCCTGAATATGATATTGAACCATCACTCAAGGAGCCAATTCTCTCCATGTTGGGAATCCAAGATGAGCTCTTCAAAACTTGATGCATTTTCCGGTTAAAAGGAAGAGAGAATTGTTTTTATTTAACCAATGGAACTTGGTAGTTGTGAGCTACAGGGACAAATGAGACAGTTAGAAGCCTAAATCATCCACAGGGATTTCATCACAAGTACTTGCAAATCTATCTCTGGAACCTGAAGGGTTAGGATGTCCTTTTTTCTTGGAAACATCATCTTGTCATACTCAGTCAAATCTAGGGACCCAGCTACTGGCGATACATACCACTGAGTGAAGATACTTGTGTTGATACATATGAATAGGCTGTCCATCCAGAAGAACCTGGCCGTCTTGAAGAGGGTAGAAGTTCTCGATGATGTTGACGCAGGAACTCTTCCCGCTGCCTGAAGGACCCACCAATGCGGTCACCTTCCCAGGATGGAGAGTGAAGGAGACATCCTACAAGACAAGCAGATCCATCGTCATGTCTCATCCACGACTTGCCAAGTTTTTTGAGTTACCTTTCCAAGACAAGTGCGCGCCAAGGGCTAGAAGTCACTTGAAAAGACATTCCTTGGTTCCCACCAAAACTCCAAAGAACCAATAGGGAGAAAGTGTAGTTTTAAAACCATGGCAGAAAGTTTAGCACTTATTTTTTTCATCATCCTTCTTTAGATCTGGAATTTTGTGTGCTTGAAAAAAGCTGGGATTTTTGGACTAATGAAAAACTGTGCTATCTAAAATGGTAGGCCTGTTTTACGTACTTTGGCTAAGCTATGGTTTAAGTTTAGTTTATTAAACAAAGCACAGTCTCAGACTACATGTAACTCACTAAGTCCCAAGGAACATATATACAGGGTGTTATGTGAACGCAGCCAAAAGCTACTCAACTTATACCCAAAGAAAGAAAGAAAGGAGCATCTGAAATTTGTGTGTGAGCCTCATGAGGACCAAAGGTGGTAAGAACTGTAATTTCTGCATACATGAACATACAAAGCATTTGGTTATCCTGCCTTCCTACTGCTAAAATCCACAAGACAGAATGAGAACCCTTGAGTAGCCCACACGGACCAAAAATACACTTACCTGTAAGACTTGAGATGAAGGACGGGTGCGATAAGCAAAAGTGACATTCTTGAATTCCAATTTTCCTTCCAGTTGGCTAGGGGCCAGCGTCCCATCGTTTAACATCGTGGGTTGGCGGTCTATGAACTCAAATACCTTTTCAGCTGCTCCCACACCCTGCATGAGGCCGCTGTAAACCGAACCAATGGACTAAGAGAGAGGAAGAAAGAACATTACTAGAAGGTGTTGTCATTTCACGAAAAATCTTACTGTGCAATAGGGGTTATAAGAACTAATTGTTCTGCATTTGAAAATAAATATGTCCGAGGAAACACAACTCTGGATAAGATAAATTTTACATTTCTGCCTTTGAAGAATTTTAAATTGTAGATTGCAGACAGATCTTCAACCGAGAATCTGCAACAGTTCTAACCCATGAAAAAGGTAAGTCCACAATTAAAATGCCTTTAAGTGCTTTTAGCAGGGTGTTATGAAGGATTCTAGGGACAGACTTATTTGAAAAATTCTATAAAAACATTTCAAGACAACTTCAACCATGGACAGTCTTCATATTTACAGAAATCCATCTGATACGTATGAGAAAATATTAAAAGATGCTCAGCTGAGATCAGAGACAGCAATTCCTTTCAGGCAAGACTACAGACTGTTTAAAAAGTGTCACTTACCTCCATGCAGTCTCCCAAAACAAATTCATAAATAATGAAGGATATCAAGTTGCCACTTGTCATTTGCTCAGTGATCACCAGATGGCCTCCATAGTATAAGATGCTCACTTGAACGATGAGTAGGGTGAGCTGGAATCAAGGATAAACACCTGAACTTTGTAACACCAAGAACTTTGGAGCTGAACTCCAACTTAACTCATGAGGGCACCAAATTGGGCAAGACTGGTCTTCAGACACACAAAACATTTTCCTATCAGCAGCACTGATGACGTTACCTAGCTTGGTCATGAAACGTCTGCAAGGCAACCACCAAGCTCAGAGAGCACCAAGGACCCCACGGTTCAACCCTGAGCTACAAATATTCTTTTCTATCGGGACTTTCCTAAGTTAGCAATGACACTTGAGACTTCAGGCAGCTGCTGATGTGAACTCAACCCTGAAGAAATACTTGGCACAACAAGTGTGTTCTTATTTACTCTGGGGCCTAAGACAAAAATCTGGCTCTTTTGTTATACAACTGGGAATCCCTTCATCTTCCCAACTGTGTGTCCAAAGCACAACTGGAGAAAGACAAAAAAAAGATAAAAAAAAACAAGAAAAAAAGAAAGTCAGAGGAAGAGAGGATGCATTTCAACCTACTCCATTTGACCACACGTAGTACGTGTAAGCCATAGCCTCCTTTTTGTTGAGTTGGTAGACTTGTTGCAATTTCTCCCAGTAGGCGTCAGCCTCGGCCTCCTCGTTGGCAAAACTTCGGACTGTCCTCATAGCGGATATGGTTTCTTCAGCGGTATTGTTCGCCTTGGCCAAAGCGTTCTGGACTTCTTTAGAGAGCTTCTACTTGGTCAAAAGAAAGGAGGAGAAGGGTCACCTCTGAAAAGGCCCTACTTCAACAGTTCTCCAAACTACCCTCAAATTTGGGAGCTCACATGGAATTCCAGATGCTAAACACAAATACATCTATGTCCATATATGTGCAATCCAGGTCTAGGTGTGGCTTTGAGTAGAAAACTGTGGTGGAACCTGGTCTGGATTCCCAGAAGGGAGGGGCTGCATTCCAGAGGCCCAAGAGACAGCAAAGTTTAGAGTTTCATTGGGAGGAAGAGAGTTAAGACAGCTCCTCCCAAGATGTTCTCAGAGTATATCATTAGCATGCAAGTAGTTGCTTTAGTTTGGCAAGATTCTGTCTGCAGGTGAGGAATATTAAAGGAATCTGTTAATAAGTAACTATGAACCTCTTTCATAGTTTTGGGAGCCTGACAAAAACTCAGCATTAGCCTACAAATATTTGTACAATATGTGATCGTTCAGATATGCCAATTCACCTGACCATAACTAGCAACAGAAGGTTTAAGAGGCCTTCCCCCAAGCGTTGCAAACGATTAAAGGAATATCAGATCATTCTAAGATGCCCATAAAACTAACCTTGTAATATTTCCCATAAACATCTGACATCAGCATGATTATAGGGAAGCCCATGAAGGTCACCAAGGAGAGCTGCCACGAGAGACTAAACATGAAAACAATGACCCCGGTGGCTTTGACCAGGTTGCGCAGAAAGATGTTGATGTTTTGGGAGACAAGATCGCTCACAATGGTTGTGTCTGATGTCAGTCGGGAAATGATGTCACCTGAAAGAGAGGAAGGAGGACAGAGGACAAAGGATCAGCGGAAAACAAAACATAACAAGAGAATGAAACCTATAGAAAATGACACTGAAAAAGTATTAGGACTCTGATTTACCAACGAAGCCAATATTCTCACATTTCAGAAACGTTTAAGTTCTGGAGAATTCTGGGAGTCGAAGTCCACATGTTGTAAAGTTGTCAAAGTTGAGAAACACTAACGGTGTTCAATCCACCAGCCTACAGATTCTCCTGAACTACATTTCCCAAGCAGCCTGATCAGTGATTCTGCGATCGATCAATATTTGCAGGGTGAGGGGATCCCCACTCCTAACCTCACCCAAAAAGGTAGAGAAACTCACCGGTGAGATTTTCGTCAAAGAAACTCATTTCCTGCACTACTAGCGACCGGAAGAGTCTGTTACGGAGCCTGATATTCAGTCTAGCAAAGACCAGGGTGAAGAGGCCACCTCGGATACCTGCGGTAAATGAGCTGATTGCAGATAAGAGATGTTATAGGATCGACAGAGACCAACAAAGCAACACCCCTAAGCCCAGGATTACCTGTACACTATCAAGAAAGAAATGCTTCAGAGAGACACCCATAGGAATGAACTTAGATTTTGCTCCCAACGTTACGTTGAAATGTAATTTTAAAACCAAGAGAGAACATTCTGCAAAAGCAGTCTCTTTACAGGACAGGAATAAATTCTGGACCTTTTGCATGGAACTCCATCTGCAAGGTTCTATAAAGGAGATCCAATATCTTCCAATATCTAAAGGGTTGCCACAAAGAAGAGTCAACTTATTTTCCAAAGCACCTGAAGGCAGGACAAGAAGCAATGGATGGAAATGAATTCGGGGAGAGAAGCAACCTAGAACTAAGGAGAAATTTCCTAAAAATAACAATTACTCAGCAGAACGACTTGCCACCAAGAGTTGTAAATGCTCCAACACTGGAGATTTTTAAGAAGAGATTAGACAACCATTTGTCTAAAATGATATAGGGTTTCCTGCCTGAGCAGGGGGTTGGACTAGAAGACCTCCAAGGTCCCTTCCAACTTTGTTATTCTGTATTTTGGGATATTTCAGTTTGAGGAATTTCTGAACTTCTTCTGACCTTGACTGGTTACACCATACTTTTCCCTCCCTGCAAGGTTTCCCAGACACACACACACACACACACATACACAACCCACGGAAAGAGCAGAGATGATTATCCACCTAATTCTACTCGTTTTAATTTTTGTTCTTTCCACAATTGTAGAACCTGCAATTTCTTGGAAATCTGGGCCCTACCTAAGAGACGAACTAAATCACAGCCTGGAACCATCGCAAGACACTTCACGCAACCACCACACTTTCCAAGCTTCAGGCTATAAGGTAGCCAACATACCAACGCTCTAAACAAAGCTACCTTCCAATGGCTAGAAAGGCCATGATCACAACTGCCTTGGAAAACTGGTCCATGGACTTCTGGATGACTATCCCATCAATGGCTTGGCCAGTGTAGTATGGAAGGAAGGTTTCTCCTGTTGGGAAGCAAAAAATCAGAATAAAAGTGAAAAGCCAACAAGGACGTAAGCCGAGGTCAACTTCAGAGCAATTCCCTTCTCAAGTTGGGAATTAGTTTATGGTGCTAAGTAGGGATAGGCAAGCAATGATCTACCCAAGACAAGTGACCACACATCACATTCTCAGAGATGTCAACTGGAGTTAAGAATGTTCTCAACTCTGAATAAACCCACAATGTTCCCAGCTAACGTTAACCTCCAATTTGATCTTGATTTTTCCCACAAACCCACCAAATGTTCGATAAACTTTATTTTAGCCAACATCTTCACCACTTCTACTGCCGTAAACTTTCAAGCACAACATAAAGACAGGAAGGAGCGTTCCATGTCCTTTTAGTTTTACACCCAAATCACTCACCTAAGGCAGCTAGTAAGAGGAAGAAAAAGGCTACAACAAGGAAGTGGACATCTGGCCTGGTGTAGGACAGGAGTTTACAAATGGTGGCAGCTGAGGCCTCCTCTTTCTTTCCCCGAACCCCAGGAGAACTGGGGTCTCCAACGTCTTCTGCTTCAGCCCTGGATTCTGAATTAATCCCCAAGGTATCCCTGGCAGGGGTCACAGAGGAGAGCAGCTGCCAGAAGGAGAAGGTGGCCACCAGCGAGATGTAAGTCCAGGCGAATAAACCCCAAAACCAGGGATCCTTGATGGTCTTTCTCACTTCAGAATAAAGGAGCAACTTAACCAGGGCATAAATCCCAATCGCCAGACAGACCAAAATGATAAAGATCCGGGATCCTTTCAACCGTTTGGGACCGTAACTGGTGTTTTTGGCCACCCCAATGGAGGCCCCCAAGAGTAGGCAGCTGCGATACAAGCAAGACCCCCAAATATCCAGCATGGAGTCGAAGATGTTGAAGTGCTTGAGATCCTGAAGGATGGTCCTGCTGTGGCGGTTGTATTCATACAACATGGTGGTCAATGTCACGTCCATCCCTATGAAGATGAGGGTGCTGGCCACAGCTACCCAGGCACGCATCTTAACCTGGTTTCGGAATGAGGTAGAGAGGTAGGAATCGTAAAACAGATGTGAAGGGAGAAACCTGAAGCTCCTAAGCCAGGATTAACACCAACATCACTGCTCAGTTTTTCCTGCAAGAGGGGAAAGAACAGGACAGAGTTCTCACCCATGACTTCTTAACCATGATTGACCCAAGTTATATCCTAGTTGCTGGGCTTGCTTTGCACAACCAAGGAACAAGGAAGAGATGGCTGGGCACCAAACTATGACTGGTTTCATCTAGATCTCATGAACACCACGTTCGTCGGGTTAGAGTGCTTGGTAACTGGCCACAGCCCACAACTGATTTCCCCAGATCTAATTACAAACCAGTTGAACTACTCATTTGGTACAATGGGTTTGCTTAACAGCCGCCATATTTGCTTAACAGCCAGTGTGAAAAAAAAAGGTATAAAATCGGGCACCATCACCTGATGACCCACTTAATGATCAACACAACCATAATTCTGGGCTCAATTCTTCTGGTCATAAGTTGAGGACTACCTGTATAATCTTCCAAATACTTTAGTTGGTCCTCTATATACTCATCTGATATTCCGATCACTTCTTTTAAATTCTCCCTTTTTATATATCTTTTGTACCTTCTAGCTTTTGAGCATTGTTTTTAAATGTTTATTTTAATTCTCATTCTCTCTCTCTCTTTTTCTTTCTCTTCTTTTTCATGGCTGCACCCTTTTATGCTGGTCTATGCCTGTAATCAGGATTTTATTTGATAACCATATTGTCTGGAATAAACCATAATACACTACCTTTGTAAATCAGGCTAACTAGCTGTGCAAAACAGTAAGTGGAACAACCAACTGAATTAGCCTTTTGACAAGCCGATGGTTTAAAACAATGAATATTCCTCAATTGTTCGTTGCTTTCGATTTTAAATAAGTACCCAGGGACAAACTTCGCCTCTCAGCATCCCTTTAGATAGATAAAGATGAGAATTTTAAGGTAAGACCAGCAATCCAATGACCGTATTTTCGGGGGGGGGGAATAAAGGACACATCTAGAAAAGGAGTAAATCCAAATATCTATTCATAAGGATCAAAAATATTATCTTCATAACTTCGCACGGCAAAGAAAAATTCAAAACATATCCATAAAAATCTAAGCCAGAAAGGCGCATCCTAATAAAAACATCTCAAATCCAGCCCTAAATGCAATAAATGCATTTTTTAAAAAGACCATTAAGTTTTCATCTTTTTCGCAGGTAATGTGCCATACTCTGCATTCGGGGGTACCATTTTTAGGGTAAAAGGAGAAGGATCAAAATAAAGGACTGTCCTTAATAATAAAGGATGGGTGGTCCCTGTAACTAGGCCGCTTGACTGTTGCCATGGAAACAGGGAAAGCTGGTCCTTCCTGTCTGTTTTTTTTAATATATTTTTTTTTTCTGCTTTTCATCCAAACCTTAAACCAAATCCCTGAATGGACATCCATATATTCCTTTTTATTTAATCTGAAGCCTTCAAGAAAAGTACCAGATGATCCAGAGAATCACACCAAGCTTGGGAGGCTCGGAACTCTCACAAAGGACTCCAGGCCCTATCCACCATGGCTAAGGATGATGGGCCCTGAAGTCCACCCCTTTTGGAAGGGGCAGGAAGCAGAAAGAATCGGACAGAAGGAATTTTCTTGAAAAAAAGCCCTCTTTGGTTTTAATCTTTCTGGTTAAGCACAAGCACAAGTAGAGAGAGAGGATGCTGCTTTAACATGCTATAAATAAATGGATTTAAAAGCATCCTGGGATTTTTCAATCTCCCTGTTGGACTTCATCCTTTCCACATAAAAAGCTCATCCATATAGAAAAATTAGCTAGCAGGGTGAAGTTTCATTAAGGATGCCATGCAAAGCAAGCTGTTTTTTAAAAATGAATAAATAATACAAATTCATCACAGTGCTACAGAATTTCAATAATTTAAAACTGCCATGACGTATCAATCTTATCCTATATTTAATTCAGATAACAGAGTAGAAAACTCTCCGATCAGGGAACAGCTTTGGAAGATGCTCAGATTTTTATTCTTACGCCAAACAAACCAGAATGGAGATATTACAAATGGGAATTAAAAGATACTTGGACCGCAGATAATTTTTTTTTTAAACACACCCTGTAAAACTGCTGACCTATCTTTGTATATTCCCTTTGTCCTCCCCCCACCCCCCCTTTAACATCTGCAGAAGAAAACATCAACTCAACTTTGATCCTCCTTACAACTTTGGGCCCAACAAAAGATTTTGTGTAAAAGCTACGAAATCTTGAATGGGGAGGGGGTTTAAAAGGGGGGACTCATCCAAATTGGGGCAAACTTCATTTCAATCCAATGAAGCCCCTTCAATGCCATAATAAGCCCCAGAGCTCCTTGCCAGAATCTGCCAAGTCATTTAAAGAGGAGGAAAAACAGTGCAAAAAAACAACAGCAGAACTTTCGGCCAGCACGATAAAATCT
Organism: Pseudonaja textilis; assembly: GCF_049901715.1. Taxonomy (NCBI): domain Eukaryota; kingdom Metazoa; phylum Chordata; class Lepidosauria; order Squamata; family Elapidae; genus Pseudonaja; species Pseudonaja textilis. The sequence goes on from NC_142004.1 coordinate 1,851,828, forward strand.
AATTTATTAACCTGATTTCATGCCTTGGCTAAAATGATTGCCTTGCTTTGATCTGGTCCGCTCCTTGCCAAAAATAAAAACATTTTTATGTTCTTGTTCCTTTTACCAGGCCGTTGGCAGAGAGGTCCGCAGAGAAGATGCTGGATCTGCCCTTAAACGAAAGGAGAAGATTGACTTCGACGGGAGGGAGAGATCCATTCGATCAAAAAGGAGGCAGGTGACAGATAATCCGAGTTAGAAGGGACCTTGTAGGTCATCTAGTCCAACCCCCTGCCCAAGCGGGAGACCCTACACCATTTCTGACAAATGGCCGTCCAATCTCTTCTTGAAAGTCTCAAGGGATGAGGCAAGCCAGCTTCCTAATAATATTCCTCATAAAGCAACCAGGCTGCTCAGATGCCACCCCCCTCCCCAAAACCCTCCATTTTCCACTAGATTCAAAACAAGCAGGGTAGATGGGAACGAGGCTGACTCAGCCCAATCAATCTACTGCAGTGAACAAAAGACGGGAACGAAGCAGGCTGCAAAGGAAGTTACCCAGATCTCAACTTATTTCCCGGCCTGACTCAGTCGTTTTGACAGGGGAAAAACAGCAGGAAAAAAAATCTATTCCCCCAAAGGCCCCATTTTTACCCCCAGAATCCAGTGTAGATATTTTTTTTTAGGATAATTCTGAAAACCAGCTGGATGGGGATGGGGAGAGATGCTAGGTGCATGTAAAGCATCCCAAATAATAATAATGATAACAATAATTTCTTCTTCTTCTTCTTCTTCTTCTTCTTCTTCTTCTTCTTCTTCTTCTTCTTCTTCTTCCCATTATTATTATTAATAATAATTAATAATAATAATTTATCATTATTATTATAAACCTTCCTGAGATTTAGAAGGTAGGCCCCAGCTAATGTCAGGCACTCTCCAGCGGCGGCTGTCCAGACCGGTATCTGCAGCCACAGCTTGGGGGCAGCAAAGGATTAGCCAACATCCAGCAAGCCAAGGTGGGCAGATCCCAGTTAAAAGGGTCTGAATTTGTCTTTCTGCAAACCAGGGGTGGGTGGGGTGGCTTTCCAAAGGGGGGTGGCGCAATGATTCCCACGCTCGCCTGCCTTTGCAAGCGAGGGTTTGCGCCCCCTTCACACACACCCCGGCATCAAGCAAACCGAGCGGGGAAGAAAGAGAGAAAAAAATCAAATCAAATTTAATTTAATTTAAAAGACAGGTGTTTGACTCTCCTTCCCGCAGGGATGGGTTCCTCCCCCCCCACCAAAAAAAAAGGCGTGGGAAGCCTCAGCTGCCTCTCTGCATCAGGCTGGAGGGAGGGAGGGAAGCCGGCATGCACGGGTCTGGGGGTGCACGTGTGGATGCCAAACACGCCAGTCTCTCCCCCCGCGACCCTCCTTACCTGCAGACGAGCGCAAGACGCGCTAATCTCCTTCGCTTGCCCTGCCGAGCCGGCTCCCCGGACAAGGTCGGCAGGGGGCGGGGTCTCCGCGGGGCCCCGCCTCCCGGAGAAGCCCCGCCCACGCTTGCCTACCTTTGCAGCTGGAGGAAGATGCTAAGCCTTCGTCCTCCCTTCGGGGCGGGTACCAAAGGGAGAAGCGGAGGAAACCAAGCAGAATAACAACAACGACGCAACACACACACACACACACACACACACACACACACACACACACACACACACACACACACACACACAGAGTTCTGTTGGAGAAAGCGGCTGAATCATCCCGCGTGGAAAGGAAGCAAGGAAGGGAGGGAAGGAAGAAAGGGATGGATGGATGGATGGATGGATGGAAGGAAGGAAGGAAGGAAGGAAGGAAGGAAGGAAGGAAGGAAGGAAGGAAGGAAGGAAGGAAGGACAGGAGGGAGGGAGGGAGGAAGAGAGGGAAGGAAGAAAGGATGGATGGATGGATGGAAGGAAGGAAGGAAGGAAGGAAGGAAGGAAGGAAGGACAGGAGGGAGGGAGGAAGAGAGGGAAGGAAGAAAGGGATGGATGGATGGATGGATGGAAGGAAGGAAGGAAGGAAGGAAGGAAGGAAGGAAGGAAGGAAGGAAGGAAAGACAGGAGGAAGGGAGGGAAGGAAGGAAAGAAGGAAGGAAGGGAAGGGAAAAGGGAAGGAAGGAAGGAAGGAAGGAAGGAAGGAAGGAAGGAAGGATGGAAGGAAAGGAAAAAGGGGAAGGAAGGAAGGGAAGGAAGGAAGGACAGCCAGGTCTAGTGGGTGCAACCCAGCCCTTCCCAGGCTTCTGCATGGATTGCAAAACCCATAATGCACAATGGGGCGGGAGCAGAAGTGCAGGAAAAGGCGGTTTTCCAACCAAGCGGTGTGCACCTGTGTGCTTGTTGCATCGCAGCCTCCAATGGCCCCTTCGAAACTACTTAGTCTTGAGCTGCTGTCATCTTCACTCCTCCGTTGTCACCACGAGGTTCTTGCATCCTCGCGGTCAACCTATCTTGTGGCAGTGAGTTCTGTAGACTGTGGGAAGCGGAGCTCCTTTGGACTCCCTGCCCAAATCCAGAGGACCAATAGATGGTAGGAAGGAAAGAGGTAAGCATAAATTCCTTCCTTTCCTCTCCTCTCTCCTTCCCATCCCACTCCTTCCTTTCCTTCCCATCCTCCTCCCTCCTTCCATCATTCATTCATTCATTCATTCATTCATTCAGTGAGCCTACCATTTTAGCAAGGCATTCTGGTGGTGAGCAATTGTAAAATGAATTCAAAACACATTTCCATCCTAAATGCAAAAATTAACACCCACAGCAGCCAAAGAGGATGCTACTAGTGGCAGTTAGACCCAACCATGAGACAAGAACCAGGTCTGAGCACAGCACCGGATAGTGGTAGTCCAGATCGAACAGCCATATTTATGAAGCCATTCCAACTGTTTGGAACTATTTTGAGACTATGTTCAAACGGAGAAATTAAGACAGACACATGGACAAGACAATTTAGTGTCACCCTTAATTTATTACATGATTATTTACATATTCACAGAGGCAGTTTGGACCGGACCTCACAGTTCAGCTCAACAGCCTGTTGGTCGATCTGCCTCTTTTACACACACAAATGCAATGGTAAACACACACACACACACACCAGTGAGTGCCCAGTGTTCAGAATACCATTGTGTTGGCATTGTAGTCCTATTGCCCTTCCCATTCCTCTAAGGAAAAAACGAAGATGCAAGCACCTTTTGTGATAAGCTGGAGAAAGGAATTAGCCCCTCTGAAATTGTTTTGGCAATTAATACAGTGCCCAGAGCTTGCAACAAAAAAAAACCAACCCCCCCACACACCTCAAATCACAATTTCTCTGTGCTTTCATAGGCTGCTTTGCTCCTTTCTCAACATTTCTTTAAGGAAATCCAGACAAAGTTGTCCTTTCTTCTTTCATTTTCAATAAATCCTTTGCACAACTTGGAGGGTTTCGCTGCTCGGAGACGCTTCAAACTGCGCGACGGGCAGCAAATAAAACTTGATAATCCTAATCACGGCTGCAGAGGGTTGAGCGGGCATTCAGCCTGGTGTGTGTATGTGTGTGTGTGTGCGTGCGTGCGTAGGTGCATGCTGAAAAGATAAATATTCAAATAGTGAAAAAAGTAAAATATTTGGGAATACAGCTATCAGCAGGGTGTACAGCAATTAAAGATAATTATATTAATTTGACCAATCAAATAAAGAATTAGAAAGACGGAGAAACCTGTAACTCTCCTTTATGAGGAGAATCGCAGCAGTAAAGAAAAGCGGGGGAAAAAAATGCTAAGTCACTTTTTGCAGGGCCGTCGTAACTTCGAACGGCCACTAAGCCAATGGTCGTAAGTCGAGGAGTACCTGTTATGCATAGGTACGTGTACACAATGGAAGCGAATGGCTGCGACAGGCACCGGCTCTAATCAATCATCCGGTTTTCTTCACGCTTGATAAGCTCTGCTCCGGAGTCAAGACGGTCTCGATCTGGAAGGAGATAAACTGGCTCCTTTTCAATTTTCTCAGGGGGGGCTCCTCGTTTCCCCCCAAAAGCCCCCCCTCCATTTTGTAGGCGAGAGGGGACAGCGGTTTCCCTTTCCTCTTGATGCTTTTGGGCTCCCCTTTGTGAATAGCCGTCATGTTGGCGATCACCTACAAAGGAGGAAGGAGGAAAAGGATTTGCTTTTGCCAGATTGGGATGGATTCCAGGTTAAAAACACATCAAACTTCTGATAGATCTGTCTGTCTGTCTCTATCTATCTCTTTCTTTCTTCCCCTCTTTCTTTTTCTGTCTGTCTGTCTATCTATCTATCATCTTTTTCTTTCTTTCCCTCTTTCTTTTTCTATCTATCTATCTCTTTTTTCCCCTCTTTCTTTTTCTATCTATCTATCTATCTATCTATCTATCTATCTATCTATCTCTTTCTTTCTTCCCCTCTTTCTTTTTCTGTCTGTCTGTCTGTCTTGTCTGTCTCTATCTATCTATCTATCTATCTATCTATCTATCTATCTATCTATCTATCTATCTATCTATCTCTTTCTTTCTTCCCCTCTTTCTTTTTCTGTCTGTCTGTCTGTCTCTATCTATCATCTTTTTCTTTCTTCCCCTCTTTCTTTTTCTTTCTGTCTATCTATCTATCTATCTATCTATCTATCTATCTATCTATCTATCTATCTTTTTTCCCTTCTTTTTCTTTCTTTCTATCTATCTATCTATCTATCTTTTTCCCCTTTCTTTTTCTTTCTATCTATCTATCTATCTATCTATCTATCTATCTATCTATCTATCTATCTATCTATCTATCTATCAATTATATAATATATAAAAAAGGAAGAAGAAAAAAGCAGTCAACAGCTTTGTTAAGCAGTTCAAACGCTTTTTAAGTGACCTGTCGTAAATTGAGGACCGGCCACAGGGATCTTACGTCTGACTTACAATTTCTTTCACGGCGTTCTGCTGCTCCTGCGCAGCAGCTGTGAATGGCGGGAGGCAGCTGCCTTTAAAGCCCCCGGATCCCTCTTCTTTCTTATATTCAGCCTGGGAAAGAAGAATAGAAAATATACTCGGCCAGAATGAGAATGCGTTCATTCCTCTACTAGGGCTGGGCAAGAAAGACATACAGAGCAGCTAGTCCTCAATACGCAAGCGTTCGTCTCGTAACCGCTCCTTACAACAGCACTGGAAAAAAAGTGACTTAGGGCCCGTGGAATGGGTTCTCCTTTACCTCCGAGGACAGACAGGCGTATCTGTTGTAGAGAAGGAAGAAAGGGGGGTATTTGGTCACAGGGTTGACGGACGTGCGGATCTCGAACAGAATTGGCTCGAGGGCCTCATCCCATTCGTCCGGCTTCTCATTGACCACGTTGTAGACGGAGGATTTCAGGATGTCGTTGGTGCGGTTGTCCAGGTTCGTGCAGCTGGCCGGGGTGAGACTTTGAGTAATGTTCCACCTCTCTAATAAGAGTTTGACCACCTGGAAATGCAAAACTACTGTCAACTAATAAATACTCCTTTGGTCTTTTTAGCTGCCAGCAGGGAGGAAAGCGAGTGGAGGAAAGCAGTGCATTCCTTAAATGCTTCAAATAATTTCTAAGTGACCGAAGCTTCTGGCACGCAAGATTATTACTGGAGAGCATGATTGATGACTCTTGGCTATGGATGTGTCCCATTGGAGAATATACATCCAGGGGGTGGGGGAAATACCAGGGTCAAGGGGGAAATGAATGGTGTATTTTAGTGTCGGCTACCACCCAGCTAACACCAACACGGCCACTCCTAATAAATCATTTTTTTTACTCCGAGAGATGCGGCTAGAGACTTATGATTTGAATGGGGGTGGATTGGTTGAAGCCCTGACAACTACTATGGAACTTTGGGCTCTGGACTTTCTACATGAGAGTAATCAAAGGTGCGAATAGCTGGAGGTAGAAATAGCGGTGTAGTTTTTCTCCTTTTTGGCGTGGACTGCTGAGGTCCTGCCCATGGAGGAGAATAAGCAGACGGACGGAATATATTTAGAAACCAACAGGATTAAAAATAGATCTTTCAATAGCTTGATGATAAGTTTCTCAGAGGGAGTATGGAGACACAGACTTAGCAGAAGGCAGAAGTAAAGCCCTCTAGGGCAATGTTTCTCAACCGTGAGATGTGTGGACTTCAAATCCCCAATTCCTCAGACAACGTGGTGACCTTAAAGGTGTGTGGACTTCAACACCCAGAATTCCCCAACCAGCATGGCAAGCTTAAAAATGTGTGGACTTCAACTCCCAGGATTTCCATCCAGCGTGACTGACTGGGGAATTCTGGACGTTGAAGTCCACACCCACCCACCTTCAAGTTCCTGAAGTTGACAAATACTGATCCAGGGAATGAAAATTCTGACTCACCTCTTCGCAGAAGTCCCAGCTCAGATTGCATAAGATATTCTTGGATGCCCCAAACCTGTTTAAAAAAAAAAAAATCACAAGAGAAATACTCCTACAGTAAGTACTGTAGATTTTTGTAGGTTGAAATTATTTGGCGTGTCCATGCAGGGCATCTGATAAGGCATTCCAATCTATCTTTTGTTGTAGCTCGAAACGAAATCCTAATATTAGGGGCCCATTCTATGCTCAGCTACCACCTTAAATCCCATAATAGCAGAAGAGGTCAGCTCACCTGTAATACAAGGAAACCAATCCTTTGGCCACCGAGAAAGCATCTCTTTTTAACAAAGGGAGAGCCTCCACCCATTTTGTATAATAGTCCATCGCAACGAGGATGTGAGTGTGGCCTTGTCTGGACTCCGGGAAAGGACCTACAGAACGCAAAGAGAGAGTCAGTTACCGCTGTGACCTCAATGAGATTTAGGTGAAGACACGCAAGATAAAGACCAGGCAGTTACTCTGGAGAAAAGGACAGAAAAGGGACTCGGTAGCAAGTGGAGAAGGCTATCAGGTCGCCAAGTGAAAACCAGCATTTGTTTAAAAAGATAGCAGGCTAGAAACCAGGAGGCTGTGAGTTCTAGTCCTGCCTTAGCCTTGAAAACCAGCTGTTGACTTTGGGCCAATCACTAGGAGACCGTGAGTTCTAGTTCTGCCTTGGGAATGAAAGCAGGCTTTGTGACTTTGGGCCAATCGCCAGGAGACCGTGAGTTCTAGTTCTGCCTTAGTCACGAAAGCCAACTGGGTGACTTTGGGCCAGTCACTCCTTTTCAGCCCATGGTGCCAGGCTCAGGTGACAAGCCCGTCGATCAATTTCTGTGGCAACTAAATAGATCCACGCTTGAGTTTATCTGGAAAAAAAAAATACCCTGCACTAGTGGGAAAACACTTTTTCCCCAGTGTTTTAAAAGCCACACAAATTGGAATAAACGATGCACGTACCATAAATATCCAGCTCCACAACTTCCCAGGGCAGTTCCACTTTAAGCGGCTGGATTTTTTTGGCAAGGTTCTTGCTGTGCTCTGCGTTCTGGCAGGTTTCACACACCTTGATCTGGAGGAAGGACAGGTAGAAAAAAAAAACGCCCGTTGCAGTATCCCCATGGTCATCTGATCAAAATTTGGACGGTTGGTAACTGGCATGTACTTATGACAGTTGCAACATCCTGGGAGCGTGTGTATGTCACGTGATCGCCTGTTTGCAACCTTCCCAGACAGCGTCTGGCAAGCAGTCAACGGGGAAGCTGGGTTTGCTTAATGACCACATGATTTGTTTCAACTATCACAGACTCACTTAAGAACGAGGCAAGACAAGAGCGTAGCATCGGGTACAACTCACTTAACTCACTTTGCTTAGCAATGGAAATCCTGCCCTCCGTTGTGTCGTAAGCCGAGGACTCCCTCATCATCATCACCACCCTCATCATCGTCATCACCACCTCTTCATCATCCTCTTTTAATGATCCCATAATCCCTTGGGGGGTGGTGGAGCCTGGGAGCAGAGTGTTTTACTGGCCGGATGCCCTTCCTGTCACCAGCGTGGGGTTATTATGTTCAGCGGATATATTCTCATTGTGCCCATATCTGCCTCTACCCAGGTTCAAACTCACACCGTACCACCTAAGTCGGGGACTCCCTGTATCATTGCAAACAATTGGCTTCCTTTTGGATCTCTGGGACTCCAAAATGCTCCAAGCAACCCGTTTCTCTGCCTAAACCAATCCGTTTTTCCTCCCCACTGCCCCCCGCCAAAAAACATTTACCCAGTCTACCACATCCTTCACA